>NC_134552.1:18076726-18389548 GCF_025594145.1 Primulina tabacum
TAATAGTCACTGTGGTGCTTCTTAAAGTTCTTATTGTCCCGTATTTTGGCTTTTATGTAACCTAACATTCATTCCCAACTAACATATCGAATCATGTTTCATGAATGTTGATTAATGTTACGAGGTGCTCAATTTTAGGCAAATGATACCACAGATTGGTTACTGAGGTGCTCCATAATATACAAAGTATACTGTATTTGTGTTTCTTTGTACCAATACAATGAGCAATACATAAATACATCATATGACCATAAAAAACGTATTACATTAATAACAAGTCAACAAATATTTGAAATGATTACATAAATAATACTCGCCTATTTGTTTTAAACTTAAAAAAATTTATCAAATCAGTATAGTTCAGTTGTCGTTTCATTTCTATGACAAATAATTTTTGATTAACTTCAATTTCGATAAGTTTATTTTCTGCTGATGAGTTGTGAGTGATATGGATAACAAAATCTTACGGGCAAACATAAGTATTTGAAAATAAACCATTCAGTATTGTCAAACAACATAAGTATTTGAGAATAAAAAACTCAGTGTTGTTCAAACACCGTAACATATCAATTGGTTTTATTATTAATTAGTTGAATAGAATCTCACGACCATCAACTTCGAACAACAGTTAAGGTAAAATGCTCATTGTGACTCAAGATTATCGAAGCTTCATAGAATACTTCATCAAACTAGTTAATGCTCACTATTTAATTTCTCAAATTCAATAAAACCCACAACTTTCTTGATATTGTTCAAATTGTTCAAACTGAACTCGAGAAAAAATCGAGCTTAATCAATTATTAGGCAAATGATACAAGTGGTAACTTAGGTGCTCCATAATATACAAAGTGTACGAGGTGTACGAGGTGCTCAATTTTAGGCAAATGATACCACGAATTGGTTAGTTAGGTGCTCCATAATATACAAAGTGTACTATATTTGTGTTTCTTTGTACCAATATTTTACGAAGTGAGGACATGGGTGCACAACTAGTACATGCACACATGGACGTCGACGTGGTGTACGAGGTGCTCAATTTTAGGCAAATGATACCACGAATTGGTTAGTTAGGTGCTCCATAATATACAAAGTGTACTGTATTTGTGTTTTTTTGTACCAATATTTTACGAAGTGAGGACATGGATGCACAACTAGTACATGCACGCATGAACGTCGACGTGGTGTACGAGGTGCTCAATTTTAGGCAAATGATACCACGAATTCGTTACTTAGGTGCTCCATATTATACAAAGTGTACTGTATTTGTGTTTCTTTATACCAATATTTTACGAAGTGAGGACATGGATGCACAACTAGTACATGCACGCATGGAAGTCGACGTGGTGTACGAGGTGCTCAATTTTAGGCAAATGATACCACGAATTGGTTAGTTAGGTGCTCCATAATATACAAAGTGTACTGTATTTGTGTTTCTTTGTACCAATATTTTACGAAGTGAGGACATGGGTGCACAACTAGTACATGCACGCATGGACGTCGACGTGGTGTACGAGGTGCTCAATTTTAGGCAAATGATACCACGAATTCGTTACTTAGGTGCTCCATATTATACAAAGTGTACTGTATTTGTGTTTCTTTGTACCAATATTTTACGAAGTGAGGACATGGGTGCACAACTAGTACATGCACGCATGGACGTCGACGTGGTTTACGAGGTGCTCGATTTTAGGCAAATGATACCACGAATTCGTTACTTAGGTGCTCCATATTATACAAAGTGTACTGTATTTCTGTTTCTTTGTACCAATATTTTACAAAGTGAGGACATGGGTGCACAACTAGTACATGCACGAATGGACGTCGACGTGGTGTACGAGGTGCTCAATTTTAGGCAAATGATACCACGAATCCGTTACTTAGGTGCTCCATATTAAAGTGTACTGTATTTGTGTTTCTTTGTACCAATATTACGAAGTGAGGACATGGGTGCACAACTAGTACATACACGCATGGACGTCGACCTGGTCTTTAGATTACTAATTTTTGTAATGGAAAATAATCGTTCCAAAAAGTATATCTTTTCACCATCATATGTTTTTCATCAGTACAAAAGAGACAACAACACAAAACCTCACATTAACACCAAAGGGAGCCCAAGTTTTAACCTCTTCTGTACTAAAAAAAATGTATTTTTCAATTTTCCATTACCATCAGAAATTATAGTGGCGGCAACACGGGCTCGATAAGTGTCCATCTTCACATCTTGTTCATATGCCCAAATTTTTCAGTATCACAACAGAGACACTCTATCCACATGCATGCATAAACGCCACAATCCAGAGATGTACCTTGTTGACGGCATCGTTCTCTCAAAACATCATCACTGCCTATGGTGAATCCTGATATATGTGACACACAACCACTCAAAAAACGTGCCTGCAATAAATAGAATTGATTGACACTAGAATCATTACTGTTGTTGGAATATAATATTGTCATACTTACCATTACATTAGCAGTCCCAACTGAAAAGGGATAGTGAAGCGAATTGAAAAGTAGGAATTTCCCTTCAGATGCTTTGAAAACTAGCAAATACCAATGAAATCTGTCATTAATTGGAAAAATGATATACTTGCATCTTCTGAAAAGATCTTCGTTCAGTTCATGCAACTTCTCTCGCGTCGCGGATGTCAGCCTACCAATGAAATTTCCATACTCTGTCTTGCTTATATGTCTCCTTTTACCGTATCGTACCAAATCTTCAAGCACTTCCTTCTACAAATTCACAAAAAAATATACTCATACTCCATAAGCCAATAAGTTGAACAAGAATTCAATTTCAATCGCACCTGTACCAAAGTGTCCATACAGTAAGTCTCAAATCCATAATCCATACTTTTCTTTTGCATTATTCTCATGTACACGTTTATCATAATGCCACTGACGAGCTCACCAAACAAGAAGTCACAAAACAAAGGTCCAGTTAAACAAATATGCTCATCCATCCAAGTTGTAACACTACAGGAATAGAATACAAAATTCATTACAAACAATGAAAAAAAATATTATGAACAAAAATAAAATTTCAAAGATATACATACTCCAATTCTTCCCTATTCAGAAATTCTGTCAACAACTTCCTCTGTTCTATAGAAATATCTTCACTCACACAAAAATCGCATCTACCTTTGAATTTCAACATGCAAGTCTTAAGAGGACTAATTCCCTAATCAACATTTTGGACATAATTTTCCTATGTTGCAATATATTTTTAATATAAGATGCAAAAAAGATTAGCAGTGGTATAAATAAGAAAATTGACATATTATTGAGATCAAACTAACCATTCGGGGATTAAATTGTGCACAATTTCAAAGAAAACCTATTTTTTGGAATGCCTATTCCGTTTTCGTGTAGAGCTGGGTGGAGTCACAAAACTCGTGGGTTTTTTCTTTTTCACACGATCACCCCTAGTCCTCACGATATCTACAATTGAAGATTGAAAAAAGGTGATCTTCGGCACTTCTGAAGTACCAATGCCACTGCCAGCATCATTCTCATCGTCGTCATCTGTTCCACTCCCGCTATTTCGACCAAACACATAATTGTTTTCATCAAATGAAGCGGTTGCAAATTCAAGGCCTAATACTTTGTTGTTTTCTATCTCGCAATCAACATCAACATTATGCACCATCAAATTTGCATTAGGTTCAATTGTAATATTATCAGCTGAAGGATTTCCAGAATCAGTTCTTTTCACTTCGTTATTCTCTTTATTACCTGAATAAATCCTAGAATCAGCTGCCCTCAGTTCATGGTTTTCTTTAAGCAAATCAGTAACAAAATTCTTCAACATTACATCAACATCATCATCAAAATTATCAGCTACATTTTTTGCAGACTCAGCAGCACATTCTTTATCAATCTGCCTAGCCTCCACCCACTTTTCCTCAATAATCTTATCCAATTCTTTATCACTCTGCTCAACATCCTCCAACTTTAAATCAATAATCTCATCATTCTTCTTAGAATCCAATGATCTTCTGGCTACATGTAAAATACTTTTTCGCTCTAATTCAACACATTTCCTTTTCAACATTTTCAGTTCATCCTTTTGTTTTTTTAAAAGTTTTTCAAATTTACTCACTTGAGATCTACCATTCTCCAACTTCATTGCATGGTTTATGTCCAACAACTCTCTCTCCTCAAAAAATGGTGCAATTGGTAGAACCTGTTCACCAGTACAAAAAAAAAAAATTCTGTCAGTTCATCCATCCATTATATTTACAAAGTGAGATTACTTAAAATGAACTCGGATGAAATAAGACCAACTTGGGTTGAATTTATGGAATTCAAGAGTGATTCAGCTTCAACAAACTTCAATGGAATCTTGCTTTCCACCCATCGAAACAACCGAGGGAAAACATGTAAACCGGTGCACACTCCTAATACTGGAACCCTCTCATATACCCATGCCTAAAACAAATAAGAAAATCTGAAAATTATTGAGAACAGATTTTTTTAACAAAAATAAAACACAATACTAACCATTAAACCAACAGTGCTTCCGTCTAAATAACTTTTACTTCCGACGTCACGTAAACCTCGGCACAAAAATCGGAAGGCAGCATCTCCCCAAGCATACTCGAAAAAAGTCGAAAGGTCATCGAGATAAGGGAAAATAAAACCAGGGGTTGAATAATTACAAGTTGGGAATATTATGCAGTTGAAAACAAACAAGATAAAAAAAACGAACAAAATCATCGACTTCACTGTTATCGTCACTGACAGCAAGCGAAATTAGTTTTTTAAAAATAAATGCACGTTTGGCATTAGTCACTTTTCCTTCAAATTGACGAGACAAAAACTTGGAATCCACTTTCAGGTCCAAATCAACAGGTTTTCCAACATGGCGCAGCCCGAGAATAACAGAGAAATCCGCTGAAATTAAAAGGTACTGATATATCTTCACCAACAACTAACGAGCACGAATCAAACTAAAATCTATTGAGAACATAATCAATTCTCGAACTACTTATCGCAGGGGAGTGTTCCATTGGTGTTCTCGGTCTCGGTTCGACCTTGCTTGGTCAACAAGAGGAACAGAATGCCAAAAGTAAAATGATTGGATATAAAAGATGCTAGTATCATTAATATTTCTTATAGGTTATGAAGTGTCAATATGTATATCGTATTTATCATCGATACACTTAATTATTCAAGATTATACATTGCTATCATAACTTACCAATAGAAATTTCTTAATCCACGTCTATCTTTTTCTTATTAATCAATCTTGGTTTTGAAAAAGTTGCATTTAATCGTTATTATGCATGATTGTACATTGACAACATCATTTACTAATAAAATCGCTAATTTGTGTTCTATTTTCTTCTTATGTATCAATTTTGTTTTTTAAAAAGTCGTATTTACACGTATTTAATAACACTTAATATGGTCAACCTATGTTTGACAACTTTTTTTTACCGCTTTTGGCCTAAGCAAAACGTTTTAATGAAAGTTCAAGATTAAACGAGACTTAGTCAAACTTTTTAGAATACTGTTATTAATATAAATTAAATCAATACCACCATAAAATGGGATTTTGTTATTATCTGGTTGCTCCAATATTTCATGTATTTGACGGTTCTCTCTTTGTCAAGTATCAAAACCATAAATTAGAGAAGATGAATTTTAAAATGTCCATAAAAATTGTTGTCCTTATATCATGATCTCGAACCTAAAATTTATATTGTAGCGCAAGTACTTTACTAAAATAATGTAATTTCTGCGTCGAATACAATAAATATATCTACCTCATTTACTCATATTATTTTTTATCATCATTTTTTTAACAAAATATCTATTTAATAATTTAATAACATAATTATGATTAATGTTTATGTAATTAATAGTATATTTTAGTTACAATAATATGTAAATTGTTTATTTCATTATGGAGTATATATGAAGAGTGGATTTTTTGTGAGACGGTCTCACGAATCTTAATCTGTGAGACGGGTCAACCATATCGATATTCACAATAAAAAGTAATATTTTTAGCATAAAAAATAATACTTTTTCTTGGATGACCCAAATAAGAGATTCATCTAACAAAATACGACCCGTGAGATCGTCTCACACAAGTTTTTGTCGTATATTAATTAAGCTAATCAATCAAAAGCAGCCTAACTATTTTCCTATTTTTGGAATTATCTAAAAACAATTACAGCTAACATTCAACACCTAGTAAATCTCCTAGAGTTCTGAAACACTGGAATCCTTTATTTTCTAACAGAAGATAACAACCAGGCATTGACATAATATATCAGGATACAAAAATCCAACATTTCAAGCATTTTTGCTAAGAGAGTAATTCCAGTAACTCTACGTATCTATACTTTCTTGCAGAAGCTGAAATCCAATGAATCACAATATGAACAAGAAACAATAGACTCAAAACTCAACAATCATCTGTGGAATCGACTTAGTCGTGGATTGACGATCTAGTAGTTAGAGAAGATCTCATGTTCACAATGGTGGATTTGTCAGCTCCTAACTCGATAGCTCCTTTACTTGCTTCTAGGAACCTTGATATGGCACCTTTCGCGTATTCGTGCGCTGCTTTTACGGTAATTTTCTTGACTGTCTCACCATGAATACTGCTCAAGAAATGGTCACCATTGAGAACAGCAGCCAACTGTACCAACTCGCTCTGAAACTCGGATAACGTTCTATGTTCATTTGTTTCAGTCCTCCTTAAAGGAACTACATCAGGTAAAACCTCTGCAAAAAGTTCTTACGTCACCTCCCTTGAGTACATTTCCCAGCCAGAGTTGAGTATTTCAATAGATAAAACAACACACATATAGGTCCTTTTTCCAGATTCATGCTACATAACGAAACCTTTTTATAACAAAGCATGTGCAAAATTAGCTTTTGAAATTTAGAAAAACTAATCATCTTGACTAAGACATTGTAGAAAGCTAATATTTTATGCTTTTGGCCGGAATAAGTTTTGCTGATTATTACCTGGGCAATCGGTTCTTGGAGAGGTTAGTTCGGTGACAATATGATCAAAAGTGCCCGCCCAAGCATCTCTTCGAGTCAAAAAACTGGACGAGAGATTCAGCAACTTCTTTATCGTCGCGGGAATGGAGGAGTGTTCAAACTCTGAGTTTGGTTCCGGCCCAGTCGGCTTACTTATGACTACATTCAAAAATAACGAGACAATTTTAAATCAAGATCAAGCCACATAATGAAGATATTGAAGTGAAGCTAAATCTGCCAAAAAGCTGTCATTTTCAGTGGCTTAAGCACAAATTATAGACTACTTCCATATTATATGAAGCATATGTCTTATTAAGGCAACTTTTACCCAAATGAAAGAAACCATGACTAAACAAAATCATCTTATTATCTGCAAATGTGCTACCATTTGTTGCAATTCCCTATTCATATATTTTAAGAACAAATCATCAGTTTCAGATAACATTAGATGAAAATGTTCAATACTTAACAAGTAAATATTTGAAAATGAATGTTTTACCCCCCTAAACTAGTAGTCAATGAATGCACCCGCCCTAGCCCCCATTTCCATGATCCGCCTTTGCATCTGCATCAAATAGCAAAGACCAACATCAACTAGCAAAGGAAAAACAAGGAAACGAAGTCGAACTCACCAGTTCCTTTCTTGATCCAAGGAGAGACCATGATAGTCGGGACACGAACACCGAGCCTGTCAAACTGAAAGAAATAAGGAGAAGGGCCGATATTTCCATCCGGATTCGGAACGTTTACGAAAGGGGTTTGGACATGATCATAGAATCCGCCATGTTCATCATAGGTAATTATGAAAAGGGTCTCATTCCACTGAGGACTCTCCCTCAATGTCTCATACACCTCCTTCACTAACTTCTGACCGTTAGCAACATCATGGGACGGATGATCATCGTTCGCTGGGAATCCAATCAAATCAAAGTAGTTCGGCTCAATCACAGTTAGACTAGGCAACTTTCCATCCCTAGCATCTTTCTTGAACTTCATATCATACTGATGAAACTTAAACGCATACTTCAATCTCCTCAAATTCCTAAAGAACAATGTCGTGGGAAAGTTCTTGAAATAAACACCGAAATCCAAACCGTTTTCATCAAGTGAATCAAATATTGTGTTCTGTGGGTACCCAAAAGCTAACTGTTTAATCACATGGCTTGTGGATCCATGAGAAGTAGCAGAGTACACAAATAGCCTATTGGGCTGTGTTGGACCAGGAATCGAAGAAAACCATCTATCAAAAACAGCGAAACTCTCGAACTAAAGAAGTATAAATAGGCACATTTTCAGGCCTAAACCCTTTCATTACAGTTTCTGATAGATTCTCTGACATCCTCGAAGCTTGCTCCACAAAACCAGACATTGATGGTATTATGCCCGACCCGAATACCTGTTTCGCGACATCTTCGAAGGAGTGACCCGGGTCCGGATCCACATACTTTGCATCATCGGAAAAACAAATAGTTTCATTACTACCTGCTTCTGTTGAAACTGAATTGCATTCTTCCCCTGTGACTCCATTAATTAAAGGGTTCACAGATTTCTTCATCCACCCAAGTAAATGGTCAAATGATCTGTTCTCCATCACTAACACAACCACAGTTTTGATGGGCTGCTGCTGCTGATGGGTGAGCAGAAAAACTGTTGAAAACGTCAGAAAAATCAAGAAAATAGCTCTCATTTTCTTGATTCTGGAGAAACAAAGTTTATTGAGCTAAAGAACAGAACTTTTCTCCCTATATCCTGCAAAGAATGTTCTGGTTTCAGCAAATTTATCAAGGGTTATTAATACCCAAGCGGGAAACTTTTTTAGAATGGTGGAGAATAAAAGATACAAAGATTTACGGAAAAATCTATGTTTCTATTCAGATCTTCAGTGAGTGGGTGAATAAGATGAAACGTGTTCAAACTGGCATTGCTTTGGCAAATTCAAGTTTTGTGATGCATACAGACAAGAGAATACTGTCCATCCACTCCACCGTCGGGTGTATTCTTCAAATACATTCAATGGAACTTTGGGTTTGATTCATTACTAATGGCGGGTTTTACATTTATTAACATAGTTTCAGTATTTATAACATGTAATTGGTCTTGTACATCAATCTTAGCGGGTAGTACTTTAACAGAAAAAAGATACATGGTTAATGGGCAAAGTCATGACTCCTCATGTTCACATTCACATGCTTGGTATTATGCATACGTCGTACATGGAAGAATGCATTCGATATATGAGCAACTGTCAATTTTGATCCGTAAACCTTGATAAAATTCACATCTTTTTGGCATATCATATAATAAGTTGCTTAAAGAACGTGATTTTCTATAAATAATGTTAAGATTGGAACTTGAACCTAACTCAACTCCAAAAACTAGCTGAAATTTACAAATGACTCAAACATGGGCAGAACAGGTGGTCCAACACATAACGGTGGAACATGAACTTTGATACCATGTTAAGATTGGAACTTGAATCTAACTCAACCTCAAAAAATAGCTCAATGGGAGATGATTGTCCAAGTCCATATATACAACTTCTAGGTATTTTATCCGATCGATGTGGGAAAACTAACAATCTCGTGTTTTCGAACATTTTAACTAGTGAAGGAGAAAAAAAAATGTTTGTAGTGATGGACTTGACATAACTCGACTCCGAACAAGAACAAATCATTCAGTAAGTAGTAAACCCTGTGCTCACTTAAATCATAAACTGAATTAAGATACATGCATACCTCGAATTATAATGATCGGAAAGAAAGTTAGTAAGTATGAAAAAATACCAAGAAAGTTAGAAAAGGCACGCAAACCAATGTGGAACTCAGCAGCACACCCGTGATTCAGTGACCACAACAAACAAACAAAGAGGCTTGTAGGATATGATGAAGACGATATTTTCTTTGGGAGTAAGATAAATAAAAAAAATGGCTTTTAAGGTGTTATTTTTTTTATTTATTAATAAAAGAAAGGCTTCAATCTTGCCCTTAATATACGAGAAAATCAAGCTCCAACTAAATATATGAATGGATGATGTTACTTTTAGTGCTAAGTTAAACTTTGGCTTTTCGGAGCAATTGCAATTAGAATTTTGGTTCTTGATTCGTTTGATGAACAATTTTGATTTATATATATAAATATATTTATATATGTATGATTTTATATATGTGTTAAGTGCCAGAGCAAGGATCCCGGAAAAAGGGTTGATTCGATTCTATGTACCCTTAAGACATTGTCTTAAATGTTGATTCAATGAGACACAATGTGTCACATATGATTTTTAATGAGAGATTATATATTAGATGTTGTCACATAAGATAACAATTCATTTATACTAGTATTCGGTGTACGGAGCGTGCTTGTATAATAATTTTTAATTAATTTGATTTGTGTTAAAATAAAGATAATATCATAATTATACAAATTAATGAAGAGTTATACTGAAATTTTGCAAAGTGCGCAATAAATAGTAAAAAAACAAGAGATTCACGTCAATTTTACAATGATGGCATTTCCATAAATGAATAACTATTAAAGGGCCGAAAAGGATACAAATTGAAAGAAGTGTACACACCAACTATTGAGTTTACTATGTTATTGTTAAAATTGGTATTTGGATATAACTCAGTCCCCAAAAGTTAGTTTAAGAGGAATGATTGTTCAAGACCATATATACAACTCCCAGATATATTATCTAACCGATTTGAGACAACTAACACACTCACTCACGCCCATGAACGATGTGAGATAACTAACACACCTCCTCACGCCCATGAGAAAATCTGGAACGTGAAGTTACAAATGACCCAACTATGGACAGAACGGGTGGCCCAGTTATGGACAACCAACACATAATGGTGGAACATGAGCTCTGATACCATATTAAGATTGAGACTTGGACCTAACTCAACTCCGAAAGCTAGCTTAAGAGAGATGATTGTATAAGACCATATATACAACTCCCATGTATATTATCCAACTGATGTGGGACAACTAACAAGTATATTGAAAATTTTCACTCATAAAATATAAAGTATCGAATTTTTTATATTACAAAAATTATACCGATAACGTACCGAAATTTTGATATAGTACAAATAACATAGCAAATATTTGCGATATATCTATATTTCGATACGCTATCGGTATTATATCGTTCATACAAAAAAAAAATTAGTTTATAAAATGAAAATGAAAGCTAGAGCGGTTTTGATTTTGGGCATATAATTAGTTTTAAAAATGGGTCACTTTGAGTCTTTGACATTAATTTTCTTATTTTATTTATAATTTCATCACTTAAAAATAATTATTTGTTTAATTTATTAATATTTTTTAGGTATTTGGTATGCTGAGAATATTGATATTTTCGGTATATTAAAAACTTCGATATTTTTCCTACTACCAGCACCAACATACCATAGATATGTCCAACTTTAATAAAGATAGCGAAGAGATAGAGTCGTTAAATATGAGTAAAATTGGAAAATTGTTTGTTAAGTTGATATTTCCAATGAATTTATTAATTTGTATGCAAAAAAACATATTTATATAATTGAGACGAACGTAGTATCATATTTTCCGGAATTATTTTATAAATATAATATCTAAAAGCACCAAAAACAAAATCTTCGTTTCCATAAAACATTAACTCTACATTTTGCATAAATTTACAATGCAAACCACAAAGAGCTCCACAAATACGCCAACAAGAAAATTGAAAAAATAAAAATACAACATATATTTAAGGTTAATTACTGTCGGAAAATAAACAAATAATATAATATATAAAAAAATAAATTATTAGCAAAAAAACAGATGATGACATGACTCATGGTTTTTTGAAGTTCCACACCGATCTCGCTCGAACGATCTCTGCGCGATCATCTCCCATGCGAAGCAGATGTGTGCATTCTAAGTCACAATTTTCACTAGCAATCTCTCCATTATTCTCTTCACAGGTTCTTGGTTTCATACTTGTTAATGATTCTAGCACATTCGACTGACGACATTCGCGTCGGTATTCCAGAATCATGCTCGTAAGATTATAATTTTCGAGTATTTTTATCGGCACGCTCTGCATAACACAAATATTTTATTACATTATTAATCATACTTTTTAACAACCAATAAAGATAAAAATATCTCGTCTTTTATCTATATCTATCTATATCTATATCTATATATTATAAAAGTACGAAGAAGGATTGACAAAAATTTCATCGTGATTCCGTCATCTTTGTCCTTCGCTTACATGTATTTTGAAATAAAGCTGAAAAATTGACGTAGATGTTTTCGTAAAATAAATTACTAAATGATTAAGTTTTGACTTACCTCCAAAATCCACCCAATGTATTTGACATTATTAACATGTTGATTAGCATCCATATCGCTCCATCGAGGCTGGATTGATCAATACATTTTATGAAGATATACAATAAACAATTAATCAAATCGATCTAGCTAGGGGTTGAGAAAAAATACCGAAATTTTCGATATAACGAAGATTTCGGTACGTTAATGGTATGAAATCTGAAAATTTTATGTATATACCGAAATAATATATATAAATTATGCCGTTATTATATTAAAATCTCAGTATCCCGCAGAATTAATTTTGGTATAATCAGAATGCCTATATATACCGAACATTTCAATACACCGAGACTCGATATACCGAAAGTTTCGGCATGATATCCGTATATATTTTCTCATGCAGTAATTTTCGGTACGGTATATGATATAAGATTTTCGGTACAATATGATATGTTATATCACCCCTAAATCGATGAGTGAAATTAATCGATCATATTTCCATGTATAAGTAAAATGATCTTACAGCCAAGCCAGTTCGCATGATGTGAGCTGTTTCATGGGTGAGCTTCTCGATCTTCTCACTGTCATTATTTTGTGGAGGAATCGAAGCTCTGTTGAGGTAGAATGGCTGGACTTCATTCTTCACTTCATCTGGGATTTTACTCAACCTTCTTGTTTCTCTGTTCATCATTGCCCATGTACTGCATACATATACCATATTAATACTGAAATTTGATAAGATATAAAACTCGGATTAAATCAGAATTAAATTATTAATTTTTAATTTAATTTTCAGCTTTCAAACACATGCAAGACTAGTCCTTGTTCATAGAGAAAATTAATGAAGGAACCTGGTGGCTCTTGTTATTATTTTTTGGGTGTTGAAGTCTCGAATCACCCAATCTCGACGCATTCCGTTTTTACCTGCCGCATCCACCCATGTGTCTATCTCCACCAAATCTCCCCTATCAACAAATCGTTTAATGCAAATTAAACAAAAGATTATAAAATATTTGGAGTTTAATCTAATTAATTATATGTAAAGATACCATTTTGGTTCGTTTCATTTGCGTATCCGCAATTTTTATATTGACGAATTTCATTTTTTGGCAATTTTAGTTTATTTCTCTGTGGGAATTAGTGGTGACGTGGTAGTGTTGATACCACCAGCTCGATATCGGCTTCTCAATTTGGAGACAAATATGCAAAACTAAAAATACATATTTCCCTTAAAGATAATTGGGGAAAAACAAATATTACCAAGAGCTGTATTTGTCAACTTGCACGAGTATACGAGTAACAACCCAAATAAGTTTCCGAATGCTCATCTCACGGGTTGCCCCGAACCCGTTCCCGCCCACGCCCGAACTCGCCACATGATTCAAAGCTGTCTCCTGCACCAAAAAATTTAATCTACATTTTCTTGAATAAATTAAACTTAACATAAGATACCACATCATGCATCAATATACACTATATTATTAAGTATTTTTCTCGTAGAATAATTGCTTTGATCATTTTACAAAATATCTATATTTCATTTAATAAAAATACTTTAAAAATCAATTTGAGTATATATTCCCCATTAAATTTTTTTTTTTCAAAATTACTGTTATCTATTTCTTTATCACCATCTATATATTCTTTAATTGATAAAAAAAAGTATAGGATACATTTCATGATTGATAATTTAAAAATATAATAAATGATTGATTTATTTAGAAAAAAAGCAAGATATTAACCAATAATATGACACTAAATCAAGAGAAGAATAAAAAAAAAGCAAATTAATAAGTAACATCATTTACCTGGAGAAGATTCATTAGGGTTTCCATTGTAGCAGTTTTATCAGGTCCAATTTCATAAGATCTTATGACAAAAGATTGCCTAAACACGAACCGATTCTCCACAAATCTACCCATCAAATATTCATGATTCTTAGGCTCCTGATCGTCATCGTCGTCGCATTCGCTGTTGCTTCGATCCAAATATGGAATCCCACCAACATGACTTCCGTTCACTTTCTTCCCGTCGATCGTCTCCACATTCGTCCTCGTGTTTGCATTCAATCTCAAGGATTTCCTAATCTTGGAGCCATGGTCAAAACTGAAACGAACCCGCCTTCTAGAGGAGTCGAATATCCCGTCGTTCTTTTCCAAAAAACAAGGATTTGCATGAACATAATTCAGAGCAGCACTGTTTTGCATGGAAGCCATGATTGATAACCTTTAATCCTTGATCTATTCTCCTGATTTAATAAAATTCATATGTTTTCGTTTACAAATTCCCAAAAAAAAAATATTCAATTAAAAGTGAAGAAATATAAAAAAAGGTGAATCCTTGTGATGCTGCGCTTAATAAGTAGCTCATCTACTTATTGAGAAAGCATGGCGAAATTAAGGGTCGGGAGATTACACACAAAAAAACAAATGGAAAATAAAGAGTTGAGAGGAAATAAAAATAATATTTTCCGTGCATACGTGTGACCAGTAGCTTAAAATGTTGAATACAAGGGGTACACAATGGACATTGGCAGCTCAACCACTTTTTTCTTGGTGAGGGAGAAAATGAATATATGTCGTCCTTCGTTGATTTACGCGAAAAAAAGTGGAGAGTTGTGCGTCTGAGTAGTGTTTCACAAATTCAAATAAAATTAGTATTAAAATGGAATGGATATGTTACTTATAGACTAATATTAGTGGTGTATTTTTTTTTTACAGCTGAAATCTTGTAATTTATTAAGATGAAGATATGTCCGCAATTACAAGTTTAATCAATCACAAAGGAAAGGATCCATGCTCCCAAACAAAATGAGAGGAGGATGAAAAAGCAAAAGCAGCAATCGAGTGAGCCACCCGGTTAGCCGATCTCCTAACATGAGTAAGATGAGGGCTCTCGAGAGCCACCATAAGAATGCTAATATCCGCAGCAATTGAGCCCGCATAACTAAGATCTTCTTCTGGCCTTGTGACTGTTTGCACTGCAAGAAGAGAGTCCGAGGTGATATGATGAATCTGAATGTTGTGCTGCCTTGCGACAATCAAGCCGACCTGGATGGCAAAATAAAGCTCGGCCAATGTAACATATTGGATCCTTATCAATCAATACTCCGAAAACCAGAATCGGTTGACCCTCATGATCCCGAATCACACCACCAAGTGCACAACTGGGAGATCCCTCTTCATAAGCTGCATCCACATCCAACCGAAATTGGTTAGCTAACGGGGTAGACCAAGTGCTTGGAGAGCTGATCAAAGGTGATTTTGAGCCGCTCGTTACTGAATCACGTGCAGCACGGTAATCTCGGAGCAGATTTTCACACCAGTCAGCATCCAAAACTCGAGCCTTGCCAAGACAATCATGAAGAAAACGAAGTCTCTCGTTCCAAGTGGCCCAAGTGCGCATGACAAATAACTCGAAATCAGGTTTACTCAGCTTCTCCTTCATCCCTAGAAATATATCAAACACATCCAAGTGGCGAAGCTGCTTAAGAGATGACCAAATCCAGCTATTTTTCTAACAAGATTTCACACCGGACAAGAGAAAAGGGCATGACTGGAAGTATCCCAGTTAAACTGACACAAAGGACACCTTCTGTGGGGCTCTTAGCTCCTAATCGTTATTACAATGCACTTTGATTAGGGTTAACTAATTACAGCGGAAAACGTGTTTAAAATTTCTTTACAATGAGCCCAAAATATTTCTTCTGTAATTTAAATACTAAAATAGTATTTAATCTCACATCATAAACATGCCCACACGTAATCAAAACCAATCATATACAAACAATTCATATCCTCGGGACATGCCCCGGTATATAAATTCATATACATATATATTGGGAACAAAATATATACCTCAACTCAAACTGCGACTCCCTCCAGAAGTACTCTCTCCGGTCTCCTGATATCCTGGAGTACCTGCCATTGTCCACACACAAAGACAACAACAGCCCCCCCTTGGGGGGTGAGCAAAGCTCCGTATGGAACAACCCTCATATATACCACAAGTATCTAAACAATGATATATGGTATGCAATGCATGTATGTCATGGAGGTATTAGGTCAAATGCCCATCCACTGAGCACATGTCAGAATCAAACGAATCGCTATCAAATCAATGCTCGAGCTGGCATACCGGCCTCAATAAGGGATACTCGTATGATAGCGTCGACGAAACGCCATCAAATCCCAAATCTCATATCAATCGTCAGGGTCCACAAATATTCTATGTTTTAAGGGTCATATAATACCAAACATAGCATTGTGTTCACAAACCCCAGAATCCAATCAAATCATATCAGGGTATCCAAGGATCATAGCTCAACGTGCATGTCATGTATCGATGTATGTATCAAACGATGTGTGTTAACAAAACATTTATTTTATACATCGATATTCCAATCACAATGTCATGTATACCACATAAGCTCAACAAATAAGGCATATAGACATGTATTCTCATTCCAATCAATCAAACCAATCCAACATATATCATATAATACAGATACCTGTCGTATGTTACCCGGTCGCAACATACCTCAATTCTTCGTTTCCAGTTGATGTAGCCTGAAGATATCGGTATAATACTTTATCTACATCAATAACATACTTATTTCAATCAATAACATAATCCAAAATCATTAATATGAGTTTCAAATATCATTTGAAACTTCAAAAATTCATATCAAATCCAAATTATATCATAATTCAATTCCTGACTTCGAATATGAGTTTATTGTCGGTTAATCTACTACATATAGGAATTTCAACTTCAAATACATGCTATTCCAGCACTTTGATATTTAGAGCTGCTGGAACCAGAAGAAATTTACCTCAGTCAGAAGCCCTCGACGCGAAGATCACAAATATATAATTTGTTTCGCGTTTAGGCAGCGTTTCGAAGTCGATTCAGGACGGAAGAAAAACAAAATCTCTCGTTTCTCTCTCGAAACTACGTAAATGAAATGAAGAAATCGAACAGCAAAATCATTCTTATCTTTCCACCGCTCTCGCGCTCGGGCGGTAGAATTCTCGCGCCCGATCGCGAGACATTCTGTCCCCGAGTTTCAAATGCACCGCGCTCGGGGTGTCAAAAACTACCGCTCGGGCGCGGCATGTTCTGTCCGAGTACTCTCATATGCTATACTGGCGCTCGGGCAGTAATCTTCTACCGCTAGGGCGCCACATGTTTTGTTTAATTTCCCCACTTTTGGTACACTGGCGCTCGGGCGGTCATTTTCTACCGCTCGGGCGCCAGATGTTCTGTACAAAATATTAGTTTTGTACTTATTGGCGTCCGGCTTCTCCACTTCGATCTCTTACAACGTCAATTCATATTCACTATTCATTTTCTCAATTTCATTGTCATAATATACATCAAATGCATAATCACATATCAAATTCATGAATTATCGATAATCACATAAGATTTACGATAATACAATACACGGTCCTTACATTTCTCCCCCTCTTAAAAGATTTCTTCCTCGAAATTTGAAACATCTTTATATACCTAACATTGGCAAACATACATATGTCACCAGTTATAGTACATATCAAAACTAAAATCAGTAAACGGATCAGTATACATTGAATACAATGGAACAGATGACATAGAATCAAACAAATGCGGATACGAATCTCGGATTTTGCTTTCCAATTCTCACGTCGACTCTTCCACACCGTGTCGTGTCCATTGCACTCGAACTAGAGGAATCGATTTATTTCGCAATATTTTTTCCTTTCGATCCATAATGCGAACAGGTTGTTCAATATAGAAAGAGAAGGATCAAGTTCAATCTCGTCAGGTGCAAGTACATGTGATGGATTTGGTTCATATTTCCTTAACTGTAACGTCCCGAAAATCTGAAGGTCCATGTGAACCACATGCATGCAAGTTATTAAATTTATTTGGTATTTTATTAAATTGTTTTAAAACATTTAAATGCATATTTATTTTATTAATTAGGTGTTTAATTATTTTTATGCATAATTCATGCATGGTAGTAATTATTTCATGAAATTTTAAAAGTTCATGCATTAGGGTTTTTAGATTCATTTCACGCCCGAACGAGGAACGGAAACCGGAGAATTTTCAGTAGAATTATTTTAATACATGATTAATTTTTATAAGTTAATATATGGTGTTTTAAATGGATTTTTCAAATAATGGGATTTTACTGGGTATTTTTACCCACAGGACTTTATTTTTAACGGTACGCAAATTTTATCGATTCGGGGGACTTTTTAAGGGTTCGGCTAATATTTTCATAAACTTTTCAACATGAAATATTTTTCGGGAGTGTGTTTGGATTTAATGGGCCTACTTTTAAGCTTATTGGGCTTAAAACATTTTAAAAACTTTTAAATTACAATTGTGGCCAATTAACTAAGTATTATCTATATATTTAAGCACCTAAGTGTCATTTAACCTAAACCTAAACACCCTAATCAGCCGACACCCCCATTATGAATTCAGTGCCCTCGGTTTCAGAGAAGAAAACCAGCTGAAGGCACGGTCGTGGCTTGTTCTTGCAATGAAACTCCCTCCGGCTTCCACCTCGAGTCCCTAGTGTTTGTGCATCGTTTCAGGCATGCTTTGTATTCCATTTGCTGCATCATTCACGTATATATACCTGATGTGTGTAACTATTCGATCAATCCATGAGCAGGAAGGATTCTCTTCGGTTTTCATCTTTACCATGCATTTCTTTAAATTGCTACTCACGATTTCTGAGGTGTAATGCAAGGGGCTGTTGTGCTAGGTCGGCAAGGGTTTGTGCAGATCGATAGAGTGAGGTGTATGCGCAGGAGTGTGAAGTGATTGGGTTTTGGGTTGAAACCGTGAGGGCTTGCAGATCGGGCCATTGTGTAAGGGGTTCGGTCCTTGGCTTCTTGCACACCAGCCGGGCGAAGGACTTCTCCAGCCCTGGACCAGACCCTGGTGGGTCTGAGTCAGGGTCTGAATGGCTCGAGCCATGCTGGAAACAAGAGAATGGGGGATCGAACGAGAGAAGGGAGAGTGGTCACGGTAAGGAGTTTGATGCAGACTTGGGTTCTTAGCGGTTAGGGGCGTGCTTGGGGCGGGTGGTTTGATCCAGGGGTGTTCCTTGGTGGCTGGTCTAGGTCTACAGTAAGTGGGTTCATGGCTGGAACGACATGTATGGCTTGAGGCGTGGGTTTTGAGGAGAATGGGTGCATGAGGTGGTGGGTTATGAGAGGACCGAGAGTTTGTCATGTTTTAGAATTTTAGCTGTGGATTTGGGAAGCCTAATGACAGTGTTTTAGGACCTATTAAGTGTCTCTAAGATATGGTGAAAAGTTGAGAAAAATTCGGGTAAGTTTCGAGTCGATTCGGGGTAAAACCGGGACACCGGTCCAAGTTTTAAAACGAATAGGTTAAGACGTTTAAGAATGCTTTTAAATATGTTTTGAGATGTTTTAAGGAATTTGGTATGCTTTGGGTCAATTTTAGAGGTCCAGGGGTGAAATGATAATTTTTGGGTTTCTAGGGGCAAAATGGTCATTTTGCACCAGGGGTGAGATTTTGGTCCTGACAGCGCCCTGAGCACAAATTATAATATTTTAAATGATTATGCATCATGTTTACGATTTTTATGCTATTATGATAATTATGATGCATGCTTGGTTTAAAGGAAAAATTATGTATATGCATGATTTTATTAAGTGATGAATATGATGACACATTTTGAAGGAATTGATTTAGTTGTGACTGACACGATGATATGATTGGAGATATCGTGAGGGAAAAGGCCCCAGAGGGAGCCCGTTTACGGGAGAAGGCCCCAGAGGGAGCCCGACGATCGTATTTCCATTGACATGATATGATGACATGATAGGCTCGGGCTCAGTTGACGGGTGAGAGTGTCGCTGATGTCCCCCACCGTCGGGTACCGCGGTTACACGTAGATGGATCCATCGACTGACATGATGACATGATGATACGAAAGTCACAGCTAATGAACGGAATTCAAATTAAGATATTAACACGTATATGTTAATACGATGGTACATGCTATTACCATGTTTTGACAGATCACGGTTACGCATACGATATGATAACATGATGAGACATGTTTTGACAGGTTACGATTTTACACGACACGCTTATGTTCATGTTTTTAAGCTCATGAAACATATTTTGATTATGCTATTTTTCACTGCTGTGTGCTACGTATATGTACTTGTTATTACTGGTACAGGTGTGTTGAGTCTTTAGACTCACTACGCGTATGTGATGCAGGTGAGCATTTTGATCAGGGGAGGTGCCGAAGAATGAGTAGGCAGGCGGGATGCGCGGTGACACGACCCGATGACCATTATTTTTCCGCATATTGATTCACGTCTTTTGAGAGGAGTTGCACATTTTTATATGTTGATGATATTACGATTTTTACACGTTACGCTTTCGTTTGATTTTGGAGTAGTTTAGAAATTTTAAAACTGCGTTATTTTTATTATCAAATATTTAAGATCATTTTTAAATGTTATTTCGAGATTGCGAAGCTTTTATTCAAAAAAAAAATGTCTAGTAGAATTTTGAAAATGAGCGAGACGTTTAGTTGGTATCAGAGCAAGGGTCCTGTATAGGGTTGTGCCACCGCCAGCTTCTGCCGCTCAGTCTTCAAGCCTCAAGTCTGTAAGCTTTTATGATTTAAATGTTTTTAATGTTTTTAATGCTATCATCTACATGTTTACATGATATATGCTTTACAGTAAAGGTTTATCTGTCGTTATGTTTGAGATTAGATGCTTTAAAAAATTTTATGCATGCTACGACATGAAATGAGAAATTATTTAATTTTCTTGCATGCTGGTGTGGTGGAATTGGACATGAATAAGAATTTTGCTTTTGGGCATTAGGAAAGGTTGGAAATGATTTGTCTATATTAATTTTTGGTTAGTAGTACTGATGTTCTACTTGTGGGTCATAAGTTAAACTTGACAATTATGAATGCTTTTGGGACTTGTAGATTTTCTAAGAAATTATTGACGGTTCGTGGTTGCTAGTTGAGTTAATTTTTAGGATTCCATGTAAGAGTTAATGATTCGAGACTACGACGATCTTTGGAAGTTTAAAACGTAAAATTTATTTAGGATGCATGCTCTACCTAGCTAGATTTAAGGATTGAATTGTATGAATTGAGAATGTTAAGGACCAAATTGTAATAACCAATTATTTGAGGACCTAAGTGCAAAAATGAAATTCAAAGGGACTAATTTCGAATTTACCGGATTTTGGGATTAAATTCAGAGTTTCGGGAATTTTAAGGTTTAATGAGGCAAAAATCGAAAATTCTATGGGGACAAAATGCAAATTTCGTAGAGTTGTAGGGCCAAAATGGTAATTTTCGAGAACTTCAAGGACCTAATTGCAAATTCCGAAATTTTTGAGGATTAAATTAGAACTTTTGAGGAACACTTGGGTTATAATGTTATAAGAAATGATAGTCAGGGTCATTGTAGGATAAATCAACATTGGACTTGACAATTTAAGTGCTATTGAAATAATGTCGTGGTAAATTAAGAATTTAAAGTGATGACAATTTAAGGTGAAGTTGAACAGTTAGTTAAGTTATAAGAGTAGACATTGAGCTAACAAAATTTTGGGAATTTAAGTTTGATGTATTATAAGTTTTAATCATGATTTTAAGAGTTAAATTTTTACCTTTGTTGGAATTTGATTTTTCTAGAAAGTTGAGTACGATTGATGGTTAGGCTACTCGATAGACGCATGTAAGAATCGAGATAGACATCTTGTCTTGAGGAATTTTTGGTAAGTCTTTAAGAAACTTGGGAATAAGTGGTTATGTGTGTTGGAATTATGTTATCTAATACTATTTGGGTTGTGTAAGCTTGAATTTTAAGTTTATGAATTATGTGTTCGTACGAAAAAAAAAATAAAAATTAATAAATAAATAAACCAAAAAGGAATTAGTGGTGTTCAACATAGGTTACCAATGGACGAATGTTAAGATTTTTATCGAATAAGAAATCTAAAATCGTGATATGAGGGTTCTAGAATTTTATAGGTTATAAGTGAAGTTGATTTATTAGAGTTAGTCTAAGGCTACCATGAGATAACTTATTAAGTTTTATACGCTAGTACTAATTAAGCATTAAGGATACGTAAGAATGCGATATTTGTTCCAATGAGGAGAGTCCAAGGGTCTTAGGTCTCAACTTTATTGTAATGGGAAAGATAATAGTTTAAGCATGTATGTGATACTTGAAGGGTTTTATTATTAAGGTAAAAGACCGATATTGCATATTTTGGGTTTTATGAATTATCACTACTCGAAATTTAAGATTTGCGACAATTTAATATTTGGGATGTACTTGTAAATAATTAAGTTTGTAAGTTTGGTGTCGTAAGATGAAGATTCAATTCAAGGATCTTAGGCTAATATTATTATGTGGTTGAGGTAAGGTTTAACATTTAAGTGTATTACCAAGGAAAGAAGTCAATCAGTAAATTTTGGGTGCTAAGGTTTCTTGAGTTGAAATGCATAAATGCTAATGTAATAGGTTGATGAACATTATGAGCATAGTATGAGAAAAGTAAGGTGCGACAAGTTTGTACACCCATCTCTATTATGAGGAATTGCGAGATAAGTCAAAATTCGAGACCATAGTAGAATAGAACTAAGTCACCATAAGTTGTTTTAAGTTACGATTCGCAAACGAAGATTTTGGTAGGCAATTTAATTAGGATTGAGGAGACAGAAGGACAACACTTATTTTATCAGAGTAGCGCAGCGGAAGCGTGAACTATTGGGATACTAGAACTAAGTATAAACTTTTTTAATTATCTAGGATAAGCGAATTTCGGGGACGAAATTCAATTTAAGGGGGGTAGATTGTAACGTCCCGAAAATCTGAAGGTCCATGTGAACCACATGCATGCAAGTTATTAAATTTATTTGGTATTTTATTAAATTGTTTTAAAACATTTAAATGCATATTTATTTTATTAATTAGGTGTTTAATTATTTTTATGCATAATTCATGCATGGTAGTAATTATTTCATGAAATTTTAAAAGTTCATGCATTAGGGTTTTTAGATTCATTTCACGCCCGAACGAGGAACGGAGACCGGAGAATTTTCAGTAGAATTATTTTAATACATGATTAATTTTTATAAGTTAATATATGGTGTTTTAAGTGGATTTTTCAAATAATGGGATTTTACTGGGTATTTTTACCCACAGGACTTTATTTTTAACGGTACGCAAATTTTATCGATTCGGGGGACTTTTTAA
Organism: Primulina tabacum; assembly: GCF_025594145.1. NCBI lineage: Eukaryota > Viridiplantae > Streptophyta > Magnoliopsida > Lamiales > Gesneriaceae > Primulina > Primulina tabacum. The sequence goes on from NC_134552.1 coordinate 18,100,333, forward strand.
GGGTTCGGCTAATATTTTCATAAACTTTTCAACATGAAATATTTTTCGGGAGTGTGTTTGGATTTAATGGGCCTACTTTTAAGCTTATTGGGCTTAAAACATTTTAAAAACTTTTAAATTACAATTGTGGCCAATTAACTAAGTATTATCTATATATTTAAGCACCTAAGTGTCATTTAACCTAAACCTAAACACCCTAATCAGCCGACACCCCCATTCTGAATTCAGTGCCCTCGGTTTCAGAGAAGAACACCAGCTGAAGGCACGGTCGTGGCTTGTTCTTGCAAAGAAACTCCCTCCGGCTTCCACCTCGAGTCCCTAGTGTTTGTGCATCGTTTCAGGCATGCTTTGTATTCCATTTGCTGCATCATTCACGTATATATATACCTGATGTGTGTAACTATTCGATCAATCCATGAGCAGGAAGGATTCTCTTCGGTTTTCATCTTTACCATGCATTTCTTTAAATTGCTACTCACGATTTCTGAGGTGTAATGCAAGGGGCTGTTGTGCTAGGTCGGCAAGGGTTTGTGCAGATCGATAGAGTGAGGTGTATGCGCAGGAGTGTGAAGTGATTGGGTTTTGGGTTGAAACCGTGAGGGCTTGCAGATCGGGCCATTGTGTAAGGGGTTCGGTCCTTGGCTTCTTGCACACCAGCCGGGCGAAGGACTTCTCCAGCCCTGGACCAGACCCTGGTGGGTCTGAGTCAGGGTCTGAATGGCTCGAGCCATGCTGGAAACAAGAGAATGGGGGATCGAACGAGAGAAGGGAGAGTGGTCACGGTAAGGAGTTTGATGCAGACTTGGGTTCTTAGCGGTTAGGGGCGTGCTTGGGGCGGGTGGTTTGATCCAGGGGTGTTCCTTGGTGGCTGGTCTAGGTCTACAGTAAGTGGGTACATGGCTGGAACGACATGTATGGCTTGAGGCGTGGGTTTTGAGGAGAATGGGTGCATGAGGTGGTGGGTTATGAGAGGACCGAGAGTTTGTCATGTTTTAGAATTTTAGCTGTGGATTTGGGAAGCCTAATGACAGTGTTTTAGGACCTATTAAGTGTCTCTAAGATATGGTGAAAAGTTGAGAAAAATTCGGGTAAGTTTCGAGTCGATTCGGGGTAAAACCGGGACACCGGTCCAAGTTTTAAAACGAATAGGTTAAGACGTTTAAGAATGCTTTTAAATATGTTTTGGGATATTTTAAGGAATTTGGTATGCTTTGGGTCAATTTTAGAGGTCCAGGGGTGAAATGATAATTTTTGGGTTTCTAGGGGCAAAATGGTCATTTTGCACCAGGGGTGAGATTTTGGTCCTGGCAGCGCCCTGAGCACAAATTATAATATTTTAAATGATTATGCATCATGTTTACGATTTTTATGCTATTATGATAATTATGATGCATGCTTGGTTTAAAGGAAAAATTATGTATATGCATGATTTTATTAAGTGATGAATATGATGACACATTTTGAAGGAATTGATTTAGTTGTGACTGACACGATGATATGATTGGAGATATCGTGAGGGAAAAGGCCCCAGAGGGAGCCCGTTTACGGGAGAAGGCCCCAGAGGGAGCCCGACGATCGTATTTCCATTGACATGATATGATGACATGATAGGCTCGGGCTCAGTTGACGGGTGAGAGTGTCGCTGATGTCCCCCGCCGTCGGGTACCGCGGTTACACGTAGATGGATCCATCGACTGACATGATGACATGATGATACAAAAGTCACAGCTAATGAACGGAATTCAAATTAAGATTTTAACACGTATATGTTAATACGATGGTACATGCTATTACCATGTTTTGACAGATCATGGTTACGCATACGATATGATAACATGATGAGACATGTTTTGACAGGTTACGATTTTACACGACACGCTTATGTTCATGTTTTTAAGCTCATGAAACGTATTTTGATTATGCTATTTTTCACTGCTGTGTGCTACGTATATGTACTTGTTATTACTGGTACATGTGTGTTGAGTCTTTAGACTCACTACGCGTATGTGATGCAGGTGAGCATTTTGATCAGGGGACCTGAGGTGCCGAAGAATGAGTAGGCAGGCGGGATGCGCGGTGACACGACCCGAGGATCATTATTTTTCCGCATATTGATTCACGTCTTTTGAGAGGAGTTACACATTTTTATATGTTGATGATATTACGATTTTTACACGTTACGCTTTCGTTTGATTTTGGAGTAGTTTAGAAATTTTAAAACTGCGTTATTTTTATTGTCAAATATTTAAGATCATTTTTAAATGTTATTTCGAGATTGCGAAGCTTTTATTCAAAAAAAAAATGTCTAGTGGAATTTTGAAAATGAGCGAGACGTTTCATTAACATAGAAAATGAAACACATCGTGAATGGCAGATAGAGCTGGTGGCAATGTCAATCGATACGCAAGATCACCAACTCGATCAAGAATCTCGTATGGACCAACATATCGAGGTGATAACTTCCCTCGCATGCCGAATCGAACAGTGCCTCTAAAGGGAGATATTTTCAAAAACACTCTGTCACCTTTCTGGAATTCCAAGGGTCGTCTTCGTTTATTCGCATAACTCGTTTGACGATCCTGAGCAGCTTTCATCCGCTGCCGAATAAAATGAACTTTATCATTCATTTCCTGTATCATTTCAAGTCCAGTCAATTGTCTTTCACCAATTTCATCCCAGAATAATGGTGACCTACATCGTCTCCCGTATAGGGCTTCAAATGGTGCCATACCAATACTCGTTTGAAATCTATTATTATAAGAAAATTCTACCAATGGTAAGGCATTTGTCATCCCATTCTGAAGTCCATCACAATCGCACGCAACATATCCTCTAACGTTTGAATCGTACGCTCAGTTTGGCCAACAGTTTGAGGATGATATGCAGTGCTCATAGCCAAACGCGTACCCATCGCTTCTTGAAAACTACCCCAGAATTTAGAAGCAAACCTGGGATCACGATCAGATACAATTGAGACCGGAACACCGTGCAGTTTCACAATATTCTCGATGTATAAACGGGCCATTCTCTTATAAGGATAAGTCCGCTCATACAGAATGAAATGTGCAGATTTTGAAAGCCGATCAATAATGACCCAAATAGCATCACAGCCCTTGGGCGAACGAGGTAAATGAGTCACAAAATTCATAGCAATATGTTCCCAATTCCATTTCGGGATTTCAAGACTATGGAGCAATCCTCCAGGTTTCATTCTGTCGGCTTTCACTTGCTGGCAGACAAGACATTTAGAATTAAACTCAGCAATGTCCTTCTTCATACGTTTCCACCAGAACTGAGGTCTCAATGTCAAATACATCTTTCGACCTCCAGGGTGAATACTATATTTGCTACAATGTGCTTCTCGAAGAAGGGCAGATTTTAAATCAGAATCATTAGGGACTACCAGCCGACCATTAAGTCGTAAAGAACCATCAAAAGAAATCTGGAATCCAGACTGATGTCCTGCAGATACAAGTTCTTTCGACTTTTGGATCTGAGCATCGCTTCGTTGGGCCTTTCGTATTTTAAATATCAATTTCGGCTCAATTTGCAATGCTGAGACAGTGACATAATTCTAATTCGAGTGAAAAGTCCAGCCAGAAGTACATATATCATCGTGTACTTTGGCGACATTGACAGAAGCTAACACAAAATCATGAACTTTCCGACTAAGGGCATCCGCAGTGACATTCACTGATCCAGGATGATATTGAATCTCACAATCAAAATCCTTCAGGAGATCCATCCACATGCGTTGTCTCATATTCAAATCAGATTGAAAAAAGAGATATTTCAGACTTTTATGGTCCGAATATATAACAAACTTTTCTCCATACAAGTAATGACGCCAAATCTTCAAAGCAAACACAATGGCAGCCAATTCGAGATCATGAACAGGATAATGTGTTTCATGAGATTTCAATTGACGAGACGCATAAGCAATCCCTTTGCCATGTTGCATCAGAACACAGCCCAAACCTTTACCAGACGCATCTGTACACACTACAAATCCTCCGGTACCTGAGGGAATAGTAAGCACAGGTGCTGTGGTCAATCTCAGTCTTCAATTCAAGAAAACTAGCTTCACATTCATCTGACCAAATGAATCGCTGATTCTTTTCTGTCAGTTGAGTAATAGGTTTAGCTATTTTCGAAAATCCTTCAATAAAGCGACGATAATATCCAGCTAAACCCATGAAGCTACGAATCTCAGGAACATTCGTAGGTCTTGGCCAATTCAATACAGCTTCGACCTTCATAGGATCAACAGATATGCCATGTCTCGAAATGACGTGGCCTAAAAATATCACTTTGTCCATCCAGAATTCACATTTGGACAATTTAACATATAAATGTCCATTAAGAAGAATTTGAAGTACCAGTCTCAGATGTTCAGCATGCTCCTTTTTCGATTTCGAATATACAAGAATATCATCAATAAACACAATAACGAATCGGTCAAGATAATCTCGGAAGACACTATTCATTAGATCCATAAAGACAGCAGGAGCATTCGTGAGACCAAAAGGCATAACCAAAAACTCATAGTGGCCATACCTCGTACGAAAAGCAGTTTTGGGCACATCTTCATCTCGCACTCGTACTTGATGATACCCAGAACGAAGATCAATCTTCGAGTATACAAAAGTACCCTGAAGCTGATCAAATAAATCATCAATACGAGGAAGTGGGTACTTGTTTTTCACAGTAGCCCGATTCAGTTGCCTATAATCGATACACATTCGCATAGTACCATCTTTCTTCCGAACAAATAAGACCGGAGCTCCCCAAGGTGATACACTCGGTCGAATATATCCCTTATCGAGAAGATCCTGTAATTGTTCTTTTCAATTCTTTCAATTCCAAAGGTGCCATGCGATAAGGAGCTTTAGAAATATGAGCAGTCCCCGTCAAAAGATCAATACTAAACTCAACTTCTCGATGAGGAGGAAAATCAGGAATCTCATCGGGAAATACATCCGGGAATTCTTTCGCAATAGGAATCTCAGATAAGGAAGGCTCCTTCTTAGAGATATCAATAGCGTAGATAAGATAACCCTCATCTCCGTTAGTCAAAAGTCGAGACATTTTCAAGGAAGATACCAATGGAATTTTGGCTTGGGAACCCTTGTCATAAAAATTTCACTTGGGTCCATCAATCGGTCGAAATCGAACCACTCCATGACAACAATCAACAGTAGCTCGATTTGTCATCAAGATATCCATACCAACAATACAATCAAAGTCGTGCATCGGGAGGATAATTAAATTCAAAAATACCACATTATCCTCATATATCAATACACAATTATGCACAACTTTCTCAGACAAAATAATCTTCCCTGCTGGCGTGGCTATCGACAAAATATTATACAACGGGGTACACTCAATATCGTGAGATGCAACAAATGCATGAGATATGAATGAATGAGATGCTCCTGTATCAAATAAAACACGTGCAGGATAATCGCAAAGCGTGCAAATACCTGCAATCACGCCACCAGGAGCTTCTCTCGCATGATCCTCGGTCATGGCGTACACTCTCACTTGAGGAGGAACTTGGGCACTCTGACCACCCGGTCCTTGATATCCTGGGACACTCGATTGCTGAAAAGAAGGAACATGAACAGCTGGTCACATCATACTAGGGCCACCTCTAAATCCTGGCTGGGGTTGGGAAGAAGTCGTACACCTGTTCGGACATACTCTAGAGAAATGGCCTTCCTACCCACACTGATAACAAGTACCAAACATACCTCGACACTGCTCGATAGTATGTTTACCCCCACAATGGCTACAATAAGAAGCAATCACAGGACTCCCTCTCTGGGATCCACTCGAACTCGAAGAAGACGAAGAAACAGTACCAGTCTTCTTGAACTTTTTACCTCTCGAGCGCAATGTAGGCTGCTGAGCTGACACTGGTGGTGGAGGAGTATACTGTGGACCTCCTCGCCTGAGTCCTAGCCTCGGCTGCCTTGGCTTGGTCAACTGCCTCTGCGTAGCTGGTAGGCAATCCAGAAACAACATAAGTATATATAGCAGGATGCAATCCATTCACAAACCTGTTATATTTTGCCTTCGCATTCCCAGCTACGTGAGGTGCATACATCAACAGAGTAGAAAATTTCGAAGCATATTCTGCAACAATCATCGTTCCCTGCTGCAGATTATTAAATTCATTCTCCTGAGAAGTATAATAGGATGGAGGGGAATACTGCTCCAAAAACTGGGCCTTGAAGACTATCCCATGTGACTTCAATCACGGCCTCTTTCAATCCAATCTCAGCGGCTTCCCACCAAGATTTAGCTCGGTCTTTCAATTGATACAAAGCAAGTTTCAGTCTCCGAGCCTTGGAATATTCAACAATATTAAACAAATGCTCGATATCCTTTAACCAAGCCTCTGCTCTTTCTGCACTCTCAGTGACAAAGAACCTCGGTGGTTTCAAATCCTGGAATCGAGCCATCACTACATCCATGGACAATCCTTCAAATTGCCCAACTATTCTCTCAGTACTGCTACTCGCAGTTTCATTTTTGAGATCCATCTACAATCAAAGGATGAATATCACAAATCAATATCAATTTACCTCATCATCATCTCATATCATCAATCTCATGAGATACTTACTCGAATCAAATCAAGTAAGAGCAAGTAATACAAATAGATCAAACACATGTGCACAATTCATTTGTGCCTATTCACGTGTACACAAGACTCAATCGAGCATTCCCAGCTATGCTCTGATACCACTCTAGTATTTAATCTCACATCATAAACATGCCCACACGTAATCAAAACCAATCATATACAAACAACTCATATCCTCGGGACATGCCCCGGTATATAAATACATATACATATATACTGGGAAAAAAATATAAATCCTCAACTCAAACTGCAACTCCCTCCAGAAGTACCCTCTCCGGTCTCCTGATATCCTGGAGTACCTGTCATTGTCCACACACAAAGACAACAACAGCCCCCTTGGGGGTGAGTAAAGCTCCGTATGGAACAACCCTCATATATACCACAAGTATCTAAACAATGATATATGGTATGCAATGCATGTATGTCGTGGAGGTATCAAGTCAAATGCCCATCCACTAAGCACATGTCAGAATCAAACGAATCGCTATCAAATCAATGCTCGAGCTGGCACACCGGCCTCAATAAGGGATACTCGTATGATAGCGTTGACGAAGCGCCATCAAATCCCAAATCTCATATCAATCGTCGAGTCCACAAATGTCTATGTTTTAAGGATCATATAATACCAAACATAGCATTGTGTTCACAAACCCCAGAATCCAATCAAATCATATCAGGGTATCCAAGGATCATAGCTCAACGTGCATGTCATGTATCGATGTATGCATCAAACGATGTGTGTTAACAAAACATTTATTTTATACCTCGATATTCAAATCACAATGTCATGTATGCCACATAAACTCAACAAATAAGGCATATAGACATGTATTCTCATTCCAATCAATCAAATCAATCAAACATATATCATATAATACAGATACCTGTCGTATGTTACCCGGTCGCAACATACATCAATTCTTCAGTTTTCAGTTGATGTAGCCTGAAGATATCGGTATAATACTTTATCTACATCAATAAAATACTTATTCCAATCAATAACATAATCCAAAATATTAATATGAGTTTCAAATATCATTTGAAACTTCAAAAATTCATATCAAATCCAAATCATATCATAATTCAATTCCGACTTCGAATATGAGTTTATTGTCGGTTATTCTACTACATATAAGAATTTCAACTTCAAATACATGCTATTCCAGCACTTTGATATTTAGAGCTGCTGAAACCAGAAGAAATTTACCTCAGTCAGAAGCCCTCGACGCGAAGATCACAAATATATAATTTGTTTCGCGTTTAGGCAGCGTTTCAAAGTCGATTCGGACGGAAGAAAATCAAAATCTCTCGTTTCTCTCTCGAAGCTACGTAAATGAAATGAAGAAATCGAACAGCAAAATCATTATTATCTTTCCACCGCTCTCGCGCTCGGGCGGTAGAATTCTCGCACCAGAGCGCGAGACATTCTGTCCCCGAGTTTCAAATGCACCGCGCTCGGACGGTCAAAAACTACCGCTCGGGCGCGGCATGTTCTGTCCGAGTACTCTCATATGCTATACTTGGCGCTCGGGCGGTAATCTTCTACCGCTCGGGCGCCACATGTTCTGTCTAATTTCCCTACTTTTGGTACATTGGCGCTCGGGCGGTCATTTTCTACCGCTCGGGCGCCAAATGTTCTGTACAAAATATTAGTTTTGTACTTATTGGCGTCCGGCTTCTCCACTCGATCTCTTACAACGTCAATTCATATTCACTATTCATTTTCTCAATTTCATAGTCATAATATCCATCAAATGCATAATCACATATCAAATTCATGAATTATCGATAATCACATAAGATTTACGATAATACAATACACGGTCCTTACACCTTCCAGTAACGGGAACATGATGTGCAAGAAGATTTTGTTCCGTAGGAATAATATTATTAAGCGCTCTTCACCAGAATATTCTCACTTTAGGATGGATCGATAAAGACCACAGGAACTTCCACCAATCCTTTTGGAAAGGGGCCGAGCACGAAGAGGGCTGATCATAGAGGCCTTGGGCAGCCTTATATCCATCCCGTACCGAATATTTACCTTTCTGGTCATATTTCCAAAATCTCGCATCCTTTCTATTAGTCAGAGTGATGGAAATAGAGGTGATTTTCTGAGCAATATGTGGAGAGAAAATCTGTTGGATTAGAGGCACGTCCCATCTTCCTTGCACCATGAGGGACTTCACTTTAGAGAATGAAGCGTAGTCAGGAATCGGTGCTAGACAGATTCTAGGACCCGGAAGCCAAATATCCTCAAACGTATTAATACGAGCCCCATCTCCCACCTTCCAACACAAACCTTTAGCAAGTAAAGAACGGCTCCACATCAAAGCTCTCCATATGGAGGAAGGATTGCTGCCCATTTCGGCTTCCATAATATCCTGATGGCAATAATACCGGCCTTTCAAGACTCTGGCCACCATAGAATCAGGTTCCGAGATAATACACCAAATCTGTTTAGCTAATAGGGCCTGATTGAAAGTCTTCAGCTGTCTGAACCCCAAGCCACCCATGTATTTCGGTTTACACAAGGATTGCCAAGATTTCCAGTGCATACGATTTTTCCCTGCGTCCACTCCCCACCAAAAATTAGAGCATTCACGTTCTATCTCTTCACACACTGATTTGGGTATACGAAAGCAGGACATGGCATAAGTAGGGATAGACTGGAGTACCGATCTGATCAATGTTTCCTTACCCCCTACCGAAAAAGTTTTGTTTCCCCAACCTTGTATTCTCTTCACTACTCTCTCCACCAGATATCTGAATTGCAGTTTCTTACTCCGCATAGACACAGCCAGGAGGCCCAAATACACTGCGTGGGCGTGAACCACTGGGATAGCTAACACGTACTTAATATTCTCAGCCAGCTGCACATTAGTATTCGGGCTGAAGGAGAGTGAAGATATTTCGAAGTTAATAAGCTGTTCTGAAGCCTTCCCATATGATAACAGAAAGTTTTTCACCGCCAAACAGTTCGCCATTGTAGCTCTGAAGAACAAAAGATTGTCATCAGCAAACAACAGATGAGTAAGAGAATGGCAGGAAGAGGCCATCTGAACCATAGAAATCAGACGTTGTTGTTCAAGTGAGATGAGAGCAGATGATAAACCATGAGCGCATAAGACGAATAAGTAGGGAGAAAGAGGGTCTCCCTGTCTCAGTCCTCTACTCGGAACGACGTTCCCAACCAGATAACCATTCAGAGAGAAAGAGTACTTGACTGTTCTGACACATTGCATAACCTTCTCCACCCAACATCGAGAGAAGCCCAGTCTGATAATAATGCCTTCAAGAAAAGACCACTCAACTCTATCATAAGCCTTGCTCATATCAAGTTTTAAAGCAGCGTAGCCTTTTTGTCCCTGTTTTCTGCTTATAATCCAGTGCAGCGTTTCAAAACTCAAAATAATATTGTCAGAGATCAGTCTACCTGGGATAAAAGCACTCTGAAACTCATTCACAGTATGTTTGAGTATGGGACGCAATCTATTCGTGAGAGCGCGAGCAACAATATTAGTGGTGTATTTAGATAAAGTAAATAGCATCTTTTGACAAGGGCTTTGTGTTGGAGATTTAATAAAATTAAATCTATAAATTGTATGATTAAATCCACATATCATAATGCATCAGGAATTCATGTTGAATTATCAGAAAATATAAATAACAGTAAACACGTAGCAATATCCATTGATTGATCTAGCGTTGAAGTTATGGATTTTCCAAGGCAAGAGAGAATCAACAACTTTATCTTTGGCTTTGATGAGAGAATGAGAGAGATATATAATATATGTGCCGTATATATATTTTGTGTTATTCTTTGTATAACGAGGACCATAACCTTATATAACCTTATCAGTCTTTTACCCATCATAGAAAACTTGGACTGGATTTCTATATATAAGGTGGACCATATAAATTTATTTACGACTTTGGAAACCTATAATTATCACCTTATTCGGTTTTTTATTAGATAGCTTGTCCATGTACAATTAGTTAAATAATGTGATCCCACAAAATAATTCCAACAATCTCCCACTTGGGCCATATAAGTTATCCGTATATTGTACATGCAAAAACTGGATTGAGCTATTTCTATCTAAACCAAAATATTCCTCAACAATATGATCTATTAATTATACCAATATTGAACCAAAGAGGTCGTCGCTACATTTCAAATCATTAGACTATCAATAATCACAGTATCAATATAATCAATTATATAGATCAAGTATGAATGGATAGTATGAAATACATAAATGTGATTCAAGAATAAAACCTGCATTTTCCTACTAGTCCTCTTAATGACTCAAAGAGTCCAATAACAGACTTTACACCAGATGCTAAACTGCAATGAAAAACATCACTTTATTTCAGATATTCAAATAAATTTTAGTCTGTATATAAACTTAAACCATGTCAAATAAGTCAATGCTTAAACCGAATAAAAACTCTCATTGTAGAGGCATATCATCTATATGGACAACACCAAAGTGTGTTACATGCACATATACTTCTTAGATGGCCAACCCATGACAAACGCATCGACAATTATATAGTTTGCAATAACATGCTCAATTAACACACAACCATTCTGAATTATTTCTTTCCAACTAGAAACTCCATGTCAATATATTTTGACTTTGACAAGCTTCATTTGTTCTTTAAATATAATATAGACGTTTTATTATCACAATTGATCCTCAATAGTTTCTTAGACCAATGATCATTGCCGATGACAAAATTCTGCAACTTTATTCAGAGTTCAAATTTCCAACTATTTCCAAATGTCAGATCTCCTATATGTGAGCATAAAGTCCTTAATTCACTTTATGCACCACATAACCCGATTAATGATCCAATAACGAGTTTCTTAAATATCTGCTCAACATTTCAATGATGTACACAATATCCAAAAGGTGTTCTCTATAAATTTTAATGAGATTACCACATGGTAAAATTTATACTACTATATATGTTGACATAAACATCAATATATTATTTTCAATGTTGACTTTTCAATTTACTTACTTCCACTAAAGTCAACATACAAAATTAATCGGCATTTAATTTCATGATTATGTGCATACACACTATCAATATCATTTAAAATATTCATGTTCAATTTATCAAGCTTATCAATCAAGAAACCAATATCAATCATATTTGAATTTCGAAAAGTCGAAAAGTTTCATTACCATATGGATAAAAGAAAAACTAGATTTGTCCAAACATGAAACTAAATTCAAATTTTGTCTAAAAATGGATGCAATAAAAGTGTTTTCCAAATTAAAATACTAGAAAAAATCCATTTCCTAAATAAAGCTTTTAGAACACCAACAATGTTATTGCCATTTTCCATAAGATCTATCTTTCACTATCAGTTGGCAATCGGTTCCTTATGCAACCCTTTCTTTGTACGCCAATTGGCTTATTTGAGACAATCCTTCTTCACATTTCCATCAGCCTTTTTGCAAAAGAAATAAGTGATCACTTTATCTTGTTTCTGTTGCTCCATAAGTCGTGAAGTCCCAAAGTTTCCTTTCTTGTTGCTCCTCCTCCTGAACGCACTATGCAATAAGCTCATTCTAGATCCACTTTTCTTTCTGGCTATTATCACTTATTTTGAATTGCTTAAATTGTGCAAGCAGAGAGATCAAGACTAAATGCACGAGTATTTATCTGACAATTCCAACTTGAATGCCTTTAGCCGAGTCAAAATATTTGACATTTCCATTATGCACTCCCTTATGTTCCATTTCTCTTTGTATTGCATGGAGACAAGTTTAGTCAAAATAGTACTTGTCTCGATCATTTCGTTTTCCATGAAACAATATGCTATTTGAGTAAATAACATTTTGACATCATTTTCTCCAGGAATTTCACCTCTTACAGTGTCTGGAATGAAATGTTACATAATAATCAGACTCATGAGATTTGATCGCTTTCACTTTTTCAAAGAACCATTTTGATCAGCAATTTCTGAACTGGTCAAAGGTGCGGGGCAAACTTCCCTTAGCACATAGCTCAAATCCATGCAGCCGAGCACTATCATATCACGCTCTTCCCATTTCTTGAAGCTTGAACCATTAAGTACTAGAATATTGTTCAGATTGACATATATATACATATATATATAAATATTATGGTTATTAAATATTGATAATAAATCTAGCCAACAATATGTCTTTCTTTGAACTGGACAATTGTATACATAAATAAATCCAAAATTATCACATATTGTGTTAATATTTTGCCAGAAAATGACCTTGTTTCGATACAAATTTTTCATATAATTTTTAGGAAATCTAAAATGAATTAGGAGCCGATCATTTTTCGCATAAATGTACCACAATTTAATATTAAATAATGTGTCTACAATCTGGTAAGAAAATAATCTTCATTTGGGCTGTTTAATTTCAACATAGTTTTAACAGTGGTTTAAGACCATATAACTATGTGTTTATAATCTGACCAATAAATAACCTTCTTTTGGGTCAATTATTTTCTGCATAAATATAAACATTTTTTGGGTCATTTATTAAGACAAAAATATGGAAAAACATAGTGTTTCTTTGGGCCTGATTATTTTTCGCATATATAGAAATGACTTGAAGAAGATATATTGTACCCAAATCTGACCAGAAAATAATGTTCTTTGGGCCGATTATTTTCCACATAGATCAAGATACACTTTAAAATCATTTATCGTGTTTGCACTTTGGCCAAAAAATATTCTTTCTTTGGCATGCTATTGTTCGCATAAATTGAAGAACAATTTTTTTGAACTTTAACAATATCTACATATCTCAAAATCACTTTATTAACATGTAATTTAAATGTAACCAAATCTGAGATACATTATATTAATTTAACTTAAAGTTTTCACAAGAAAATTTTATTTATTTTAATTGAGCCAAATAAAAAATATAGAGACCGAATATGCAAGAAATAAAATATTTTCACCTCATAATCATTTATTTATAAATATTTTATCGAAATTAACAAAAACGATAAAATAATAAATAATTCAATATTAATTTTATTTCATCCAATTAAATTTTGAAATGTTCGAATTTAATTTCACAAATCAGAATTGCGGAAGTCATAATTTAATAAAAAGTCAAAATATTGAATTTCAAAATCTGGTTCAAAATTAGACAACCAAATAAGGTTTTAAAACCGATCAAAAATCCCCAAATCAGATCCAAACCCTAACCCTAACCCTAACCCTAACCAAGAATAAATCAGCAGCCTCCAGGACATTTTCCGGCCATAACACTCATCAGCAACCACGACCCATCGTCGCCTCACCATGGCCGACCACCATCCTACCATCTCCGACCATCCATCGACCACCAGTCACGTGTTCTGTTTTGTTCCGAGCATCATTTGAGCAAAAATCAGATCGTCACTGTGGTTGGTTTCGGTCAATGGTGGACTGAAGATGGTCGTCCCAACATGGTGGATCGGCTTGCACATTCAATTTCTAGATTTGGATTCCTTATGGTGATTAATTTCTCAACTAGAGCTAGGGTTTGAACAAAAATTGATTTTGAAATTTCGGGATTTCGAATTTTGACCATATTTTTCAGATGTTGGTTTCCATAAAAAAATGATTTAAGTTATTCATGAAAATAATAAATTAATTTTTTAGATCTCGAATATATAATTCAAATTTCCACGACCAATCAATAAATAAAAATCTCCTTATTCAATATGAATGTAGCCCTGATACAACTTGTTCGAGGTTTAATAAAATTAAATTTATAAATCACGTGATTAAATTCATATATCACAACACGTTATGAATTCAAATAATAGTAAAAGCATACCAGAATCTATTGACTGATCTAGCATTAGAGTTATGGATCTTTCAAGACAACTGAAAATCGATCACCTTATTTTTGCCTTAGATGAGAGAATGAGAGAAATCTAAAATATGTGTACCATATATATTCCATGTCTCGGTAACCATCACATTATATAAACTTAGTAGTCTTTGATACATCATATAAGACTTAATTGGATTGAGTTTCTACACATAAGGTAAATCATACCAATTTTTTAAAACTTTGAAAACTCATAATTAATTTGATCACCTTATTGATTCATTTATTAAATAGTTTGTCTATGTACAATTAATTATATTAAGTGATCTCATAAAATAATTCCAACGTTGCACGCATTCATGTTACTTTTTTATATATATCATTTGAATATTATTTTTGTGAAACAGTTTATTATTTGTTAAATTTGATAAATCATTTAAAAATTCAAAAAATATAGATAAATAGATAGAAATATTTTATTGAGAATTGATAGTAGTAATCGATAATGAAAAAGCGAATAAATATGTTTTTATGAATTTTTTTGATTAAATGAGATGAAGTGGTTTTGTAATTTCATAGGGATGTTTTAAGTTTATAAAAAAAATACACTATGGTCGCAAAATGAGTTACTCTGGCTCCTCAAGGAATTTTTATTAAAAAATAAATGAATTATAGTAGGAGATGCGTAGGAAAATATATTACTTGCTAGCGATCAACTTCTCGGGAACTATAAAAAATCTTTAATTTTTTCTATTTTATTATGGTCAATTTATTTGGTAATAAAACCAAAAGTACTATAATCAGTGGTGTAGCCACCTGCAAATATACTTGGGCTTGGCCCAATTTTTTTTAAAAAAAATATATGTAAATTTTGTATAATTTTGGAATAATATGATATTAAGTCGAGTAGATCAATTTAAAATATTAAAAGAATCTAGAGTTTAAAAATTCTAGCTCGGTCTGTGCCATATTTCTGACTTCGCCACTGACTATAATATTTAGAGTTTTACCTCGTGACCAATGGATTATCCGTGATGATAATTTGCTGATCTTGTCCGGTATCAAACCGCAACCACGAAACTTTTGCTCGTTTCTTGGTGTAGTATAACTACGTGGTCTACCCACCAAAGACATCTACATAACAATTATTGCCACTGGATCGGACAATGGGAAAAAAATGGATGTACGTATGTGAAAAGTGTTATTATGTGTAATTTATAATCTTATTAGTTTGTATATAAGTTTAAATGGACTAGAAAATAAAGAAGACACAAGGAACATCATATTTTAATATAGTTCGGTCGAAAGATCTAGATTTACGGGTGCACGCATAGATATCAAGCAAATTCACTAAACATCAAAGTGTTAAGATCATACAAGGACTTAAACATTTTTGAAGACATTTTCACATGACGCCTCTATGAGAAAAATGCTCAGAAGACTTTACTAGGGAAGCACCATTCGACTTTAGAATCCACCTACTCGAACTCTCTTCGATGCACGGACCGGATCGTTCACTCTTGAGAGCTCCACCTTACTCTCGTGAGGAATGAGTGTCATGATGTCACGTCCCCGGGACGGGGGTTGGTTGACACCGACGTTGCTCTCAAATTTACATTCGAAAACAACAAGCCTCAGAAGTACAAAATTCAGAAACCAGTCTTTTATTCATAATACTGAATATTCAATGTCTGATACAACTCAATTAATAATGTTTTACAGCGGAAATGTAAAACAAGAATTACAATATCTAAACAGATGCAGCGGAATTTAAAATATAAATCAGAACTGAGAACAACAATCTTCATCACCAGCCCCAAAATTGAATATGCTCTTCTTCTTCTAACTTTTCTTTCTCGTTCTTATCTGAGATGGGTTTGGTGGGAGAGTGATATGATTGTCACTCAGTAAGCAGGGGCGGGAATAACTCTCAGTTTTCGAAATCATTTTCAACAGAAACAGTAATACAATAATATACAGAAACTCATCATTTCAGAACAGAAACTAGAATTCAGAAATCACAGGTTTCAGAACAGAAATCAGAATTAGTAAGCACGGAGCACGTTAGTGAATTTCATGGCTAAACTGATATCAGTCCCCTATATGTTCTCTCCTCTAAGGGATGAGGCCAGAATCAGAATCAGAATCAGAATTCAGAAATGTTCAGAATATATATTCCTACCATTAGTTCACTAGGGAGTTTCAGTGCTTCAAAATCATATATCAGAAATACACATACAGAAACTGTACTTTAAAACAGAATTATCAAACTGATTTCAAGATATTTATATATAAGCCCTACTTACCGTAATTTGCTTAAAGAATTTCGGTTGAAGTCTGGAAATCTGCTTGCCTTGCTACTGGATTTTACAGCTTCGAAAATGTACTCTCTTAGCTCTAATTTCAGTAATAATCTCAAGATTTGTGTAACACCAATTCAGGGACTTGAGGCTGTTATTTATAGGCCGAAATCTGACTGTTAGGCTCCCTATTAATGGCCATAATATGAATTTAACAGCCTTGATTCCATTTTAAATGCTTCAGTTACAAGTCATGAGTTGGATTAGTAACTGTCTGCTGAAATCTCGTTCTTCTGCTGCTGGATTATATCTGCTGGAATTCTATCTGCTGAAAAATATCAACTTCTGAATATCAGCTGATGCTGGACTTGTTAGCTTCTGCTGGAATTTTTCCCTTGCTACTGAATATTGCTAGATGCTGTAAATATTAACTTCTGCTGGAGTTTTGCATAACTGCTGAAATGCTGGAAATTTGGGTTCTCACATCCCTCCCTCCTTATGAGAAGTTTCGTCCTCGAAACTTGGCTATACATGATCCTCGAAGAGATAAGGGTATTGCCCTCGCATCTTTTCTTCCAATTCCCACGTAGCTTCTCTTTCGATGTGGTTGGACCATTGTACTTTGACATATGGAATAGTTCGTCTCCTCAGTACTTGGTCTTTGTTATCCACAATACGAATCGGAATTTCTTCGTACTTCAATTCTTCATTTAAATTGCCCTCGACCAGAAGTGGTCCGGCTTCAAGAACATGACTTGGATCGGAAATATATCTTCTTAGCTGCGATACGTGGAAAACATTGTGGATCCTTGACATATCGGGTGGAAGTGCTAATCTGTAAGCAAGTGTCCCCACTTTCCCAAGAATCTCAAATGGTCCGACGTATCTGGGATTCAGTTTCCCAGCCTTATTGAATCGGATTACACCCTTCATGGGTGACACTTTCACATATGCCTTCTCTCCAACTTCAAATTCCACGGGCCTTCTTTTCATGTCAGCCCAGCTTTTCTGTCGATCTTGTGCAGCTTTTAATCGCTCTCTGATCATAGCAACTTTATCTACTGTTTCTTGTATCAGTTCGGGTCCAACGATGGCTTTTTCCCCGACTTCATCCCAATATAGTGGTGATCGACATTTTCGTCCATACAAAGCTTCGTATGGTGCCATTCCAATGCTGCTGTGGTAACTATTACTGTATGCGAACTCGATTAAGGGCAGTTGTTCGCTCCAATTACCACTGAAGTCTAGAGCACAAGCTCTCAGCATATCTTCTAGAGTCTGAATTGTCCTCTCTGTTTGGCCATCGGTCTGAGGGTGATATGCCGTACTAAGAGTAACCTTAGTCCCCATAGCTTGTTGAAAGCTCTTCCAAAATCGAGATGTAAATCTAGGATCTCTGTCTGATAGTATGCTAGCTGGTACTCCATGTAATCGCACGATCTCGTTCATGTATAAGGTGGCTAGCTTGTCCAAATTATAATTCATGAGGACAAGTAAGAAATGCGCAGATTTTGTGAGTCTATCTACGATTACCCATATTCCGTCATGACCTTGTCTCGTCTTTGGTAAACCCACTACGAAATCCATAGAAATATGCTCCCATTTTCATTCTGGAATTTTAGAGGTTGCAGAAGTCCTCCAGGTCTTTGGTGCTCTGCCTTGACTTGCTGGCACACGTGACACTTGGAAACAAACATTGCCACGTCTTTCTTCATTCCACTCCACCAAAACTTTTTCTTCAAATCTCTGTACATCTTGGTAGTGCCAGGATGGACTAAAAATTTCGACTTATGTGTCTTAGACATTACTTCTTGTCGAAGGTTATCGATGTCTGGTATGCACAATCTTCCTTTCATCCACAAGATTCCTTTGTGGTCCATAACGAAGTCTGGTGATTTCCCTTCTTTAGCTTGCTCTTTCAGTTTCACCAAAACGGAATCTCTATCTTGACTTATCTTGATTGACTCTCGAAGGCATGGTTGTGCTGAAAGTGATGTCAGGATCATCTTACTCATATTCTTTCGACTTAAAGCATCTGCTACCTTGTTGTCTTTGCCTGGGTGGTAGCTTATCGTCAAGTTGTAATCCTTCATGAGTTCAATCAATCGCCTCTGCCTCATGTTTAACTCTTTCTGAATGAACAAGTACTTGATGCTTTGATGAATCGGTGAATATTTCACATCTAGCACTATATAAACAGTGTTTCCAAATCTTGAGTGCAAATACCTCTGCTGCTAGCTCGAGGTCATGTGTTGGGTAATTCTGTTCATACGTCTTCAACTGTCTCGACGCGTATTCAATCACCCTTCCCTCTTGCAATATACACATCCTAACCTCCTTTTGATGCATAACTGTAGATGGTGAAGTATTTGCCTTCAGTTGGCAATACTAACACCGGAGTTGAGATAGGCTTCTTCTTCAAAGTCTCGAAGCTTTGCTCACATTTTTCACTCCTATGGAAACTTGGAGTTCTTCTGTGTGAGCTAGGTGAGGGGTATTGCTATTGAAGAAAACCCTTCAACAAATTTTCGGTAATAGCCCGCTAATCCCAAAAAAAAAACTTCTAATTTCTTTCATTGACTTTGGTCTCGGCCAATCTGAAATTGCTTCTACTTTCTTATGGTCCACGGCTACTCCTGCTGCTGATATGACGTGACCCAAGAATGTGACGCTTTCTAGCCAAAATTCGTATTTCTTGAACTTGGCGTATAGCTCTTTTTCTCTCAGCGTCTGGAGGGTGAGACGAAGATGTTCTTTGTGATCTTCCTCACTTGACGAATACACTAGTATGTCGTCGATGAATACCACAACAAACTTGTCAAGAAGTGGTTTGAACACCCTGTTCATGAGATCCATGAAGGCTGCCGGAGCGTTTGTTAATCCAAATGGCATTACCATGAACTCATAGTGTCCATACCTTGTTCTGAAGGCTGTCTTCGGAATATCTTCTGTCTTGACCTTGAGTTGGTGGTAGCCTGACCTTAACTCGAGCTTGGAAAAGGCTGTAGCTCCCTTGAGTTGGTCAAACAGGTCATCTATCCTTGGAAGCGGGTACTTATTCTTGATTGTGATCTTATTCAGTTCTCTGTAATCGATACACAATCTCATGCTTCCGTCCCTTTTTTTTTTACGAACAGGATAGGAGCTCCCCACGGGATGCGTTTGGTCGAATTTGCTTCTTATCCAACAATTCTTGAAGTTGTTCTTTGAGTTCTTTCAACTCTACTGGAGCCATACGGTTATGGTGCTTTTGAGATTGGTGTAGCCCTAGGAATCAAGTTGAGCTCAAACTCCACTTCACGGTCGGGGATTGTGCCAAGGAGTTCTTCGGGAAAGACGTCCGGAAATTCCTGAATAACTGGAATATCCTCTATCTTTAGAGTAACTTTTTTTTTTATTTACCTCGCTGATCGATCATTGCTAGTTAGACTTTCTAGGTCTGAGAAGTAGAAAGGAAGGATTTCTGTTCCTTATCTTTACCACGAAATACGATTTATTCATGGATTGGGGTTTGGCATTCTTATCCCGACAATCTACCATTACATGATTCTTGTCCAACCAATCAATTCTCATAGTACACTGTATAAGATCGGCACTTAATATATGCGTATCCATACTTATTTTATTCTATCTTAGAATTACCACGATTACTAACTCAAATCTTGAAACCAATATAGAATCTTAGAATATAACTCCTTATCAGCCGATTACTTCGAGTCCCAATAATTATAACTTAGTTAAAATTTCTTTCAACCTTGAACGGAAGAAACTAAATCCTCAGACAATTCTTCTTTTACTAAATCTTTCCTTAATCAAAACTATGAGTCTAGCATGTTTTAACACAAACAAGTTTCATTGGAGATCCTTCACTTAGCGTCCAAAATTTAATGTACATATCATTAATTATTGACACAAAATTTTTCCTACATCTGAATTTCAAAGCTTATATAATCCTTATCTCATATTTTCATAACTAATTTATTATCCTCGAGTCAAACAATTCATCTTAAGTCAGAAGCTTATCTTCGATAGATAAATTCCCAAAAATGTAAGTCAACTTATATCAGATAGGTACATTCCCAATATGATTCAACTTATCTTGGTACATTTCCAAAGAATATTACACTTCTTTCTTTTCGTATGATAATATCAATCTAGTCTACCTTATCATCTCTCCATTATCACTGTTCTTTTTGCACTACATCTATAGGTACTTCTTCTTCTCTAAGCTCTTAATGTAGCTAATCTGATCAGTCATATCCTATATCTAAAACAGGAGAGTGAATGTTCAGAATTGATATCAAGGATACAGGTTGAGTTATAGACAATTACTGGAATGAACAAAATCAGTACTGTCTATGCATTCAATGAAAGAAAATAGCTCAAAATTTCTCGGTCTCAGAATTCCGTGAAAAATTTACTAAAAATCTTTCACATTAAGAACATGAATGGTACCAAGTTTGGTGTAAAAATGTTAAGCCATTTGGAAATGAAAATTCCTCAAAGTTTCGAAAAGTTGAAAATTTTTACGGAAATGATGGTATCACTATCTTAACGAAGGATTTTGGGGTTCGTCGACGGTGCTAGAACGATGGAATGGTTCTAGGTTAGGTTCTCCTTGTCGAGAGCTTTCCAACGCCTACTCTTAATAGTAAAAATTCCTTCTGGATCAAAAGTTATGGCCGTTTGAAGTTTGCGCGAAAAACACCTCAACTTCCATGCCATTAACAAAGTCTACTGCATTCGTTTGCTGGAGTGCATTGTCTACTGAAATTCTGCAGCTACTGCAATCAATCTGCTGCTTTTCCAGCACTGTCAGAACCAGTCTGCTGCATTCCGAGTCTACTGACTCAGTCTTCTGCATTCAGACCTACTGATTTCGTCTACTGGTTCTGGTTTCGGGCTACTGGTTTTGGGTCTACTGATTTCCATCTACTGATTCTGGTTTCCATCTACTGGTTCTGGTTTCAGATCTACTGGTTTACTGATTTGTTTCCCTACTGATTTTCCTACTGTACGTATTCAGTCTATCATTTCAGTGGTCTATTTCAGTAGCTTATTTTCAGTAGTCTATTACAGTAGCTTATTATTAGTAACTTTCAGAACTTATTTTCAGAAGTCTATAAGAACTTATTATTTCTAGTTCTTCCTCCCCAGATTATGAAACCCGGTTTCGCTCTGATACCACTTCAATGTCACGCCCCGGGACGGGGGTTGGTTGACACCGGCGTTACTCTCAAATTTACATTCGAAAACAACAAGCCTCAAAAGTACAAAATTCAGAAACCAGTCTTTTATTCATAATACTGAATATTCAATGTCTGATACAACTCAATTAATAATGTTTTACAGCGGAAATATAAAACCAGAATTACAATATCTAAACAGATGCAGCGGAATTTAAAATATAAATCAGAACTGAGAACAACAATCTTCATCACCAGCCCCAAAATTGAATATGCTCTTCTTCTTCTAACTTTTCTTTCTCGTTCTTATCTGAGATGGGTTTGGTGGTGAGTAATATGATTGTCACTCAGTAAGCAGGGGCGGAAATAACTCCCAGTTTTCGAAATCATTTTCAACAGAAACAGTAATACAATAATATACAGAAACTCATCTTTTCAGAACAGAAACTAGAATTCAGAAATCACAGGTTTCAGAACAGAAATCAGAATTAGTAAGCACGG
This sequence comes from Primulina tabacum, assembly GCF_025594145.1. NCBI lineage: Eukaryota > Viridiplantae > Streptophyta > Magnoliopsida > Lamiales > Gesneriaceae > Primulina > Primulina tabacum. The sequence continues at coordinate 18,122,810 of NC_134552.1, forward strand.
AGCACGTTAGTGAATTTCATGGCTAAACTGATATCAGTCCCCTATATGTTCTCTCCTCTAAGGGGTGAGGCCAGAATCAGAATCAGAATCAGAATTCAGAAATGTTCAGAATATATATTCCTACCATTAGTTCACTAGGGAGTTTCAGTGCTTCAAAATCATATATCAGAAATACAATTAGAGAAACTGTACTTTAAAACAGAATTATCAAACTGATTTCAATATATTTATATATAAGCCCACTTACCGTAATTTGCTTAAAGAATTTCGGTTGAAGTTTGGAAATCTGCTTGCCTTGCTACTGGATTTTACAGCTTCGAAAATGTACTCTCTTAGCTCTAATTTCAGTAATAATCTCAAGATTTGTGTAACACCAATTCAGGGACTTGAGGCTGTTATTTGTAGGCCGAAATCTGACTGTTAGGCTCCCTATTAATGGCCATAATCCGCATTTAACAGCCTTGATTTCATTTTAAATGCTTCAGTTACAAGTAATGAGTTGGATTAGTAACTGTCTGCTGGAATCTCGTTCTTCTGCTGCTGGATTATATCTGCTGGAAAATATCAACTTCTGAATATCAGCTGATGCTGGACTTGTTAGCTTCTGCTGGAATTTTCCCTTGCTACTGAATATTGCTAGCTGCTGTAAATATTAACTTCTGGTGGAGTTTTGCATAGCTGCTGAAATGCTGGAAATTCGGGTTCTCACACATGATGTCTCAAGCCTAGGTCCGTCCCGTGCGACTACAATAGGTCCTTATAGAAACTATTTTGTATATGTCATCACTTTATGACATATAAAAAAAATAGAGAAGAAATGTTAAGGCAAAGTAAAGCGAGGAAGTGAGAAGACAAAATTAGCATCACCAAGGACGCTTGGGATTGATAGGCCAAGCAGGGAGAGGAAAACAGCCGAAATAATTACAATGAGTGAGAATACAAAGGACACTCCTATTACCAGGCCCGTGGCCATCGAGCAGGTAGTGTTATAAGTTCCACGCCATTATCGTTACTGAAGACTAGCAGCATTCATGTTTTGGTAGAATACTTTCCACGTTTATTATTTGAGAAAAGAGAAATTTAAATAGGAAATGTTTGTTTATTTAATAATGATTTAAACATTTTATGTTGGATTTTTGTTATGGGGTGCCATTTTTAAAGTGAAATATACGAGGTGGAAAATGAAAAAAAACTAATGCGAAAAGGCCAGGTTGACTTAGTAGGTTCTCGTGATTTGACATAGAATATAAATGAATTTTTAGATGCATCCAAAGTATGTTCAATACTGAAATTTGATGGCTTTATATGATGAGTTGAGTTTTGTGGGTTAAATCATATTAAAGGAAACAAGATGAATTCACTGCATCTGGTTTGTGGGTCAATATATATTTCAAACAATGTGTATCTATTTGATTATGTCATTTATTAAATGAATATCATTCATGCCCAAGATACAAGGGCCCAATCCTGCTAAGAACTCTAAAATATCTATAAATTGAGGTGCGTTATCCCTATCCAAGGTACAGTATCATTTATCCAATTTGAGCTCTCTGATGTTCAGAAAATATCATTCAATTGTTTTCTGATTTGAGATTTAGAGTGTCTACACTAGGTAACTCTTACGTCTCTGACGTATGTTCGTGATATAGTTGACGACCCATGAATTTTGATGTTTACCGGTATATGGCTACGAGGATCCGTTTACGAGTTAGTCTTCCATGACTACTTTGACCTGTTACGAGCCAATCGGATTTTTCCACTATATCTACATAATCCAAGTAGTTACATGTTTTGGCTACATCAGCTTGGCGTCTTCTGTGGAAAGCGTTTACTCGTCATCGAGAATGAATATTCAATCTCACGCTACTCATGATACTGATGATGGCAGACAACCTCCTCCCGTGAGCCAAACACCATCGGGAATGCATATCACTTGGGAGGCATTGAGAACCTCGCGAGTTTTGTCTACCTTGCTATGCTGTTGGAGGAGACTGCCACCTGTGCAACTATGAAGCAGCAGCACAATTCGTGGCATCCCAACAGCATAGCAAGGTAGACAAAACTGGCGACAATGAAAACTCGTCCACTTGTAGCCCAAACAACAAGGAAGTAAAGAAATCAGCGGGTGAAGCAAAGGACCCATTGGGTCATTCCAAGAGAAAAACCTCCCACAAGGAAGGAAATACCCAGAGTCGCATGGACGACTCCCTTTCACAGGGCGTAAAGTCCTAAGAACTATTCTTTGGACATGGGTCATACACAATGAATGATGAATAAAATTCTTAGCAATCCTGTCCGCTCGACGCAACCCATTTACCACGACCATCTTGGCCGAGTCACTGCCTACGGGAATGAAAATCACCAACCTCCTGAAATATGAAGGAACCGGTGATCCACAAGATCATCTTGACAGATTTTATGTGAAGACAAATTTATACGACATAAGCGACACCACTTACTGTAAGATTTTTTGAACCACTATATCAGAACCCTACTTGTCTGCTTCAACAAATTACCTCCTAGAACCATTGAAGCTTGAAGCATTTAACTCAACATTTTCTCAATCAGTTCTCAATCAATAAAAAGTATTTGAAGTCAACAACATGTCTGTTTACGATAATTCCAAAGAAAGGGGAGAGCCTGCGAGACTACGTGCAACAGTGTACGCAAATTGTCCACGGAGTTCCACTTGACTTGCTAGCTAGGATAATGCAGAAAACCTTTGACATAGAAAATTCAAAGAGTCGATAGCCGGGAAGCACCAAAAGACCCTAGAATAATTATATAAATGGTTCGAAATATATTTTGATTGAACATCTACCAAGCCGCAGTACTTGGGGAAGAAAATAAGGGAGGAAGATAAAATGGAAGTAGAAAGAAAGAAGATATAAGCGAACGGCTCAAAGTCCAAGGCTCTAGTTCACCCCTTTGAATGCATGTTTAACTGACATATTGGCAGTTATTACAACCCCGCGCCCTATGAAAGAAAACCCTAAGTGACTACTATAAGAGAAGTATTGTAATTTCCATAGAGATAAGAGACACGCCACTGAAGATTGTTTCAGCCTCCGCGCCAAGATAGAGAAGTTGATGATCAAACGAGGAAGCTTAGGTGACTATGTGGATCAGTTTCACAATCAAGAGCGAGATAACAAAAATCGAGACGATGATCGTCAACGTGAACAACAAAGAAAGCGGGGTGAGACGAACAAGAAACCCTAGCAAAGGGAAGAATATTCCCAAAAGAGGCACGATATATGTTATAACTGGGGGGGCCTGCTTGTAGTGACACAAGTAACGCAATAAAGACTCTCATGCGGGCTGCTAGAGGAGAAAACCCGTCCTCACACCTAGCAGCCACCCGGGCGGTAAATGAGATATCAAAGACAAGGGAGGAAATGTCTTTCGGAAACACAGACTTGGAAGCCTCTTGTGACGACTTAATAATTATGCCTCAATTTCTAAATTTTGGATAAAGAAGATATTGGTGGACTCCAGAAGCTCAGCAAACATCATTGTCCACAGAGCATTCCAAACAAAGGGATGAGCAATGCACAATTAACAAAAGTGAAAACGACTTTTGTCGGTTTTGCGAGGAATTTAGTTGAAGTAGTAGGAGAAATCACTCTGCCTATATCTCTAAGATTTTAGCCCCTGACGAGCCACGAATAAGGTAAATTTTTAGTAGTAAAAGCCCTTCGGCTTACAAAATGATACTAGAGCATCCAAGTCTGAATTAGTTTAGACCCATAACGTTCACATATCACATGAAATTGAAATTTCTAACTTTGGAAGGAAGGGAGATAGTCGGCTCGAGATAAAATGTCGTACTTCTATTTTGCAAAATTCTGTCGAAATCGGAGAAGGTAATGCCCTTGCGAAGATTCTTTGAAGGGGAAAAAAGCAAAAGCTTGAATATGAGGTAGATGGAAATATAATACAACTTGTTGAGAGAGAATCCGAAAAGAGAGAGAGGTTGATAGCGTCAGAAGCTCTCCAAAATATAGAAGTACCCAAAAATCCCAAGAATGCCCACAAAATTGGATCAAATTCGCATTAGATGTGGAGAAGGCTTTGACGACCTCTTTGCAACACAATGCCGATGCGTTGGGGAGATGAGGCATTACCGGGAATACCCACAGATCATGCACTTCACCTTAATGAGGATCCACGAGTGAAAACAATAAAACAAAAGAAGAAATACTTTGGTCCAAATAAGAATAAACACATAAATAAATAAAGTGGCTAGAGAATGTCATATTGGTCCCAAATCCCGGAGAAAAATGGCGTCTATGCATATATTTTATCAATTTAAATAAGACATGTCCAAAATATCTTTTCCATTGTCTCGAATTAACTTATTGGTAAATTCAAAAGCAAGATATGAGATGCTTAATGATAGGTGTCAATTTTATGTGTCATTTTGCGTTATTTTGAATCCGTTGTTGCATGATTTTATCACATCATGTCCGTATTTTGTTCATTTATTTCATATTTCGTGTATATGAGTCACTCATCGCATGAATTGATTGTTTTTATAGGCAAAAGTGACCCAAAAAAAGAATTCAAGACGAAGTAACAATAGCAGAGCTCGTGCTAGGGCTTTCATCCTCAACACAACTTGCATAAAATTTCTTCTATGGGCAGAATACGCTTCACTAGGGTGGTAAAAAATACCGCCCCACCGCAGCACAAAAAAAAAAAAAAAACAAGTGCTAGATAGATTGGGGTGCGTTAGGGCGGTCGGTCTAACATGATCGCGACACGAATAAGGAAACAAAATTGAGCGATCTTTTGGGCAAGGAAATTAAATAAGGCTTTTAAGGATTCTAATGCACATATAAAAGTATTATACAACCACAAGAAGAAAAGGGGTCGCAGACGATAGATGCCAAAAGAAGATGGAGGAACACACAAGAGAAGAGCAAGCAAAAACAAGAAATCAACACCACATTTTCTCTTTTTTCTCTCTTATTTTAGTTATAATTTAGGGTATTTTACCCAAACATCTATGTTTTGATTTCTTTTTGAAGATTGTACTTATTCTTGAGAATACCTGATTATGTTATTTTATTTTTATTGTATTTTTGGAGCATGATTAACTTTGAAGTGGTTTCTATATTATAGTTGATACCGAGGAGAAATTTAATAACAAGATATGTTAACATAATTCATGTATCTACAACTTGCATAGACATACGAGATTGGATGTTGATGGTCGTAGACAGAAAATCAAAAGACAGAGGATTATATGGTTCGTCAATGCGATTGCAGTTGTTCAATAACACAATGATACTTATATCAAAATAGTTTGACAGAGTATATTGTTAGATTAGGGAATTCCGTCAAAAACATGGATTAAGAATTGAAATACAATCATTAAAAAAGATTCATGGGTAGGTGAACTGAGATTCTAACAATTGTTTGCTTATTATTTTATTTTCAATTACTCATATTTTGTTCGTGTTATCTATTTATTTCTATATTAATTTAGTTTATTAATTGATTTACTTATGGTTCAATTTAATTAAATAATTGTGATTGAGGCAAATTTGTCATATATCAATCTCTGTGGGAATAATACTCATACTTGTTAAACTATATTAAAACTTGACCTATGCACTAGCGGTAATATCGAGCGAATTGGAGAAATTTAATTGTTCTAAATTATTGTGTTAGAAAAGCTCGATCAAGTTTTTGGCGCCGCTGCTGAGGATTGAATTCGACAAATTTTACTGCTCATTACTTTCTTTAGTTAATATTTTTCCCTATTTATTGTACTTAATTCCTGAATAATCTACCGTTTTCTACTATATATTTGTAGGAATTTTTATTTTGAAAGATGCTTCATCAACAAGTATTAACAAATTTTTTCCAACAAAACGGAGAGTCGTTCTACTCAGCATAAGAGACATTCAATAAATTAGCAAACACCTCTCGGTATCATGATTGTTCTAAATATTGTAAAGCCCTTACCAGAGCCACTACTAAACAGACTAATAAGTATGCAAAATTTATACTTGATAACAAAAAATTAAACAGTGAAAACCAAATAACTTGATCATCTTACAACCCAAGCGAAAACAGAACAAAAACCGCAGTCTTAAGCGTTAATAAAACCAAATCGAAAACATAATTCTGAATGAAAAAACGATAAACCAAATAAAACCTCCACTGGATCACCACCGAAAACCCAATTGCTCTAGCCACTGTCGTGGCCGTCCGAACCGTCTAACTTAAGACCTGCCCCGTGGAATGGGGTGCCCAAGATGAAAACAAGGATGTGAACGTCAATCGCCCAACATGAGAATGTACGAGTATACAAACTGATTTACATGTGAAATGCAATATGCTCGGATATCATGGATTAAGTCAAGAATCTCATGCTCAGTCTAGAGTCTCCTGAGTATGTAGTCTCTAAGCTTCCCTAGGTATGTTTTGGCTCTCAAACTCATCATCAAGACGTGGGCCTATAATGTTCAGGGTCATCAGAGCCCGCGGGTCTTGTCGGAGACTGTAGCTCTCGATGCCCAACCATCCACAATATAGAACATGGCTGAACGGCCCCACCAAACGAGGTATATCTCAAAAGATATCATGCCCAACATGATATGTCATGCATAATATGCCAAAGCAGTAAAATATGTGTCATACAACAGATAAATATGCAGCATATAAGTGTGTATACTACGCTTGGATATTTCAGTCAGTACATAACGTATCTCATTAAATCAATTTGACAGAAATATTACTCGTCTGAACTTAGACAATACTAACATAATGAAATCACTATCAAATCAGATCTTGAATTACTAAACATGATCCAAAATTCTTCTTAATGATCCTTAAATCACTTTTCAAGGCTTTAGGATTATACCTACATCCGTCGTTAGGCCGCTGATGACGTTCCGATCTGCTTCACTGTTCATCAACCCCTCCTCAAGTCGACACTAGTTCCAAAACTTCCTGACACCAAACTTCCCTACCCTTTACGAAGGAAGCGACGTAGGAAACAAATTAAATCATATTTTATTGTTAGGCTACATCCAGGCTAGTTCAGAAAATCCGAATCAATCTTATCTGTCACGTATTAGAATCTCATTCGACTAGGTGGATTTCTCGGGATAATGTAATCTGAAGTAGATTGGATTGTCTTTTTTAAATTCGGTGGATCCCAACAGGTTGATCCTGAATTATCAATTTCTTAACGATGCTTAATTAAAAATCCTTTAATCATATCTTAATTAGTACTCCATTCAAAATAAGGATTCGGGTCATTACAAATATTTTCTTAACCAAATTTTCTTTAAAGGTTTGGATGCAGTGACAAGAATATGGATAATCAATGAGGCTTTGAAAAATAGTAGTCCAATATTTAGCCTAGATGATGATGAGACTTTACACTTGTTCAATTATATGGCGGATTCTTACTACTACCATCAGTATTGAGATCCTTCACCGCAGAGTTGGAGCCACCAATAGCCTCGGAAATTAATTGCGATCGGATTTTACAGACCGACCGTTCGAATATAAAAAATATGAGGGAGATAGTTTTGAATTGATCATGACTTGAATGGAAGATATGGTGAACAAGTAGGTGACATTTATTGAAGATGTTGAAAATTGAAAAAAATCTCAATGTATCCTAGATGAGCAAACTAATCAAAAAATTTTATATTAAAGACAACCAAGATTGGGAGAGTGATGTGCATCATTGTGAAGATTCAGAGGTAGTTGATATCTCACCATTCGTTGAGCCTCATTTGAAAGAAGTTTTGGAAGAAGTATCATATAAAGATGAGCCACCAATGAGGTTGGTGTATGAAGGTGTTTAAGAGAATATTGATTTTAGCTCATCAATAGTATTGAAATACACACATCCACGAGATCCTTTTCCTCTCCCAACACTAATTTCAAAAAAAGTTTTGTGCGAGAGCCAACACCAATGTTCCCTTCCCATGTTACCATTCTTTATAGAATTCTGTTGAGGTGACAGGCTTATAGTGTGTACATCAAACTAGACTTGAGGGTTGCATTGAACCAATAACTATACGTGGAGTCACATGACACTTAATTTGGGCGTCAGCCGGTCTTTGATGAATGATTCTGAGAGTCAATCCGACGAATAAAAATCAGGCACCACTTTCATACAAGGTGTACAGAATGAAAGAAGTGGAAGATTGGTGGCCTAAGAAATTCGTTGCAACAAAAGATGATTAATGTCCATCCTCAGTCTTAAATCCCACTTCCTTATAATCAATCAAGGGAACCCTTTCGTTCTTTAAGTTTCTGTTTTTTATTTTGTTTTACATTTTGTTAAGTTATTTTTGTCTTTCTTTGTTTCATTGGGGGAATGCAATTATTTTCTTTTATTTATATGTTATTTCAGTGTCAAAAAAAATATCATGCATTGATTTATGTCTAGTCATTAAAAATTAGTTCAGAATGATTGGATTGTGACATTTGTTCGATGATGAATATGAATTTACTAATTCTTATTGATCTTGGTTACTCCATTAATTTAGGACACTCTTCTTTTGAAACATGAAATTTTTAGTTGAATGTTGAAAAGCACATATGTTGTTACAAATTAATTGTGTAACGTACCGTACTTTTACTACTTAAAAATTTACGGAAAAATTTAAAATTTTCTTAATTGAAACGTGAACATTCAAAATTCGATAAAAGAGATAAATTGTACGTCTCACAAGTTGTTGCAACAAAAGATTTGAAATTTAAAGTTTGAAAAAAGTATTGAATGTTTTCATAAAACTTAAAACTATGGCGGTCCTCGGGTCTAGCCTCCCTCTCAGTCCAAGCCTGCTCCTTGATCCCCACCTCCAGCCTACTCACAAACATCCTCACCTGCATCGATCAAGTCTAGTGAGTCTAAAGACTCAACACGTATAAACTGGGAGTAATGAATAATACATAATAAAACCACATGCAGCTTTAAAATAGAACATACATACTTGAAACTTGAACTTACACTTAACATGAACATACTGTACATAACTTAGACGTGCCATAACGTGAAACTTTTCATAAACATACTTGCATACTTGTACATACATGAACTTCATAATTTTTGCGTAGAGGCATGTTTCAAAGCAAGTGACCCATAACATAAATCGCCTGATCAGACCAAACCACAGTACTGGGATGACAGGGGCGAACCCACTGCCACATACATGAGATCCACGTTCATGCTTTAACGGGTGGATTGGTCCCCGTTCATGCTTTAACGTTTTCCAATCCTGATCTAAACCCGTTCATGCTTTAACGGGGTAGGTTGGTCCCCGTTCATGATTTAATGCTTTCCAACCCCACACATAAATTGGTCACAAGACATTTAGCATATCTCAAAAACTTGAAAAATATATTTTCTTGCACGTCAACATACTTACTTGACGTTAAGGGATTCAATGGATTTCGTTTGAGGCCGTTGCTACACATACTAACATAAATTCAAATGCTTAACTTGCATAACTTAGACGTAGGTATTCGTGCTCACCACCGAATTAAATAAATAACTTAAGACATTCTAAATCACTCGGGACTTGACCTCATATAATCATTGCGTTGAACCATGATATGAAAACCCAAGAGCACAATAAAGTTTTCCCAAAACAGGTGCTACACGGACCCCGTGCCCAGGTCCGGCTACGGGTCCGTGTAGGTTCGCTAAAATACCTACCAAAAAGAGGGAAGGACACGGACCCCGTGCTAGGGTCCGTGTAGGGGTCCGGGTATCCTCGCAAATTTGACACCGAAAAGAAACAACGGCACTGGGCCCCGTGTCGTGGTCCGTGTGGGGGTCCGTGTTAGCTCGCAAAAAGGACAATCAAGAAGAAACGAAGACACGGACCCCGTGCCAGGGTCCGTATCCGGGTCCATGTACCCTCGTTGGACGCGAACTCACGAAAATTCTGTACATGCCAAGCTTATTATCCTAGACTCGATTATACAGACCATAAATCGACACACTGATACCCATCCTAGTATTCCATAACATTGAACCAAACTCGTACAAACGCCCCAAAGCAACGACGTTCACCCTACGACACATACAACACAAAAATACGGCAAATGACATCAAATCGTTTCCTACGACTTCTAATTAATCCCAGTGCCTATCGACATGAAACGAAACCTCAATAATACTCTCAACATCATTACCATTATACCTATACGCAGCAACTATCACCCATTGATCCCCAACGAAGCCTGCAACATTAAAACTTCAAGAACGCATCAATACATAATTTTTCTGAAAAACGTAGTTTGAGCAGTCCCACAAAAATGATCATAACTCACTCAATTTTTATCCAAATAATTTGAACTTACTGTCAAATCAAAGGTATTAAAAAGTTCTACAATTTTTGTTCCGAAAGTTTTCTCAAAAACGCGACCGAAAAATCGCAGTATTTAAAAGACAGCAAAAACAAGTTTTCAGATCTAAAACTTATTTCAAAACTGATCCAAACCATTTTCCGCTCAAACAACGAACGTCATACCTGAATTTTTTTCGCATAAAAATAACACAACACATAATATGACGAGATCGATGCAGAAATAACAGAATATACGTGCCTGTTGATGATTTGAAATACCGAAACGACGACACCGATGCGGGAACGGAGCGAGGCTTGATCCTGGGACGAACGTGGCTCGATTTTTCTTGAATAAAAGTGGCGAAATTTATTGAAATCTATGAAGGAAGGGGGCGTCTGCTGAGTGACTCCAAGAACCCTAATATTTGCTATTAAAAATGTGAAATTGAGAATGAATGTGTAAGTGTGTGTTGTAGCGTGAGTTTTAGTGTGTGAAAGATGTGTTTTGGTGAAAAACGTGTGTGTGTTTTAATTTAGGGGTATATAATTTGCTTAATGATAATTAAAAATGCTACTTAAAAGTTAATCCTCTAATTACCAAAATAAAATACACCATGCTAATTTTAAAAGCTTTAAAAATTCAAAAATCACTAAATACAATAATAAGGTTATTAAAATGGTAAACTAAATAAATTATTTAAAATACCCCATCCTAAATTAAAATAAAATACTGCATTTTAAAAATTACAAAACTCGTCACCGGTCTCTATTCCTCGATCCTGCCTCGAATAATCGCCTGAAATATGAAACTTGAAAAACATTACAACGTACATCACATAAACATTAAAATAATGCAATTTAAATAAATCATGCATGATTAAAAATCATTTTAAACTAAATAAATGATTTAACAATTAAATATATGCATGGGTTATACGTGTACTGAATTTGGGCACTACAGTTCCTCCACCACTTATATAAATTTCGTCCTCGAAATTAAATCTTACCAAACAACTCCGGGTAGCGAATTCTCATATCTGCTTCGGCTTCCCAAGTGGCTTCCTCCACTGATTGGTTCAGCCACCGGACTTTGACCAGCTTGGTCACCTTGTTCCGAAGTCTACGCTCCTGTCTGTCTAAGATTTGAACAGGTCTTTCCTCATATGACAGGTCTGGAGCAAGTTGCAAGGGCTCATAGCTCAAAACATGCGAAAGATTAGCTAGGTACTTCCTCAGCATTGAGACATGGAACACAATGTGCACCCCGGCCAGATTTGGCGGAAGGGCAACACGATAAGCTAGTGTCCCAACTCTGTCCAAAATCTCGAACGGCCCAATAAATCTCGGACTCAGTTTGCCTCTTTTTCCAAATCTTATAACACCCTTCATAGGTGCTATCTTAACAAAAACATGATCTCCCACGGCGAACTCTAGATCTCTTCTCCTCTTATCAGCATAACTCTTTTGGCGACTTTGGGCGGTCTTCATCCTATCTCGAATCTTGACCACCACATCTGTGGTCTGCTGAACTATCTCTGGACCAAGTTCTGCTCTTTCATCGACTTCGTCCCAATGAATCGGTGATCTGCACTTTCTCCCATACAATGCCTCGTAGGGAGCCATACATATGGATGATTGAAAACTGTTGTTATAGGTAAACTCTACTAGAGGTAGCTTAGATTCCAAGTCCCCTGGAAATCGATCATGCAGGCTCGCAACAAGTCTTCTAAAATATGAATCACTCGTTCAGATTGGCCATCTGTCTGCGGGTGAAAAGCGGTACTGAAAAGTAACTTCATCCCCATGGCTGAATGTAAGCTCTTCCAAAAGGACGATGTAAACCTCGGGTCCCTGTCGGACACAATAGAAACTGGGATCCCATGCAACCGAACTATCTCCCTTATATAAATCTCCGCATACTGCGTCATGGAGAAAGTCGTCTTCACTGGCAGGAAATGTGCTGACTTGGAGAGTCGGTCCACTATAACCGAAATAGAATTTGATCCTCTGACTGACCTCGACAAACCAACCACAAAGTCCATTGTAATATTCTCCCATTTCCACTCTGGGATGGGGAGTGGCTTAAGTATTTCTGCTGGCCTCTGATGTTCTGTCTTCACCTGCTGACAAGTTAGGCATTCAGATACGAATCTGCGGATGTCTCGCTTCATCTCTGGCCACCAATACAAAACCTGCAAGTCTTTGTACATTTTGGTACCTCCTGGGTGAATAGAATACGGAGATGCGTGTGCCTCTGTCAGAATATCCTCTCTGATCTAATCAACGCTAGACACCCACATTCTACCTCTGTATCTCACAATACCATCTGACACTGTGTAGAGAGCACTGCCCTTGGCTTCATCCTTCAGCCTCCATTTATGTAACTGCTCATTTGAAGGCTGACATGTACGAATACGATCAAGCAAGGAAGATTGGACTGTCAGATTAGACAGCCTCGGAGCTCTGCCCTATTGATGAACTTCTAAACCAAACCTCTGAATCTCAGACTGAAGAGGTCTCTGCACTGACAACTGTGCCACAAATGCGACTTTCCAGCTCAAGGCATCTGCCACTACATTAGCTTTCCCCGGATGGTAGCTAATTTCACAGTCGTAGTCTTTTACTAACTCCAGCCATCGTCTCTGTCTCATGTTCAGTTCTTTCTGTGTGAAGAAATATTTGAGACTCTTGTGATCAGTGAATATCTGAAACCTCTCTCCATACAAGTAGTGTCTCCAAATCTTCAACGCAAAGACGACAGCGTCTAATTCCAGATCGTGAGTCGGATAATTCTTCTCATGCACCTTCAACTGTCTGGAAGCATAAGCTATCACCCGAACATGCTGCATCAACACTGCGCCTAACCCGAGCTTAGATGCATCGGTGTATAGCACAAAATCCTCTTGCCCTGTTGGCATGGCTAACACTGGCGCTGAAATAAGAGCTTGCTTCAAAGTATCGAAGCTCTTCTGACATTTATCGCTCCAAACAAATTTAGCATTCTTCTTGGTCAGTGAAGTGAGTGGCACTACTATCGAAGAAAACCCCTGAATGAACTTACGGTAGTAATCGACTAAACTCAGAAAGCTGCGGATCTCTGAAGCATTCTTCGGTTCAACCCATTCCTTAACGGCTACCATCTTTGCTGGATCCACCTCAATTCCACTGCTAGACACTATGTGACCCAAAAACGCTACTTTTTCCAACCAGAATTCACACTTACTGAACTTCGCAAATAACTTGCGACTCTGTAGGTTCTGCAAAACTGTCCTCAAATACTGGCTATGCTCCTCATGGCCTTTTGAGAAGATAAGAATATCGTCAATGAACACTATGACGAATTGGTCCAAATAGGGCTGGAATACTCGGTTCATGAGGTCCATGAAAATTGCTGGAGCGTTCGTCAATCCAAACGGCATCACTAAGAATTCGTAATGCCCATATCTGGTTCTGAAGGCCGTCTTGTGAACATCTGCGTCTTTCACCTTCAGCTGATGATACCCCGATCGAAGATCTATCTTAGAGAACATTGTAGCTCCCTGCAACTGATCGAACAAGTCCTCGATCCTTGGTAATGGGTATTTATTCTTGATCGTTACCTTGTTCAGCTCCCGGTAATCGATGCACAGTCTCATGCTCCCATCTTTCTTCTTTACAAAAAGCACTGGTGCGCCCCACGAAGAGAAACTGGTGCTGATGAATTCCTTGTCAAGAAGCTCCTGAATCTGCTGCTTGAGTTCTAACATCTCAGCTGGAGCTAATTGGTACGGTGCCTTAGAGATTGGCACTGTGCCTGGCATGAGATCAATCGCAAACTCCACCTCTCTCTCTGGTGGAAGACCTGTGACGTCGTCAGGAAAGACGTCTGGGAAGTCTCTGACTACTGGCACATCTGATATTGACGGAGTGGGTATGTTAGGTGTTGAAATGATGCTGGCCAAGAAAGCCTGACACCCCTTGGAAATAAGTTTCCGCGCCTGCATGCAAGAGATCATGCGAGGGAAACTCCTCTATCTAGCTGGCTCGAAGAGAAACTGCTCCATACCCAAAGGTCTTACTAGCACTGATCTCTTCTGGAAGTCAATCAAGACCCTATTCTTCGTCCGCCAGTCCATTCCTAAAATAATATCGAATTCCGTCATTGGCAACACTATCAAGTTTGCATACACTAAGTGGCCCTGCAGCTCGAGATCGATGTCTCTGACCACGCTAGTAGCTGATATTTCTTCCCCTGATGGGAAAGTTACTGAATAACTCACATCGAGTCCAATGATCTTGATATCCAAGTGACTAGCGAAGGTTTCCGAGATAAATGAATGCGTGGCCCCGGAGTCTATCGGGGCCTGAGTAGCTATTCTCTTAATAATATTTCCTGAGAGACGTTAGCACAGCACAAAACTTATATCCTCAAAATTTCTAACATTAATCTCAAGCATAGTAGAAATTAATATCCAAGTCACTCAAAAATTGTACTAGCACCCTAATAATCCCAAGTAAAATTCCAACACGTAAGGCAAAAATTTAATACTGTGCCGAATTAAATAAGTTACCAGTCAAAAGTGTCATGTCTGGGTTCGCCTCCTGTGCATGCATGGCTAATACTCTGCCCTGAGTTGGCTGCTTCCACTGTGGGCACTCCTTCAGCATGTGGTCACTGGCCCCACATTTGAAACACTTGCCAGACCCATACAAACACTGTCCCGGATGCTGGCGGTTGCATTTCGGGCACACCGGGTACTCTCCCGGCCTCTGAGGAGCTTTCTGCTGTTGAACTGAACCCTTGTCCTTTGGCGGTCCCTGATATGGCTTCTTCCCTGGCGGCCCCTGAAACGACCTCTTAAACTGAGGTCGTTGTTGCTGTTGCTGTGGAGCCTGATAGGGCCTCTTGCCCTGCCGGTCGGCCTCGATATCCCTCTGATCCTGCTCTGCCGCCAAAACCCTGGACACGGCAACTGCATAGGTAGTAGGACCAGCTACTCTCACATCATGGCGCAAGATCGACCGCAATCCATCCATGAAATGCCTCAGCTTCCCCTGGGCATCATTAGCTATCAGGGGCACAAAGTGACACCCCCTCTCTAACTTCCTCATGAACTTCGCCACGCTGCTATCCCCTTGACGCAACGTCATGAACTCTCTGGTTAGACGAGAGCATACTTCCTCAGTGAAGTACTTTGAGTAGAAAACCTCTTTGAATCCATTCCAAGGCAACACTTGCAGATTAAATGCCACTGACGCACTCTCCCACCATAATCTAGCGTCCCCTGTCAGAAGGAACGTGGCACACCTGACCCTATCTGCATCGGTCAGTTCCATAAAATCAAAGATTACCTCGATGAACTTAATCCATCCCTCCGCTATCATCGGGTCAGTGGTACCCGAAAACTCCTTCGGATTCATCCTCCTGAATCTTTCATACACCGCCTCCGGTCTGGGCCTCTCCCCTGCGTCTACTGCAGTCTGGTTCCTCGCAAACTGTGCGAAGAACTGCATCATACCTGCAAGCACTGTGCCTGCATGTCCGGAAGTGGAGGAGGAGGAGCATCTCTCCTCTCCTCTCGAGCCTCTCTATCCTCATCCCTTGTTTCACGGTCGATCACACGTCTAGGAGGCATACTGTTCCAATAATTTACTCAACACGTAAACCCCACATGCATGAACATGATATAGACACATAAGATGCACGTACTTGAACTTTAAAATATGCACATGCTGAAATCAGAACTTAATGCTTATTACATAACATAAATTTGAAACCTTAAAACTTACAGACTTGAGGTGTGACTTCGTGAGCTTCTTGCAACTGGCAGTAGGCATAACCCTTTACAAGAACACCGCTCTGATACCAACTGTAACGTACCGTACTTTTACTACTTAAAAATTTGCGTAAAAATTTAAATTTTTTTTAATTGAAACGTGAACATTCAAAATTCGATAAAAGAGATAAACTGTACGTCTCACAAGTTGTTGCAACAAAAGATTTGAAATTTAAAATTTGACAAAATTATTGAATGTTTTCATAAAACTTAAAATATGGCGGTCCTCGGGTCTAGCCTCCCGCTCAGTCCAAGCCTGCTCCTTGGAACCCACCTCCAGCCTCCTCATAAATATCCTCACCTGCATCGATCAAGTCTAGTGAGTCTAAAGACTCAACACGTATAAACTTGGAGTAACGAATAATACATAATAAAACCACATGCAGCTTTAAAATAGAACATACATACTTGAAGCTTGAACTTACACTGAACATGAACATACGTACAATACTTAGACGTGCCATAACGTGAAACTTTTCATAAACATACTTGCATACTTGTACATACTTGAACATACATGAACTTCATAATTTTTGCGTAGAGGCATGTTTCAAAGCAAGTGACCCATAACATAAATCGCCTGATCAGACTAAACCACAGTACTGGGATGACAGGGGCGAACCCACTGCCACATACATGAGATCCTCGTTTATGCTTTAACGGGTGGATTGGTCCTCGTTCATGCTTTAACGCTTTCCAATCCTAATCTAAACCCGTTCATGATTTAACGGGGTGGGTTGGTCCCCGTTCATGATTTAATGCTTTCCAACCCCATACATAAATTGATCACAAGACATTTAGCATACCTCAAAAACTTGAAAAAATATATTTTCTTGCATGTCAACATACTTACTTGGCGTTGAGGGATTCGTTGGATTTCATTTGGGGCCGTTACTGCACATACTAACATGAATTCAAATGCTTAACTTGCATAACTTAGAAGTAGGTATTCGTGCTCACCACCGAATTAAATAAATAACTTAAGACATTCTAAATCACTCGGGACTTGACCTCATATAATCATTGCGTTGAACCATGATATGAAAACCCAAAAGCACAATAAAGTTTTCCCAAAACAGGTGCTACACGGACCCCGTGCCCAGGTCCGGCTACGGATCCGTGTAGGTTCGCTAAAATACCTACCAAAAGAAGGGAAGGACACGGACCCCGTGCTAGGGTCCGTGTAGGGGTCCGGGTATCCTCGCAAATTTGACACCGAAAATAAACAAAGGCACAGACCCCGTGCCCTGGTCTGTGTGGGGGTCCGTGTCAGCTCGCAAAAAGGACAGTCAAGAAGAAACGAAGACACGGACCCCATGCCAGGGTCCGTATCCGGGTCCGTGTACCCTCGTTGGACGCGAACTCACGAAAATTCTGTACATGCCAAGCTTGTTATTCTAGACTCGATTATACAGATCCATAGTGCAATAGTGAAAATAGTTTATTGCAAAAAAAAAATAACTTTTAAAAAAGAAAGTAAGGTGAGGAAGAGCCTGAAAAAAGGAAGGAAATTTGATTCTAAATAATTCAAAGCCAAAAAAGTGGGCATGTATGGAGTAGAAAGATATAAGATGAAAAACCTGATTGTGCACTACTCAATGTAATTATTGTACTTCCTTCCTTGTGAACATCCTATATTTTCTTTAGTAGCACATAACTAAGCCACGATATATACCTAGAAAGTCCTAGTGATTTGTGTTTATTGGTTAGTATGTAATGGAGAAGAGGTATGTTTGCACCAACATGTCAATTGAGTTGTCTTGCATTTGTGTGAATGAAGTATACTTGAAATGCATGCTATTAGAAAAAACATAATACACACACATTCATGTTCAATTCAAAATTGTAGTGTGTAAATTTCAATGGGTGTGCAGCGAATTGTGTTGTGCTTTGACTTTTGGGAAGTATGTCACAAAATTTGTTGAGGCATGAATATGAGCCACGAAATCTCCACTGAACAATTTTTTATTTTGTTTGTAGTTATGTATTGTAACTTATTTTGCTCGATGACGAGAATAAGGTTAGTATGAGGAGATTAATATGTGTCGATTTTACTTGTCATTTCGCGTTATTTTGAGTATGTTGTTACATGTTTTTTTTATCACGCCTTGTCAGTATTTTGTTCATTTATTTTATAGTTTTTTATATGGGTTACTCCTCAATTGAATTGGTTAATAGACAAAAGTGGCAAAAAGGCGAACTCAAGATGGAGTAACAAAAATGGGGCAACAGAAGTCGTGCTAGGTTTGTAAAAAATGATTGCCCTAGTACAACCAGAATAAAATTTCTTATGTTGGCATAATAAGCTATGCTAAGGTGTTAAAAAATGACCGCCCTAGCTCAACACACGAGAAAGCAAGTGCTGGACAGAGTGAGGCACTCTAGGGCGGTAAAAAATGATCACCTTAGCGCGGCATGAAGAAGGAAACAAATCTGTGGGATCTTTTGGGCGAGGAAAGAAGGCTTTTTAAGGATTATAATACACATGTAAAAGTAAGAAGACCTAATAGTCTAAATGAAGACACCATAAATAGCCACAAGAAGAAGGAGACGCACACGAGAAACACCGCAGGAAGAGGGAGGATTGCCCAAGGGAAGAGCAAGCGAAGAACAAGAACTCAACACCTTGTTTCTCCTTTTCTCTTTTATTTTAGTTAAGATTTAGGGGATCCTAGCCCCAAATATTTATGTTTTGATTTCTTTTTGAAGATTTTATTTTATTTCATGAGCATACTTGCTTATGTTATTGTTCTTTTATTGCATGTTTGGAGCATGATCAACTTTGAAGTGCTTTTATGTTTTATAATTGAGATCGAGATGATATTTTATAATATGATAGAGGAACATAATCAATAGATCTACAACTTGCATAGATATATGACGTTGGATACATATTGATAGTCATAGACAAAAAATCGAAATCTAGTGAATTCCTCGGTACTTTAATGCAATTATAATGGTTAAATAACACAATGACACTTAGTTATTTAATTTTTTTAATTAGATCAATCTATCTTGACATAATATATTAATAGATTTATGGAATTCTGCAAAAGCATGAGTTAAGAATTGAAATACATTTATTAGAGAAGATTCAGGGATACGTAAACCGAGATCCTAAAAATTGTTTGTTTATTATTTTATTTTCAATTATCATATTTTGTTCGTGTTATAATTTTATTTCTATATTAGTTTAGTTTATTAATAATTCACTTATTGTTCAAGTTAACTAAAAAATTGTTCATGAGATAAATTTGTTGTTTATCAATTTCTGTGGAAACGATACTCGTACTTGTTACCATATATTAAAACTTGACCTGTACAGTTGCGGTAATATCGAGCAAACTTGAGAAATTTAATTGTTCTAAATTATTGTGTTAAAAAAGCTCAATCACTTAAGTTTCTGGATGTCTATCAAAAGTACAATAAGATAGCTTTAGCTCCTGATGATCGTGACAAAGCAAGTTTCATCACTAATAAAGAAATCTTTGCTATGAAGTATTGCCCTTCGGGATCAAGAATGTTGGAGCTACATATCAACAATTGGTGAACAAAATTCGAGAACTTGATGGGACGAAATGTGGAAGTATACATAGATGTCCTGCTCGTTAAGAGCATTCAAGCAATCCAACATGTGGAGTACCTTACAGAGTGTTTCGAAGTACTGAGACAAGAAAAAGGATTTCGTTGGACATAACATTTGAAAAGATATTTAATCACACTGTCATTCTTCGCCAAACCTCAATAAGGAGACACGTTGCTGCTTTATTTGGGACTCTCAGTCCGAAACAATTAGTGTGGTAAGTAGAAGATGGACGGGAGCATAAACATGTATGTTACATCCGCCGAACTGCAATTCTGCAACAAAGAAATTATGTCCCTATTTCTAATCACGCAAAAAGCATCTCCAACCCAAGCATCAAAATAGTATTTCACGCTATTTTGACGCTTGGGCATCTCTAATGTAGCCGCAGCTCCATTTCCCTATGCGCCACATTTGGCGCAGAGGAGTTTCCTTTTTAAATTTTTTTTTTAATTATAAATATTTATATTAAGAATTATAAATATTATTTATATAATAATATGATATTATTATTATATTCATTTAATAATTAGATATATTTAAATAATATTTATTTTAATAATTAAATATTATTAAATTTATAAATATATTTTTAAATAATTTTATAATTAAATATCTAACACACAAATTTATTGAATAATATTTAACATTCAAGTGCACAGTTAAAATAAAAATACGAATTCAAAAATTTAGATAATTTAAATGCAAATATAATAAAAGATAAACAAACTAAATCATCAATAATTTGAAAAATCAAATCCGGATCCAGATCCTCCAAAATCACCAAAATATTTTTCAAATGCGTTGGTCTCATGTTGACGACGTTATGCATCTCTTTTTTGCGTAATTCTTGCTCGTTCATTTCAATTCGTATAATTCAATAATATATTTAAAATAATTAAATTAATTATTTATTTAATATTGTCACAATTATTAAAAATATAATATTAAATATATCCAATATAAAATATAATTATAATTATATCATTAAATTTAAAACATATACATTTAATACTAATAAAAAAATTAAATAAATAAAATAAAAAAGAATATTTCGAGAATATTTTTTTTAGATTAAGATTTGAAGTTGATGAATTGGAATAAATATTATATTTGTTGTAGAAATTCGAATATTTTAAAATAGAGTTATTTTAAAATATAGTTTTGGATTAGAGAAGTCTAAGCGATGATATTGACCAGCCTTCCATTAAATCAAAAGTTCTTTGCTCTGGAAACATGTGATCAGATGGTTAAGTGGATAGTCAAGAATATAAAATTGAATTTCAACCATCGTCATATCAACAGATCCAAAAAGCATTATCAACCCCAACAAAATCACCATTCGCCAACTGCGAAGTGACGATGCAGTGCCACCGCGGCCACCTTCAAGCAGCCCGACTTCACCTCCGATCGATCCCATGGCTTGGATTGACGAAAACTTACCACTGTCGCCTGTAAAGAACAGCGACCTTCCACTTCAAACTGGACATCGGGCTAACATCAGCAGCCTCCTCCATTCCTTAGAGCGAGCAGCCACCGTCCCTCTTTGCGTACACAACCAACGAGCAATTAACTGGAGCTAGCGAACCTGAAACAAACAACAACCATCATCCTTCTCCCACAAAATCGCAAGCCTCCGCAATCTCCCTCAGCCTCTTGCGCCGTCGCCTTCATCATCGGCTGCCACGGTCCACAACTCAGCTCCCCAAAACACCAGCGGTGCCTCAGTCACAATTTTTTAAGATTCAGTACCCCTGAAAAACCCAAAGGTTGCCCTTTTATTATTTTAAAAATATATAATTATATCCACGAAATTTACATATGTTTTTTTCATCTAAAATATAATTTAAAAAAAAATTAGTTATCAATTATCATGAAATAAGAGTAAATACTTATTTTGACATACAAAGTACCTACTATGAGATTTCAGATACTTGATTTCGCTCTTTGAATACTCCAGATGTATAAGAAAACACTATATTTTCAAGTAATCACTACAGATCGATCATCGTTGGTCTTTTCATGAAAAATGCATTATGATAACTTATTCATGTCATTTTATTTTTTAAAAAAATTATAGTTACCACTTATCATTAAATAAGATTAGATATTTATTTTGATTTACAAAGTACCTATTTTGGAGTTTCAAATGCTTAATTTGGCTCTTTGAATACTCCAAATGTGTAAGAAAATACTGGATCTTCAAGAAATAACCATAAATTCTGTAATTGTTAGTCTTTTCATTGAAATTGAGTTATGATGACTTATTCATGTCATCCAATTTTTGAAAAAAAACACAGTTTCTTACTAATCATGGAATTAAAAAAAATACTTATTTTGACCGATAAAGTACCTATTTTGATGTTTCAGATATTTGATTTGGCTACTGAATACTTCAAATGTGTAAGAAAATACTTGAATTTCAAGTATACTAAGTGGATTTTGACGAAATCATTTGTGAAGTCAAAATGTGGTACCTAAATTGGTACAAAAAGTATCTCATTAGAATATACAAATACATGATTTTAATCCCTAAATATTCATATCAAATTATTTGGGGATGTCAAATTATAGTTTGATAATGACATTCATGAAATAAAAATTTGATACCTAAATTAATACAAAAAGACATAATTCTAGTCAACATACTTGATTTTTATCATTTAAATACTCAAATTCGATTATTTGATGATGTCAAAATATATAATTTGAAGTTAATATTGAATAGCTTTTGATGATGAGATTTATAAATTAAAGAGGTGATACTTAAATTGACACAAATAGTACCTAATTCGATATTACATATACTTGATTTACCCTTTTAAGACTCAATTTTGATTATTTTAGCATATAAAAAAATAATTTTAAGTAATATTGAGTGAATTTTGATGTGTCATTTGTGAAGTTAAAATGTGATACCTAAATTTTTACAGATATTATCTAATTTGAATGTACCAATACTTGATTTTACTCTCTAAATACTAAAATTCAATTAATTTTTTATGTCAAAATATATAGTTTGAAGGTAATATTGAGTGGTATTTGATGATGATATTCGTGAAGTAAAAATGTGATACCTAAATTAATACAAATAATACCTAATTCGAGTCACAAAATACTTGATTGTACCCACAAATAATACATAATTCGAGTCACAAAATACTTGATTGTACCCTTTAAAGACTCAAATTTGATTATTTGATGATGTTCAAAAAATATAGTTTGAAGTTAATATTTTCTATGGTCTCATTAATGAAGTAAAAATGTGATACATGAATTGGTATAAGGAAAACCTAATTCGAGTTACAAACAGTTGATTTTATCCTTAAATACGCATATCCGATTATTTGGGGATTTCAAAATGAATAGTTTGAAGTTAATA
This sequence comes from Primulina tabacum, assembly GCF_025594145.1. NCBI lineage: Eukaryota > Viridiplantae > Streptophyta > Magnoliopsida > Lamiales > Gesneriaceae > Primulina > Primulina tabacum. The sequence goes on from NC_134552.1 coordinate 18,145,925, forward strand.
TTGAGTGACATTTGATAATGACATTCGTGAAGTAAAAATGTGATGCTTAATTTAATAATAATAGTATCTAATTCAACTCCATGGATATTATCGAATGGCCTTTGGTAATGGCACCAGCAAAAGCTTTTAACTTTAAACTATATTTTTTTTACATTCGTAAAGTAAAAATGTGATGCCTCAAAATGTGACATATTACTTATTTGATAACGACATCCGTGAATTATAAATGTGATACCAAAAAATGTGACATTAAAAATGTTTAATTTGACATCCCAAATAATCATATATGAGTATTTATGAGATAAAATCAACTATTTGTAACTCGAGCTAGGTTTTCCTTGTACCAATTTATGTATCATATTTTTACTTCAACACCATAAAAAATATTAATTTCAAACTATATTTTTTGACACCATCAAATAATCAAGTTTGAGTTTCTAAATGGTAAAATTGAGTATTTTGTGACTCGAATTAGGTATTATTTGTTTTAATTTGGGTATCACATTTTTACTTCACGAATATCATCATCAAAGATCACTCAATATTACCTTCAAACTATATATTTTGACATAAAAAATTAATTGAATTTTAGTATTTAGAGAGTAAAATCAAATATTGGTACACTCAAATTAGGTACTATCTGTAATAATTTAGGTATCACGTTTTAACTTCACAAATGGCACATCTAAAGTCACTCAATATTACTTGAAATATTTTATGATATGCCAAAATAATCAAAATTGAGTCTTCAAATGATAAAATCAAGTATAGGTAGGATTGAATTAGGTATTATTTGTATCAATTTAGTTACCACGTCTTTAATTCACAAATTTTATCAGCAAAGGTCACTCAATATTAACTTCCAACTATATATTTTGACATCCTCAAATAATCAAATTTGAATATTTTAAAAGTAAAATCAAGTATTTGTGAACTCAAATTGTGTCTTATTTGTATTAATTTAGTTATCAAATTTTTTTACTTCATGAATGTCATCACCAGTGCCACTCAATATTAACTTCAAACTATATTTTGAAATCCTCAAATAATTAGATACGAATATTTAGGGAGTAAAATCATATTTTGTAGACTCTAATTAGACACTCTTTATACCAGTTTAGGTATCACATTTTAACTTCACAAATGACACCATAAAAGTCACTTAATATTATTTAAACTCAAGTATTTTCTTGTACATTTGAAGTATTCAGTAGCCAAATCAAATATCTGGAACCTCAAAATAGGTACTTTATCGATCAAAATAAGTAATTTTTTTCTAATTCCATGATTAGTGAGAAACTGTATTTTTCCAAAAATTAAATGACATGAATAAGTCATCCTAACACAATTTCAATGAAAAGACTAACAATTATAGAATTTATGGTGATTTCTCGATGATCCAGTATTTGCTTACACATTTGGAGTATTCAAAGAGCCAAATTAAGCATTTGGAACTCCAAAATAGGTACTTTGTAGGTCAAAATAAATATCTATCTTATTTTATGATGAGTGATGAACCATGTAAGTTTTTTTAAAAATAAAATGACATGAAAAGACCAACAATTATCGAATTTATGGTGAATACTCGACAATATATATTTTCTTATACATTTGGAGTATCCAAAGAGCGAAATCAAGTATCTGAATCTCCATAATAGGTACTTTGTATGTCAAAATAAGTATTTAATCTTATTCCATGATAATTGAGAAATAAATTTTTTTTAAAATTACATTTTAGATGAAGAAGACATGCGTAAATTTTGTTGATAAAATTATATATATTTTTAAAATAATAAAAGGGTAAAATTGTAATTTTGGTTTGTATGGAGTTAAAACTAAAATTATATCGTCGTCATGTACTAAATCTTAAAACTTTTTGGTGAAATACTGGATTTTAATTCAAAGATGTGTAGAGAGATTTTTGACACATTTACCCTTAAAAATTCAAATGAGTGAGATAAACAAGAGATAAGGGATAAACATGCTTTAAAATACGTGAAAATTTAAATAAAGAATAAAAAAATGGGTTGAAAAGGACATCAAACTTGGACATGACCATGGTTCAAGCCACCGGTTAAACGGTTCTCAACCGTTGGTTTGACGATTCAAAATATCTCTGTAAGGGTTAATGCTTGAGAGATGTGAGGTTATATAATAGTAGCTGTGTAATATTGTAAATTTGTGTTTTATCAGAATTAAGTGTTGTGCTAAATGTTACAACATTTAAGATAACATGCAGCGGAATATTAAAGTTTTTGACACAAATTAACTTTAAATAAATACGATAGACAAGATTAAATTTGCATATGTATTTATACTTGTGCGGTGCCTCAGAACAAAAATTAATCATTATAAAAACCAATGAGTTTACACGAAAACAATATCAATAATGATTATTATTAAAATCAATTTTCTCAACACATTGAGAAAATAAATAGATTTCTAAAAAAAAACCAAAAACACTAAAACATAAATATGAAAGCAAAAACGTGATGCCAAAAACTTGGAGAAACAAAACCCGATCTTCAGCCAACACTTATACGCGTGTTGTCTGAAATGTCTCCAACAATTACGACAACACGTGAAACATCATTTTTCAAAACAAAACACAACGTCCTTGTAGAATGTTTTTCTTTGAAATCCACGATGTGCAGAGTGCGTGAATGATCAATCAAGAAGCTCACGAAAATCACCTCACGTATATCACCTCTAAAAAACTCTATCCACTAAAAACTTTTTGTACGAAAAACTCTCCGTCTATTTTTGCATTACATGAATCCTCTTATTTTAGGCTTCATCTCTCCTAGATTTTATCTTCATAAGGAAATCTATTACACAATGAAAGTAAGAGTTTAATTAGGAACAAACTCTTTTTAAACAAGGATACCATATCACAAAAATCTTAGCATAAATATCTTATTAATTTTCACATTATCTAGAAAGACAAAACTATATTTAAATATTCCAAAATCATATCAATAAGAAAATAAATTTAGGGAAGATATTATTTTCAGGAATAAATTATATCTTGAAATTCAAGATTATTTTTCCTTTCAATCTTGGCCATAATTTTCTTTGGAGTTTTCAGTTCATGCACTGCCAGTTCGATTACGATTAATCAACTATCACGGTTACAGTTTGACAATTTAATTTTTTTTAAAAAAAATAACTTATACTTTTTAAAATATGATTAAAAAACATTCCTAATTTTTTATTAAAAAAATAAAAGGGTAGAATGTTTTTTGTCAACGCATAAAATTATATAAATAATACGAAGTTAATAGAATTTTGAACCATCTAAACTAGTAATCCAACTGCTTGTTTACATGTCGATTAAATTTAATATAAATTATAAGTTTATATGTGGTAAATTTACGTATGAAATATGATACTAAGAATTTTTTTAAAGATAATATTTGAATAATAATTTTATTATATTTTGTTTTCTTTTAAAAAAATACTGTTATGGAGGAGTGAGAATTTGGAAAAGAGAATTTGATATTTGATAATAAATCTCTCTATAATATTATATATTGTACGGAATAATATAGAGGTGCATAATGTATTTATTAATATAAATAAATTGACCTTATAATTTGATCATGGTATAATTAAGTCTAGTGGTTGAGTGTTGTTTACTTTAAGTGAGAGGTTTATAGTTTGAATCTGAACCAATACATTTTCATTTTAGAATTTAAAAATAAAAAAAGTGAAAACTTTTGAAACACCGGTTAATCGGCTGCTCACGGTTTCAAGTTTAACAAATTGTAACCAGCCCGCTTTTAATATCATTGCGTTGTTTTTTTATTTGAGTATCAGAGTATCTACGTCGAAAAACCAACGTCTCTGACATATGTTGGTAATGTATTTGACAACTAACGAAGTTTGCTTTTATTGGTTTGCGGCTACGGGGATTTGTTTACAAGTCAATCGTCTAGGACTATTTGGACCCGTTTACGACCCTGTCACTGCAAGGAATTATGTCAATTTTTTCCACTTTTCTAGAGGGAGGGTGTTCTTTTGGTATTTCTTACTGGTACTTACTCTGTTGACTCTTCTATAGCAGGCATAAGGATATCCCAAATGATATATGGTCATATTCTCCCTTGAATTTATTTATTTTTCTTCTGATATGAAGCTTCTTATAGGCGATAAATGTACAAAGTATCCAAGATATTTAATTTAGGTTTTGTAATTGTTTCTTTTATGAAGATTGTTGTAGAAGAACACTTATTTTGTGAATAATAATATATGTTATTCATTTATTGTGAAACCATACATATACAAGACTAAGAAACGTAACATATCACAAAACTAGGAAAAATCACAAGTGACTCCTAATAACAGGGAAAGATCATAAGAATAGGAAAGAATACAACAATTAATTACAACAAACTCTTGTTATGTAACATCCAAGAATACTAAGGACCTAACTCTATATAATTCAACACTCCCCCTCAAGCTTGATTGTAAATATATAACAACTCAAGCTTGCTTCGCATGTCATAGAAGTAAGGTCGATGAAGAGGCTTAGTAAGAATATCAGCAGCTTGCGTTTGGGAAGGAATGTAATACATAGAGATAACTTTATCCTCGACCTTCTCATGGATAAAGTGGCGATCAATGTCTATGTGTTTGGTGCAATCGTGTTGGACAAGGTTTTTTGAGATACTGATGGCGGCTTGATTGTCACAGTACATGGTGATGGGACTGGTTACAAGAAATCAAAGATCAGTTAGCAGCTGTCTCAGCCAAATACCTTCACATACTCCAGTCGCTAGCGATCGCAGTTTAGCTCAACACTACTACGAGCTACCACCGTCTGCTTTTTACTCTGCCATGTAACTAAATTACCCCAGACGTATGAGTAGACATGTCAAAATGGGTTGGCGGGACGGGCCAGACTGCCACCCGTCGCAACCCGCCATTAGGCGGGGCGGGACGGGCTAGCCCGGCATTTTGGCGGGCCTCTAAATGGTCAACCCAACTCAACCCACTTTGGCGGGCCTCTAAATTGCCTAACCCAATTTAACAAGTATACGTATGAGCACAACCCTGATGTATATTTTTTACCAGAGATTGAACCTGCCCGGTCGGCATCCTTGAACACTACTATCTCGTTTCACTATCTTCTGGAAGAACAATCCCAACCCGGGGAGCCTTTTAGGTATCGGAGAATCGTCAATATTGCATCCATGTGTGTGAATGACGGGTTACTCATGAACCTACTCACCATAGACACTGAGAATGCGATGACGGGCCTTGTATGAGCAAGATATATCAATTTGCCTACTAAGCGTTGATATCTCCCTCTGTCTACCGACTCCTCGGATGTTCTTATACTTAGTTTGATAGTTTGATATTGGGATCCATTGGGATAGAGCTGGTTTGCAATCTAGCATCTCTTAGCAAATCCAGAGTGTATTTTCGTTGTGACACGGTGATCCCTTTCTTTGAGTGAGCCACTTCCATTCCCAATAAATTCCTCATGTTCCCAAGATCTTTTACTTCGAACTAGGAAGCGAGCAAATGAATAATGTCATTTGATCTAAAGTATTGGCCGAGATTATCATTAAAGAATTCGCCTGCATTGCCAGTATGGAATATATTGATGTTTGAATTAAATTTGTTGGTAACGATGACATAATATTGTTTGAACAATTGACAGGCTCCTGATTTCTCCTTCATGAGATACACCCAAGATAACCGAGTGTGGTCATCAACAAATAATAGAAACCATCTAGTACCTATGAGATTAGATACCTTAAAGGCCCCCAAATATCACAATGAATCATCGAAATTGTTTAGATGCAATATATGGTCTTGATGCATAAGTGCTTCGAGCGTGTTTAGCATAGTGACAAACATCACATAAAAAATCTTTTGCATTCTTATTATGAAATAGAGATGGAAATATGTGGGGCCATTAGTTCATAATCTTTATTACAATGCAATCTGATTAGGGTTAATTAATTACTTTGGAAAACGAGTGAATTTTTTTTTACAATGAGCCCAAAATCGTGTCAACTATAATTATGATACTCAAAATAGTACATAATAAAGTCTCGTCTAAACATATCACGTCCATAAAATAAGACCAGAGATAATCAAAATCAATCTACATACAATCAACTCATATTTTCGAGACATGTCCCTGTATATAGATACATATATACACTGAGATAGACAACTAAACCTCAATTTAGATATGAATCCCTCCAGAAATATTCTCTCCAGTCTCCTGATAACCTGGAATACCTATAATTGTCCACACACAAAGACAACAACAACCCCCCTTGGGGGTGAGCAAAGCTCTGTATGGAACAACTATAATATATACAACATGTATCTACACAATGATATATGATATGCAATGCATGCATGTTGCATGTCGTGGGGATATCAGGTCAAATTCTCATTCACTGAGCATATATCAGAACCAATCGAATCGCTATCAAATCAATGCTTGAGCTAGCACACTGGCCTCAATCAAGTATAAGGGATAATCGTATGATGGCATCGACAAAGCGCCATCAAATCTCAAATCTCAATCAATCGATCATCGGGGCCACGAATGACTATGTGCCACATAATGCCAAACATAGCATCGTGCTCACAAACCCCATAATCAAATCCAATCATATCAAGGTATCTAAGGATCATAGTTCAACGTGCATGTCATGTATCGATGTATGAATAAAATGATGTGTGTTTTTAACAAAGTATTTATGTTATACATTGATATCCAATCATAAATGTCATGTATGCCACATCAACTCAACAAATAAGGCATATAGACACATATTCTCAGTTAAATCAATCAAACATATATCATATGACACATATACATGTCGTATGTTACTCGATCGCAACATACCTCAATTCTTCGTCTCTAGTCAACGTAGGTTTAAGATTTCAGTACATAAATTTTATTCCAAAAGAACGCTCTCGACACGAGGATTTCGAATATGTAATTAGTTTCGAGTTTCAACAACAATTCGAGGTAAATTCGGACGAGAGAATTCGATTTCTAAACTTTTATCCGAAATTCAAAGAAAGAAACGATAATTATTCTGCCAAAACTCATTCTTATCAACATTATATATATGTTTGCACGCTGAGGCGGTAAAGTAATGGCGCACTAGCGCGCCAGATTCTGTCCTCAAACCTTGATACTGTCGTGCTGGGGCGCACAAGAAGTAGCGCCCTAGCGCGCCATGTTCTGTCCGAAACGCTAGATTTTGAATTAGCAAAAGTGGTCAACTTGAAAGTTGTAGATCTATGTCTTATTTTTCATTTGCCACTTAACTCACTCAATTTGGATATCATACTCGAAAGTTGTGCTCGTTTTTTCCAAAATGTGTCAGTGCAGGAATTTCAATGCACACGATACACTTCGGGATGATTTTGCCCCTAATTTCCAAATGGATTTCGGACATAACTCAAAACATGAAAGTTCTAGTACTATGTATTAGCTTTTCAATGAAATTAGTTTCATTTCATTTGGACTAACACTCAGATAATTATGCTAAAACCCGTCACATGTGTCACTTTTATACTGCGGTTTAGCATATTATTCAAATACAATTCTACTACTACTACAATCTTTCATTATCAAAACATATTTCTCTAACAACATGACAATCTCATGAATTATAGAGAATCAAAGTATGATTTACGATAATATTATACACGGTCCTTACAAAATAACTATGCAAGGTATAAAAAATTTGGATGTCCTAAACGATAATGTAATCTCATAATGTCATGATTATTATTGGATGAAAGACAAGAAAATTTATTTGATAGTGGCTTGGTTGTAAATCGGTTTGACACACGGCAGATTGATTGTGATTGGCTTTGAGAAGGTAGAGCCCATTGTGATGATCAACACATCCGATCGTCATCCCCGTGTCCTGCTCCTGAAATACACATGAACGAGAATTAAACCAAGTCAGGCATTGCTTATCATTGTTGAGTTTGTGAATAGACAATAGGTTGCACTTTAGCTTTGGAATGTAAAACACAGAGTATAGTGTTATATTTTTGGAGACTGGGCACAGTTCCAACTCCATGAACACTTGACTGTGAACCATCTGCAATCATCACTGAAGTGGTCTGTTGGCATGGTGTGTACGTTGAGAATAACAGGCGATTTCTGGTCATATGATCAGATGCCCCCGAATCTACGATCCACTATGAGTTATCTGCTCTAACAATCTTGGCCTGAGTATTATTACCTCAGTGTGCAATGTTCCCAGAGCTGGAGCTTGAGTTGGGTGTTGTTGCCGAAGTGACCCCTGGATTCATCGAAATTGCCTTGCTGATGAGGTTATGGATAAAATGCAGTTGATCTTTATTCAAAGATGAAGGGGTAGCAGTGGAAGTGATTGTGGCAGAGTTTCCCTTTGGTTGTTGATTGCTGGAGTAGTTTCGTGGCTTTCAATCTAGTGGTTTGTCATGAATGACCCAGCATATGTCACGAGTGTGATCGGTTTTTCGGCAGTGACCACAGTAGGGTGGTGGCTTGCGGGGTCGATTATCACCACTGGTGTCTGCAGCATATGCCTGAGGGTCCAAATCTGTCGCCAAGGAAAACCCTTCAGCATTCGAACTATGAGTAGAACCTGATGATCTTCCCATCATTACCTTTCGACGCCTTTCTTCTTGACGAAGCATAGAGAAGACTTCCCTGAGAGGTGGGAGTGGTTTGATGCATAGAACTCGTCCTTGTACCTCATCGAGCTCTTTGTTAAGACCTGACAGGAATTTGAAGACCTTCTTTTTTCAACAATCTTGATAAAGAGTGATCTGTCATCTGGGCACGTCCAGTTGTGTGTGTCATACAAGTCGATTTTCTGCCATTGTCTTGTTAAATTGTTTTAGTACTGTGTAGCACTTAGGTCTCCTTGACGCATTTCATACACCTGACTTTTAGTTTCGAAGAGCTCTGAGGTGTTGTCTGAGCTGGAGTAGGTTAGCATGGCTGTTTCCTAGATATCTGCAGCTGTATGGCAGAGAAGAAAGTTGATACTCGTCTCTTCAGTCATCGATCCAATGAGCCACGATTTGATCATGATGTCGGTTGCCTTCCAAGCTTTGTACGCAGAGTCCTCGAGTTTTGGCGCCTTGGAAACACCCGTAAGAAAGTCTTCCTTGCTTCTTCCACAAATGAACATGAGTACGGATTGAGACCATTGCAAATAATTGTGGTCTGTGAGTTTGTGGTTTGTGATTTGATGTGCAAAGTGCTCGGAGGTTTGGGAAGTGTTGGATGGGGAAGGTGATATGTTAGCGTTTGAGATGGTTTTATCAGATATTGAGGTCATCATGGCTCTGATACCATGTTAAGGTTGATACTTGAACCTAACTTAACCCCAAAAGCTAGCTCAAGGGGGAAGGATTGTCCGAGCCCATATATACAAGTCCCATAAATTGTATCCAACCGATGTGAGACAACTATCACACCCACATCACGTCCAGAAATGAACATCTGGAGCGTGAAATTTACAAATGACCCAACTATGGGCAAAATGGGTGGTCAACTATGGACAGTCCAACACATAACGATGGTACCTGAGCTCTGATACCATGTAGAAGAACACTTATTTTGTGAATAATAATATGTGTTATTCATTATTGTGAAACCATACATATATAGGGATAAGAAACGTAACAGACCACAAAAATAGGAAGAATTACATCTGACTCCTAATAACAGGGAAAAACCATAAGAATACGAAAGAATACAACAATTAATTATAACAAACTCTTGTTACGTAGCATCCAAGAATGCTAAAGACCAACTCTATATATTTCAACAATTGTTTGATTGGTCAGTGTATCTCACACTTCCGACTATAATTTTATGTTTTCTGGAAGGAGTTCTTAGTTGCAACTTCATGTCAACAATGCAGATCTTACTCAAAACAGTTTTTGACAAGTTCATGCCTGCAACTTTTGATCACATGCCTCTTCTTTGGTTTTATTTGTTGAACTCCTCTTGCCTGAAATGTAGAAGCCAAAATTGGACTCTGGATCAGGGAAGAAGCAAAAGCATTCAGCCAAAGAAGAAATCAATGACAAAAGTGATTCTTCATTGACTGTAGACGACAGCCAAAATTCTCATGAGATTCGGTCAATTTTGTGATTCGGATATCCAACTTAACCTAATTCATGAAAAATGGCACATTTTATATTGAAAATATTACTTTTTCATTTTAGTATGGATCGGGTTGACTCATCTCACCGAAATATATTTGTGACATCATCTCATGAGACTTACACTTTTTTATTTTACTGAAACATTTATTTTATATTTGTATAAAATAACATTTCTAATTTTATGGCCGTTTTAGGGAACTTAGTGTATGAGATACTTTTGATTTATCAAAAAACTTATTATTACATAAAAGTTATTATTCTAAGCTCTTTACAATGTAGTAGTTGTGGGTTTCATCGTCATAAAAAAATTATATAAAAATAACTAAACTGATAAAAAACGTAAAGATATATCTGAAATTATTATTTATGTAATAATCACGTTCATATGAATTATATAATACATATTTGATTATCTTATTTTATCGAGTTTTTATCATATCATAACAGATAAATAAATTTTATTGTAGGATATTAGTATAAAATGTTAATATTACACCACAAAATATTTCGAAAACTAATTTAATAAAAAAAATTATAAAGAAAAAAATTATGTGAGATGGTCTCACGGGTCGTATTTTGTAAGACGGATATCTTATTTGGTCATCCATGAAAGATTATTATTTTTTATGCTAATAGTATTACTTTTTATTGTGAATATAGGTAGGATTGACCAGTCTCATAGATAAAGATTCATGAGACCATCTCACAATAGACCTATTCAAATTATAATACAAACGAAAGTCATCTTAAAATAATTACCATAATTACGAAATCTTGGGCCTTGTTCCATGGAAAAGAAACAAAAAGTTAAGAGACATGTAATTCACCCACACGTTAATAATCTTTGACAAAGTATACCAAATATTGCTTAATTTATGTTTCATGAAATGGACCAAGAATTCGTCGTGGATAGATAGGGGCGAAGCTAAGATTCAAAAATAATTGGAGCTAACTCCGTTTCGTGTTAGATTGTAATTCGTACGTAAATAAATAAAGTAAAATATATAAATAAAAAATAAAAAGGATGTGAACATTAAAATTTCGAAAATATTGAACAAAAGTATTTAATGTTCAATACATTAAAAGACATGGAGCAAAAAAACATTATTGAAATTGTATATGCAATTATAAAAAAACAAATGTCAGTAAATAATTGTAGTTACAGAATTAATTTAACACAAAAACTCTTGTGAGACGGTCTCACGAATCAATTTCGCGGGTCGAATATCTTATTTGGGTCATTCATAAAAAAATATTACTTTTTTATGCTAAGAGTATTTTTTTATTGTTAATATCGGTAGGGTTGATCTGTCTCACTGATAAAGATTCGTGAGACAGTCTCACAAGAGACCTACTCTTAATTTAACTAGGAATTTAAAAAATCCTAATTTCGATCAAGCCTAATTTCCAAGCAATAAACTTAAGAATTTTAAATTCCAAAATCGCGATTTTCAAACTTAAATCATCTGAGTCAACATTTTTAGTTAAAAATCGTCAAATTATAATTTCCGAAATTCGTATTTAACAAACTTGAATAACCCGACACTAAAATTTGAAAATCCTGAAATATTATAGGATGAAATTTTAAAAATAACAAAATAAATTTCAAAAAATTCGACCGATGCCTCCAATAGATTAAAAGCAAAAACTTGTGTGACACGGTCTCACGAGTCGTATTTGTGAGACGGATCTCTTATTTGGGTTATCCATGAAAAAATATTACTTTTTATGCTAAGAGAATTATTTTTTATTATGAATATCAGTAGGGTTGACCCGTCTCACAGATAAAGATCCGTGAGACCGTCTCACAACAGACCTACTCTTAAAAGCAAAAACTTGTGTGAGACGTCTCACGGATCGTATTTGTGAGACGAATCTCTTATTTGGGTTATCCATGAAAAAATATTACTTTTTATGCTAAGAGAATTACTTTTTATTATGAATATCAGTAGGGTTGACCCGTCTCAGAGATAAAGATCCGTGAGACCGTCTCACAACAGACATACTCTAGATTAAAAGTTTGTATCTACAACCAATAATATAACAAATATCAATTAATCGATCCAAAATCGCATAAATCAAATCAAAATTTAGCTTGGCGGTCAATTATAAATTTCAGCGATTGACCACAGGAAATCGGTCTGTCAAAGTGGCGCAACCGGTTTGGGAAACTTGTTTTTGTAAGTATCGGGGAGATAGAAGAATGGTGAAAAGAGATATATTTTTGGGTTAAAATCTGACCCATTATTCTTTGTTTTAAACCCGTGTATTATTTAATTCAAATATAAATTTTAATATTGTCTATAAATCGACATTTTTTAATATATATTTTAAACACGTAATTTAGTTATTTGTTTTAAATGAAAAAATATATACAACAAAGTGGGTCCGTTGACAAAAATTAAAAAATATTCATTACTATTTTTTTTTAATTAGGCTGGGCTGGAGAGTGGAGACCACCATAACCAAAAGGTGACATTCTGCCTTCAAGATATGATGATGAACGATACATAATATAAGAATGACAAAACAATCGTGCATGACATTAATAATTTGTAGAACTTGAGCCAAATATCATACAAATCAAGGATTAGTAATCAATCAATGTCTTTGCAATATTTTTCTTCACTTTTCACTTTCTTTTCTTTTTTTGAAGGAAAAAGAATAATCAATGGCATTGTGTTGTGTAGGTTAGTTGAATAACAAATACATATTAAAAATAAGTGTAATTCAACTATACTAACAAAAATAATTTATTAAAATATTTCAACTATACATATTTATTATAAAAAAATTATTAAAACATTTTTAAATATATACACACACACACTGACATACACTCTCTCTCGAAAGCAAGTAATTTGGATGCCAACCCCACCAAACAATCATCGCAAGTCAACGAATTTCCCACGCCAAAATTTTTTTCTTACTGGTGATATTTTGTTAGCCTACCACAACCATATTACATATGCATAATCTCACAAAGCATAAAAATCTTGAAAATGGCAGGAGAAGAATCTTGTAAACCGTAGATATCTTACATATATTATATTATTTCTATTAACAAATCTTTGCGTATGAAAATAATTAAAGCACAAGTCCCTTTCAATCTTTGTTAACCAAAGCTGATCAATTTCTAAAATTTATTAAACACCTAGCTCAATGTTTCCTATATATATAGATACACACTGAATCAATCCAATGTGTGAGCTTTTCTCAGATTCTTGATCCAGTTTGCATCAACAGGTAGATTTTTCATCGTGGGCTTAAGAAGAAATTACATATTTTATATTCGAATATTTGAATTTTTTGTGATCAACTGTTTGTTTGTTTGATTGTTTGTTTTCTAATGTTATGATTCAGTGTTGAAGTTTTTCTTGATCAAATGGAGGATCCTAGTAGCAATGTGTTTCAACTGACAGTCAAACAAGGGCGGCCTGCTCTGGTTCCTCCCGCGGATGAAACAACTAAAGGCCTATACTTCTTGTCGAATCTCGATCAGAACATTGCTGTTCTCGTACGTACTATATACTGCTTTAAGTCAGAGGAGAAGGGCAATGAGAATGCGGTTGAGGTGATCAAGGACGCGCTGTCGAAGGTTCTGGTGCATTATTATCCACTGGCAGGGCGTCTCACGATTAGCCCCGAGATGAAACTTGCCATTGATTGTTCGTCTGAGGGAGCTGTCTTCGTTGAGGCTGAGGCCGACTGTGACCTTGAAGCGCTAGGCGATATTACGAAACCGGATCCGGAGACTCTGGGGAAGCTTGTTTATGAGATTCCAGGAGCAAGGCATATATTGGAAATTCCTCCTCTGGTAGCTCAGGTATAGACTACTCTAGGCAAGCTTCTTTTGCATCTTTTCAATGATCTTTCGGTCTTTAAATGAGTAGAATCCATTAAAAAATGTAGTTCTAAGCGGTCACAACGAGCATGGTAGCAGTGACTCAGTTTATTGAGCACGATGATCTTGGCTCAGAGTGGTTGAGCCACAGAGTCCTTGGTAGCAAATTGTGACCGCAAACATCAGGCTCTGACAACGATACCTGCTCGCTTGCCCCGCCCTTCGCTTAGACAGGACTATAAAACTCTGAGAATCAATTACAAAAATGGGATGGAACCACTGGGTATGGGTGACCAAACACTAGGTTCATTTCTTTTTTGATAAAACATATGCATGAGTCATTACCATCGGTCTTGCCCATGACTTCTACTCTATTAGACAGTGAGTGTTTCAATCACTCAACGATTATTTGTGTAACCAGAACATGATCATAATATTTTTCATCGATCGAAAAGCCGAGCTAGGCACACAATGGCTCATTTTAACAACTTTTATCCACCCAATACTATTGGACTGTAGACACATGATTCTTTGATTCGGTATATTCGAGTTATGTTATCCGTGTTGACCCGATAATAGTTGATTCTGCCCCCAGAGGTTTATCAGTCATGCTTAGTTATTGTGTAAATTATTTCTTTTAATTATGTCGCAGGTAACGAAGTTCAAATGTGGAGGTTTTGTTCTAGGACTGTGTATGAACCATTGTATGTTTGATGGAATTGGTGCAATGGAATTTGTGAATTCTTGGGGTGAAACAGCCAGAGGTTTTCCACCGAAAATCCCTCCATTCACGGATAGAACCATCCTCAAGTCAAGAGATCCGCCTAAATGGGAATTCCCACACAATGAATTTGCTGAGATGGAAGACATATCAAACACTGCTCAGCTCTACAATCAAGAAATGCATTACAGATCCTTCTGTTTCGACCACGAAAAGCTCCAACACATCAAAAGTTTGGCCTTAGAGGACCAAACGCTAGCACACTGCACCACATTCGAAGCCTTGTCGGCATTCGTTTGGAGGGCTCGAACCCAGGCCTTGACCCTCAATCCAAACCAACAAACTAAACTTCTATTCGCAGTCGATGGAAGGCCAAGATTCGATCCCCCCATACCGGATAAGTACTTCGGGAACGCTATCGTTTTAACAAACTCACTGTGCAATGCAGGGGAAATAGTCCAGAACCCGCTCTCTTTCACCGTGAACCTAGTTCAGGAAGCTGTTAAAATGGTGACAGAAAATTACATTAGATCTGCTATCGACTACTTCGAGGCGACTCGAGCTAGGCCTTCTTTGGCTGCAACTTTGCTGATCACCACTTGGTCTAGGCTATCCTTCCATACCACGGATTTCGGTTGGGGTGAACCTACCTTATCCGGGCCAGTCGTTCTCCCCGAAAAAGAAGTGATCCTGTTTCTTTCTCATGGTAAAGAAAGGAAAACTATCAATGTGCTTCTTGGATTGCCTGCTCCAGCTATGAAGATATTTGAACAACTTGTCCAAATTTAGTACAAATAATTCTATCTTTGGTAATGTTTTGTCCGTTAAATTTGTGTTTCGTTTGTTGTTCTGTGTCCATGTTATGGGACCGATGGTTTCTGAATTCTGAGTTTATTGTTGTAATGATTTTCTTGTTGCATGTTGCTGCATTGTGAGTTCATGAAAAAAGTACTTATAGGAATTTAATTATTTTTTTTATACATGATTCGGTTTTTTAGGTTTTAGAAATGAAATTAAGAACCCAAAAACGTTATTTAAAAATAAGAAAAAATGAAGGATTTTTCAATTTCATGTCAGCAATTAGACCAAATAATAAAAAATTAAAAGTTAGTGTACCAAATAAAAAATTAGAAAACTTAGTAGACCAAGATTGAATAAGTTAATTGACCACAAAATCAATTTTGTGATTCTCTTGCCTCAAATACAAAAAAATTAAAGAATTAAAATGAGTTTATAATGAGATACAATTTACCCATATTGAAACTCGAATAACCATTTTCGTTAAGTGAAGACGGATACAAATCAGTTTTTATAGGAGCTCATTATGTAGTCGCGCTTGTGCTGGCTTGAGTCTAGGGCGTGAAAAAATTGTATTAAAACACCACCTGTAAAAACATCGGAAAATAAGAGCTATGCATGACAAAGTGCTACGTGTGTATAAAAGCCTTACCGCGAGACATGAATGGTAATAGATTATTGAATTAATGTATGATAGTAAAAACCAATGTAGCGTAAAATCACATTCCTAGAATAAGAACTAATTACACCTTCTTTAATTTGTGAAACAATCACACTAATTTCGATGACATATAATCCATGTGACACCATGATCTCGCGTTTGGAACGAGATATCATGTTTGAGATTTAATGATAACAAACTTTTCACTTGCTGAAAAGAAAAAAATGGCTGGGCTAACAAAATCTTCCATTTAGTGCATGTCTCAACTCTCAACCTAGACCAAACTTTTTTTATTTACGTTATGGTACGTGCATCCTGTGTACTGTACACTTGACTGAATTAACTAGTAACAATGATATACTAGATTATTCAATTAAAACACATACATGTTGTAAAATGATCACTAAATAGTTTTAGTTCATGCAGTGATAAGTTTTGGTTGAAGTAGATTGTTAAAAGACATAGTAAAACAAAAGCCTTTTAGTGAAATCCTTCTTAAGTGGAAGAAAAGATGACGTAAGAGTGTTACTCCGAACATCCATTAAAATATCAATCTCATTTCATTACGCACATTATGTTCTTGCATATTATTTTCAATTTGTATCTTGTTAACTATCGATTGCATTATGCAGTTCATCACTAGTCACGTTGGACCATTTTCGCACTTGATTAGATTTTCAGTGTTCCAACAAAACTAGATGTTCGATAATATTTTTGAGGAATCTAAAAACTGATAAGAACGGTTCAAAGTTTAAAAAAAAATTTAAAAGAGTTAATTCACCCTTCTAAACTTTAATATGATCTCGATATGTATAGTGTTACATCAGTAATCCAGATGAAAATAGATTAAAATTGATAATGTAGAACTAAAACTAAACTTTTCTAATATAAATGATCAAATTAAATCACAAAAAGACAAACATATAAGAGAAAAATAGTTTTTCCTAAAAAATATTCAAATTTACCATTAAAAACGGTGACAATTTAGGAAAATATTATGTAAATTTTATTCAGTCTGTATGCAAAATCTCTAATTTTGCACTGAATTTATTATCTTCCATCTACAAATTTTCTTCAAACATTTTTCCCATATTCTTAGTTCAACTTTTTCTAATATCTTCGTTCTTATCTCGGTTCACCTCTGAAAGTATAAAAAGCTAATAATTGACTTAGTCTACATTTACTTAGTGAGATATATGATATATATGGATAAATTATATTTAGATTATAAAATTAATTTTGTAGGATGTGAGATAATAATGAATAAACAATAACATGTATGATTGAAATTATGATGTGGAATAATGATGGATAAACAATATCATGTTTACTTTGATTGTTCAATTTTATGATAGAAATTGCTATTAAATGAAGAGTTACAATTTTGTCCTCTATCTATAATAAATAATTTTATTTTTAGTTTGTATTTTTAAAATTTGGATTGTGATTTTTATTGAAGAATGTAAATTATCATTAACTCACATGTAAGTAATTTTAATTCACCAAAATTATTGGGTATAAATATTGTTTATAATTTTTAAAAAAATTAATAAATTGAGTAAAAAAATCAATGAATGAGCATAAAATCAAATGAAATGTAATAAATAATATACTAAATTATTTGATTTTCATTCATATTTTATAATTTCTAAAAATTAGTTTTCATTAGTTATTTTTTTGGAAGTAAAGTGTATCAATATAATTTTCTTCATTTGGAAAGAGTATTAATTAAAAAAATGATTATTTCTTACGCTCTTTATTTGTGAAAACATCAAAAATACTTTTCGCTTTTTCTTTAAAAACTATACTGATACCCCATAGATGGGCCCTATTAGGTGCGGCCCCAAACCAGATTTGGGACCCCTGGCCCATCCCCAACCAAGGTGGAAGGTCCATCACGGGCCCAGATACTCTTTTATAAATATCAGCAGCACCCTTAACTGTTCCCACTTATATACTCAGTCTCCGGACTTGAGCGTTGGAGGGTTACGTCGAGACACCCTCCCGCCCCCCTTCTAACAGTCTTCTTCGTAATTTCAGGCTCGGAGAAAATTCAAAATTTGCGTCTGGATTAGTGTCACTTGTTGAAATTAGAACTTAAATTTTAAGTGAGTGTCGTGTACTTTCCTTGATCCTAGTTTGAATGACTAGAATGAAACCCTCACTTGGGCTTCAGACACGCAGACATGGGCCAACTTTTATTAGCTAAGTAAAAGTTGGATTTTTCATTATTCTAATAAAATTGATAAATAAGTGAATTTCTTGAATGATTTTGATTTACATGCTCAATGGGAAAATTCGTCTTTTCAACACAGCACTTCTTTTATCTCACTAAATACCGCAAAATTGCTTGTGATGTATCTTGTTGGCAAACTCTAATGGTGTTCATTCTGAAATAAACACGTTAAAGATAGACGAATTCGTTTTTTTCATAACACGTGTGATCCGGCCGCTAGTTTTGATCAGTGATAGTTAGCTCGCTTTAAAAGGGTCAAGGCCGGGGTGGAGATTTTGGAACCAAATATCGTAATTTTTTTCAAAAATAAATTTTTTTTGCCATTATATATATGGTGTTAGATTTTATTTCACCTGAGATTGTTCAAATAATGTGATTTTATTATACAATTTCGCCTAATTGGGGTAGCAAAATTGTAGACCGTTGGGAGTTCAAATTTCGAACAGGAATATATAGGCACGCTTATTATGTTGAAAGAGCTTTCCGTTGGAAAAATGAATTGACACTTTTGCTTTTCCTAATCTGCTTTCGTTAATAAAATCGTCAACAGTCCGTTGCTATCCATAACCAAAATAAAAGCACGCTTTTATTTTTTGTTGTAATAATAATAATAATAATAATAACAATAATTTACCCCGATATATTGTTGTTAAATTTGTCATTAATTGGCAAAAGAGCCATGGAATTATTATAATTTATCCTTCATACTTCTTTTTTTTCAAAAAAAAATTGTGTTTGATTTTTATTTTAAAATATATATTCAACTGACAAAAATATTAAATTCTCGAAAGAAACAAAATGTGATATGAAGAAGAAGAAAATAAACAAAATGTTAGGATTATTAATATTATTAATGACTTTTTTTTTGTTGATATGCTATTATTAGATTGTATTTTAAAAATAAATAAATTTCTATAATATATTTAAAATTACACGTCCTTTTTTTAAATAACTTATTTGTGTCGTATTTACATCAGGTGTATTGTAGTATGAATGTAAAATTATTTTAAAAGATAAAGTATATGTGTATAAGATTTTTAAAAAAAATCCAATCATCTACACCATGTGTAGGAGATATAACAATTTTTTGGGGGCATGTTTATTATAATTGAATATCGAATATGAGATCTCGACTTAAATTTACATGTTTGTGCAACTCAAGATTCCATTTATTTATGTAAATAAAATAGACGTTGTTTTATAACATTATTTATTATAAAACACGTGATACATATTTTATTGTTTGGATTTGGATTACATTTCAGGATTTTGAAACTTTGAAAAAAGTAGCTTCAATATAATATATGTCACCTCAAGCTTAGGCCCGCACATATGCGACCGGATAAAAAATACGTATGAAAACTATTTTGTATTTATCTTTACTTTACGGAAATGATTAAGTTAAATTGTCATTTGATTATATTGTAAGCTCTTATAAAATATTTTAAACTTTACTTTTCAATCAATGTGGGATAAGAGTATCACAATCACTCGTCTTTCAGAATATGATGTCCTCGTCGTGGCCTGCTCCTCGATCCACCAACGTCGGGAATCTAGAGATGACTCCTA
Source organism: Primulina tabacum (assembly GCF_025594145.1). Lineage (NCBI taxonomy): Eukaryota > Viridiplantae > Streptophyta > Magnoliopsida > Lamiales > Gesneriaceae > Primulina > Primulina tabacum. The sequence goes on from NC_134552.1 coordinate 18,165,918, forward strand.
CAGTTTCAAGAGATTGCTCTCATGATGTACCGAATTTCCATGCATGTTCAAGAGGTGGTTTCCAATCACGTAGCACTTTGCACTGCATAATACTTATTTTCCAATGTTATTTTTGGTGATCGTCTCTGTTATCATTCTGTCACACTCGGGACCAGGCCGGCACCACTACATAATATATTCATATAGAAACTATTTGTATATGTCATCATTTTACAAAAATGATTATCTCAAATTATCATATGAGTCTATTACAAGCTCTTATAAAATATTTTAAACTTTCATTTTTCAATCAACGTAAAATAAAGATATTACAATCCACATTTGGAAGGCAATCAAATATCCAATATATTTTTAAAAAAATCCAATATATATGTTTAAAATGTGAATAATTATGTAGTTAAATTAATATTTAACTTTTTTGTTACTATTTTTAAAATGAGCATAAGAAGCATAGATATTGCGTATAATTATATTTTATTATTACAATCGGCAATGTGTGAGTATGTGGGATATATGCCAATGGAGAAGGTGTAATAAACATGATGATGTTCAAATACTACCAGTCGCAAGCAATTCCTTCAACCAGACTCCAAAACAAAATTCCCATTCATTTGAACATAAAAAATCTGCGCCATATCTCTTCGATCCTAAGCATTTTCTGCAGCAATCCACCCACCCACCGTTAAAAATCCAATCCCCACGAACTAAATTCAAGAATTAAGCCTCCCACCAAACTCTGCCAGTTCTTGTCCTCCATCAAACCCCATAAAAACCCAATCTTGAAACTCACACAACATTTCATTACCAATATTTCAAAATAAAAACTTGAAAAAAGAGCGAATCATGACGGAGCTAATGCATTCCCCACACCATCTGCCTTCATCTTCTAGCTCTATTACCAGTAGTGATGCCATAGGTTTTTCCAGAAGAAACAGAGGTAACGAGAAGCTTTGTACACAAATACGAGGAGGAGAAGAAGAGGATCAGGTGTCTGTTTTGGCTGTGTTAGTCACAGTTATTAGGAAATCTTTGGTGGGTTGTAGTAGTACTACAAGTGGGGCAGAGGAGAAGGAGATTGGGTGGCCTACAAATGTGAAGCATGTTGCGCATGTCACGTTCGATAGAATCAATGGGTTTCTTGGACTTCCTGTTGAATTTGAACCTGAAGTCCCCAGGAGGCCTCCTAGTGCCAGGTTAGCACTTCTTTTTGGTTTGCATATTGTTTTTAGATTATATGTTTGCCATTTGTTGTGGTGGGTTGTGTAAAGATTTTACTGTTCTGGGCTCCGAGAAACTGTATGTCAGACATGCTAAATTTACTTTATGGTAATACTTTTTTTTTCCCCTGTAGTTTAGTGTTTCTTTCCTTCTTTATTTGTTAACCGGGGGTGTTAGGTATAAATATTATTAAAGAACCATGTATTCTCTGTTACATCAGCATCTTATGAAATGATCATCGTTTATGTTCAAGTGTTTTTTGAGTGATTTTAGGAATTGGGTGGCAAGAAACATCTGAGGTGGTTTGGTCTTCTTGAACTAATCTGCAGAAAAAAAGTTCACATGTTCTTTCATTGTATCCTCTGCATTAAATGTAGAAATGTCTTAGTTGCTTCAAATTCTGACATTGAATGTATATGTACTAAAAATATTTGACCTTTAACAAGATACATGGTAGTAGATATTAATTATTTTCTTTTAATTACCTCAACCATCATAAATGAGTAAAATGGAAGAAAACAGATACTTGTAGATTTGAAGGTTAGTTTAATAATAGAAAAATGTTCCTGGTGATGGAGATAAATCTAACCGTATCTGTTATACTCTGTTTTAGTACCTGGATTCTTACATTAAAAATTTATGTAGATTCCAAGTAATGCTAGCAGACACCATGAAATTATACCAGTTTATGGACTAACATTTCATTTCAAATAGTACGAGAGTTTTTGGAGTTTCCACGGAGTCGATGCAACTTTCACCGGATTCTAGAGGTAACCGCGTGCCTGTGATCCTACTAATGATGCAACAACGCTTGTATTCACAAGGCGGCCTTAAGGTAATACAACCGTAATTTTTTTCGAAATCCCTTCATCATTGTCTGAAAAGAATGTTGATCCAAGTTTTTTTATAAATGAATCCAAATTAAGACCACCTAATTTCTTTTACTTTAATTTTCAGATGGAAGGAATCTTCAGAATTAATCCTGAAAATAGCCGGGAAGAGTATGTGAGGGAGCAACTAAATAACGGAGTAAGTTCCAGATGACATTGATGTTCATTGTTTAGCAGGTCTAATCAAGGTACTTCTTCAGTACAACTGTTGCATGTTAAAACCGGCAGTTTAATTGCTTTGCATTCGGTCATGGAAGATACTCTATAATCAGATATGGTGCTATGTTATGTATTTTGTTGGTGCCTACGGACAATGAACTGATCATTACCGTTAACTCTAAATGTCGGTTTATCGCAGGCTTGGTTTAGAGAACTTCCTACAGGAGTATTAGATTCTTTGTCTACAGATCATGTAATGCAGGCACTGTCTGAAGATGAGTATACTCAGCTTGTGAGGCAACTTCCACCAACTGAAGCTGCACTGTTGGATTGGTCGATAAATCTCATGGCTGATGTTGCTACGATGGAACATTTGAACAAAATGAATGCTCGAAACATCGCTATGGTTTTTGCTCCGAACATGACAAAGGTGAGCCGTGATTGCCGAATTGCATCAAATGTTAAAGGAAAGTTTCTTCTGGATATAAGCTCATGGCTAGAAATCCATGTGTGTATTGGATATCTAATTTTCAGCTCAGGTTAAAATTGGGTTCTGAAGGTAAGTCCACCACCATAGGCACTTGTTTCTTTATGTTTGTATCGTTTTCATATGTTTACGATAATGCAAACTGTGTTTGCAACCTAAGATTATTATACTGAATGCATTTTGTCTCGTTAATTATTTTCTAGAAAAAAATGTACAAGAAATTATGTGTTTGGTCCGAAGATTGATGAATATTTCTTGGTGCAGATGTCTGATCCTCTCACAGCACTGATGTTTACAGTCCAGGTAATGAATTTTCTCAAAACTCTCATACTTAAAACGTTGAGAGTAAGAAAAGACTATACGGTAGAAGTTGGCCCAACTCCAACGCCCCAGCTCGAGCCTTCAGATGAAGATTGCCATAAAAGCATGCCAAGGCCGAAAGATTTGCAGGCCAAAGAACCACCCTCAAATCACCCTATCAGCTTTTGCCCTCAAGTTGACTCGAAAACTGGAAACGGAACTCATAAATTTCAAAGTTCCATTGAGAATATCTTAGCTGAGGAAAAGGGTCTGAATTTTCTTGAAGGTGTTAAAGGTAAGTGCAGTGACTCAACTGAGGCCGAGTAACTCAAATGGTACCAGGAAAGAATCAAGAAAATGAATTTCAGGACGAGTTATTCCTTCTAAAGAGACCGTAGATGTAAATTCTCAAACAGATCAGGTGGGGGCCTGGAGGTGAAACTCAAGAAACGACGCAATTTTCAGATAGCAGATTTGATCACTTGATTTATTCTTTTCATTAAATTCGATTTGGTTTTGTGTATGCAACAACTACGTTATATTGGAGTATCATTTGATTTGGAGTTGCTTTCAAGTTGGCTTCATGCTAGCTCTCCCTTTACCTATAATATGTGATTTTTTTTGCCTTTAACGCTTACTAAGAGAGGCAGATCATCTATGCAATCTCCCGTCATTGGTGTCCGAGTTGGTGGACTAGATCAGATGTTCGATTCTCCTCAATAACACATTCTCGGGTGAGTTTGCTGCACAAGGTTTGTCCGTTATGTTTATCTGTCTAACATAATTCGAACGATATTAAGTTAACCTGAAAGTTTAGTCAGCACACATTGTAAGATAGCGGCTGCTAATTACATCGTCGTAAAAAAAGTCCATCTTTCAAAAACATTTGAAATGTCATTTATCAACTTTTTATAAAACAAAGTATAATACTCGAAACTATTGTATTTGGTTATATTGATTTATTTATTTTTTTATCTTAGTTTGAAGCTTCACCAATTTGGTTATATTTTGATCATTTTAGTTTTTACATCAAGCTTGGTATTATTTTGAAAATTATAAAAATAGTAATTATTAATTTTATTTTAGATATTTTAAAAAATATGTTTGAGAGAATTGATCCAAATTATAAGAGCAATTTTTTCAAGCCACAATTGCAGCTAATACTAGTATGATAATACAAACATATAAATTATTTTTATTATCTACTGAATTATTTTTTAAGTAATCAATATTTGTGAAACTATTTTCTTAGGAAAATACAGTGATAGTAGATTTTTTTTTTTTTTGGAAAAATATAATTTTAAATTCTAAAAACAAAATTTTAAGGTATGGATCATTCCAATCCATAAAATAAGATTTATTTTTTGATTGAAGTGAATTTTAAATAAATTTAATATCAAATTTATGAAATTTTAATCATAATTGCAATTGATTCAAATAAATCAAAATATATGTAAATTGAAATATATCTCACAAATATGTCGCACTAAATCTAGTTCATCGATTATTCTATTTGTTTTTCAATATTTAAGCAATAAAAAAAGAAATAAATAAAAGAGGGTGTATGGTAATTGTGATAGGCCGCGACACAGAGGAACCACAACAAAGATAAAGTAAACTAAAGTGAAGCAGCCTATCACAAGCGGATAAAAATCTGAGCTCTCTTCCCCTCCTAGAATGGAGGCCTCCTCTCAGTTCTCGACCGTTACTTCCCGCCATTTCTTCCCTTCCATCCCCAAATTGCTTCTACAGAGCCCCAGATTACCCAAATACTGCTCTTCGTGGACTGGCTCAGCTCGATTCCTGTCCTTTTCCCCTGGGAACTCATTCACTGTGAGTCCCGCGACTCCATATATTGTTGTTGAAGTTTTATTATCGTTTCTTGTTGTCATGATTCTCAATTTTATGCAGAAAGAGGTATGGGGAGTGATAAATTCAAGGGGTGACGTTAATCTTGGAAGGGAAGTTCGGCCCTGCATTGTGAGAGCAGAAATGTTCGGGCAGCTCACCAGTGGACTGGAAGCCGCTTGGAACAAGCTCAAGGGCGAAGGTTTTTGTTTTTGAATTTTTGTTTTCAAGAAACTTTGATGTCCCATCTCGACTCATGAAAACTGTGAGTACAAAAATATTTTTGAGCTTAATGATCATGATATGCTCGATGTGAATATTGTCATATTGAAGCGTTCTTAGAGATCTTAATTACATGATATTTTGTACTTTATGGTAGAAGTGTAAGAGTGATTTTAGTCGAGAGTGATTCTCCTAACATTTCATTGACTTGAAGCTTAAATACTATATGGGAAACTAGCGAATAAAACTTGGTAGAGTCAATATTTGATTCTGTTTTAATGATCATTTGAAGTTCCCAATGTCAGCACTTTGATGGCCACCTAAGGCCCACTTAATGAAATATAAAGGAATTGTGCTCCCGGAATCTTGAACCTCTGATCTCTCGTCTCTAGTATCATGTTGAAATTGCTGGTCTCAAAAGTTGGAGTTCGCAAAAGATGGTATAATCAATAGTTTTTTTATTTAATACAACTCGAGACAAATGAACTAAGTACTTTAAGTCCACGCCTAAGGAAAAATTCCCAAAAAGAAATTTTGCCTTTCATAGTGAGTCAATGAAGAAACGTGTGCTATGTGTGTGTGAAAAAAAAAAATCCACCCTTCTATTTCTTCTTGTAATCATGTACATCCACTTGTAAATAATAGAAGCGAAATTCGCCGACTTTAAGTTGCCTTTAAATATTGAAGTTTCACGGCGGAATTCTAGATTGCAAATCATAGCTGCATGCACAATATGACTCACATCACATGGTGTAATTGATTTTTATGAGTAAAAATTCTGTATGCACGCACATATGATCAAGATTTGATACAGGATAGCTGAAAACTTTGCCCAAAATAGAAGGTTTGCAACAAGTTAAATAGATATCAAGAGGAGTCTAATGGTTTGTAGCTCTGATGTATGGTGTGACGAGCCCGAGCAGATGATGAAATAGACTCTTTGAGAATGGGGAAAGTAAATATGTGCCATAAAAGGATATGGTTGGAATTAAAAAATTTAGAGGTAGAAGAAATATGAATGGGTCTCTCAAGTCTAACAGAAAAGCATTCTAAGAATATCCAAAGTAAAATCCAATTGCATGGAATGGAGTAGGCTTTAGAATGCAAAACCCTCTTGTTCGTCCATACCAAAATTGTGGAACAAATTTTTCCTTAAGTTTCTTTTGATCTCTTCTGCTCTTATGTTGTGATTGATTTTTCGCATGATCCATCTTGCTTGTTTACATATTATTGCTGTTCCTTAAGGTTGGAAATGTTAAAAATCAAATGCAAGCTATTTATTATCCTTAACTAACTTCTGAGTTGAATTTTTTTCAATTTAGAGGTTTTGACCAAAGAAAATATCGTGGAACCTATGAGAGACATTAGAAGAGCTCTTCTAGAAGCAGATGTAAGCATCTCTATATCCTTTGTTAATTATTATATTGCAATGTCCACTTTATCTCAGATGTCTTTCAATTTCCTTGGCAGGTTAGCCTTCCTGTTGTTAGGAGATTTGTTCAATCCGTAAGCGACCAAGCTGTTGGTACAGGATTGATTCGAGGAGTAAAACCAGATCAGCAATTGGTTAAGGTATTCTCAATATTTGGTTTGCCCTATCACGAGGACAAAGGTTTCAGCAGTTCTAAACATATCTTTGTAGTTTAGATTTTCTAAAATCTTAGCAACTTTATCTTTCCTAAAGCTTCCATGTCTTCATGGTGATTGTATTGTCCTAAAGCATTTTATGTATGCGTACAGGATGTGTTTTACCATTGTTGATTCTCTTTGTGATGTTTTGTTGCCTAAAACGTGTTTCATTATTTTTCCTGATGAGGACATGGCTTCTGTTCCAGATTAAATTAATTGACATGAAGTATTTGGAATTTTTATGCTTGGCAAAGTTGGATAAACTACCTCTAGGGCAAGTTATCTAAGATTTTTGGTACAGTTACAATCATTTCTTGAACTATCAGAATGTGCCTAAATGCGGTATTGAGCTGATGATCAATCAATCATGTGTAATCAACAAAAATGTGATTTATTGAACATCATGTGGAAGTTGGAGATGTTATAACTTGATTTTTGGTTGACGTAGATCGTGAGTGACGAGCTCGTTCAGCTAATGGGAGGAGAGGTTTCTGAGCTGGTTTTTTCAAAATCTAAACCAACTGTAATTCTGTTGGCTGGATTGCAAGGTGTTGGAAAAACAACTGTCTGTGCAAAACTAGCTTTTTATCTTCAAAAGCAGGTGTAGTTTATAAATTTTTATTTTTGTGCCATAACCTCTCTTAACCTATAAATTGTGTTCCAGTATTATGTTCTCCCAAACCTTACTGAGCAAGTATGGCATCACTAACAGGGGAAGAGTTGCATGCTTGTTGCTGGGGATGTTTACAGACCTGCTGCTATCGACCAGTTGGTTATTTTGGGTGAACAGGTACTAACCGGTTATAGCATATATCTTTGCGAAACAATTTAAAATGTCAATATTGTTATTATGTCATGTTTTTGTTATATATATATATATATATATATATATATTCTTGTTAGCTTGGGAATGTTATGCAAAAGGTCTACAATTTACAATAATGAAGAGATAATGACGATCATAAAATGCCATAAATTCTATATCTGATAGGCATAAACATAGAATTAAATTTCGAGTTTATGGTCATTATGTCGGAATTTATAATGTGAGTTACTAGTTGCATATCCATTCATCTGTATATACCCCATAGGTTATTTTAAGCAAAACACACCATCAAAATTATAGTGCGATTCTAGTGTTGAGTTAGACAATCTAGGCAAACATAAGAATCAGCTATAGGAGGCTTTCTTATGAAGAATATCTTCAAACACGTCTAGGAATCTTTCTCTATTTGGTAAGTGGGCTTACATATATCATTTGAATTTTTGCTTACTTGTTTTATAATTTGATTATTGTTTTAAAATATATTTTATGCCTTAAATCGATTGAGTATGCTTTCGTGGATTTAAAATTGTGCACATTCTGATTTTCTAAAATAAGAATATGGTTATGGGCACTGTTAATATTCAAAATCTAAGTGGAAATGAATTTTCCGAATTATGTCATGTTATGGCCCGCTGGTCAGACCCTGATACGGTGGGATGATAACCGCAGGTCTGATCTTGATACGGTGGGAAACCGTTGTTATGAGATTTTTAGACCTTTTATTCGGTCGGTGAACTGATGTTATGGCCCTGATGTGGTGAGATTATAACTGATAATATGGTCTTGTCCTTTTTAGAGGAGTGACATATAATGGACCGATGGTCAGAAAGAAATTATGAATTACGTTATGTTATGGCCCTGATACAGTGAGATTATAACCAATAATATGGTATCACCGCTTAAATTTGTAACATATATGAGACTGATATCAGCATCTACGAGGAAATTAACGGATTTTCAGTGCTCATTCCTATTCATTCTATTTCTGAATTATTATGAAAGAAATCAGCCTAGTTATATGTTTAAGTTCTGGTATGTTTTTATTGTGAAGTTATCTATACATATATAACTCTTATCTTGTTTTATTTACTACTACTTGAGAATGTTATTTTTATAAAAATCGAGAATTATTCCACTTTCACTTGCTGAGTGATGATCATATCACTCCCCCTTTTAAGAAAAAAAGAGCAAGAATGAAGTCGAGGGCCACAAACAAACAATGTTTTGGATATAGTAGAATTATGCGAAGATGACTTGAGGATTTTTGTTACCAGTGTAATGTGTATTTAGCTTATTTCTCATAAAATAGATTTTTTTATGTTCCGCTGCTATTTAAAGTTATGAGTTGTAAATATCTGATTTGGATTTTATAGTAAAATAGACTTTTTTTTAGAATGTATGTACCTCGGAGGCTCAAACATTTAGGAAAGTTTAACCATTATTTTTGAGGATGTTGCCGTGTCACCGGCTCCAGGCGCGGGGCGTGACATTGTTTATTCTTGATGTGTCTATATGTTGCATAACATGGTTCTCAAGCATAAATTTCCATCATAGATGTTGTGTTTCTTGAGTGTTTAATGCAATAAGTTGGTATCGTATGTGAGGCCATGGTGGGCAGGGAGTCCTCGAAATTCCTTTCAAATATTTTCCATGGTCCTTCTAAATGAATTATTATTTAAATAAATAGATTCAAGTTATGCTAAATGCAGAATAGCTCATTGCAACCAATCTTAAATACTACGTGCTATTTCACATATTCATTTGTCATCTTATATTTATTTTCACATTCTTTCCTTCATAAAATCATTCATTTAAAAGTTTTGAACAGGTTGGGGTACCTGTTTATGCAGCAGGAACTGATATCAAACCTGCAGAAATAGCTAGGCTAGGCTTGCAGGAGGCCAGGAAAAAGAACGTAGATATGATCATAATGGATACTGCTGGAAGACTTCAGGTGAATTAGTTGAGGAGTGACTTGAAAATATCTTTACATGCAATGACTTCAGAATAAATCAATCTGTAAGTTAATTTAAATTCTCTTCAGATTGACAAAACTATGATGGATGAACTAAAAGAAGTGAAAAGGGTACTGAATCCCACTGAAGTTCTGCTTGTCGTGGATGCAATGACTGGCCAAGAAGCTGCAGGTATAAATGCTTGTTGATGAGTCAAATCATCTTCGACAAGATTTAAGGTTTCATGAGAAATACACCGAACTCTGTCATGGAAAAGCACATAAAACTAATCACCGTGCCTTTGTATTTGTTTGGCATAAATGTTTGTTGAGGGACTATTTATGCCATGTGCAGAAAATTCAATAGCAGTAATTTTGTTAACGCCATCTCCTAACTGTCTTTTACCGCCTTTGTTGCTGTCACGTACATGTGTCATCATCTAAATTTATCGACTGAAGTAGATCTGAGATAGTATGCTATCCTCGTGTCATCTGCCTAGATATTGAGAATCATGTTGTAAAATTATTTAGGCAATTGAATGCTGATCTTTTTGGGATCATGAATTTTTTGTTTAATCTTTAACTGAAGTTGACCTTTGATCATATTTTAGCCTTAGTGACAACATTCAATGTTGAAATTGGAATTACTGGTGCCATTTTAACAAAGTTAGACGGAGATTCTAGAGGTGGAGCTGCCTTAAGTGTGAAAGAGGTTAGCATATGTATATCTATGAATTTGATTTCTTATATTTCGTTTTCAGTAATTGGAAGGACATGGTGCATGAAAAGCAAGGTCAAGTTAACTTTTGAAGCCATGTTACTTACCACTTTTTATTTTTCCCCCCATCCAGTATGAGACCTCTTTGCGTTGTATTGTGAATTTTGGTTAATGTGACAAAATTGGTTGTGATTTAATAGAATGAGATGTTGTGGAGTTACCTCGATTAATCACATGGAAAACAAGAGGGAAGTAGAATGATGTATTAATAGTAAGCAATTATCTATTTGAACCACTAGCTCAAGTTTTTGACTCGTTAATTCTTCAATTGCTGCTGAAGTGATGTCAGTGATGCCAACACTATTTCTTATCAATTGGTATCTGTAGATACATTATATTTAGTTCAACTCTTAACATTGTTGATTACTAGAAAATTCTTGTTTGTTTAAAGTTATAAATTTAAATAAGCAATTCGAGTATTCGACCATGACACAGGTATCTGGGAAGCCAATCAAACTGGTAGGAAGAGGAGAGCGTATGGAAGACCTTGAACCTTTCTATCCAGATCGTATGGCTGGACGTATCTTGGGAATGGGTGATGTTTTATCGTTTGTGGAGAAAGCCCAAGAAGTTGTGAGCATCAATTAGTTTAATTTCAGTGTTTTTGATAGTGTTATTCGTTGTTTTAAGAACCTATTACTTGGTTTCCTAATTTTTTGACAAAGCTATTTGATGTGATCCTTGAATATACTGAGTAGATGCGCCAAGAAGACGCTGAAGATCTTCAGAAAAAGATCATGAGTGCGAAATTTGATTTCAATGACTTCTTGAAGCAAACTCGTGCCGTTGCGCGTATGGGATCGATGTCTCGTGTTATTGGTATGATTCCTGGCATGGGGAAGGTATGAAACCTGATGTTTATTTGGCTGCCATTACACACCTATCTATATATTTATATAACTGTAAAAGTGTGGATCATTAGCTTTGTTTTTCATTTGTGAAAAGATAAAAATGATCTTCTTATCAATACAAATCCAAAAACTCAATAAATATATATATGTAAAATTTTAATTGTGTCAAGGGCAAAAATGATATGCCAAAATTTTATATTCATCATCCTAATAATTAATAATTAAGAATTATCACTACAATATACATTGATTGTAGTAATTTATATCACTGCAAGAATAAAATGTAACTCTTATATTAATTTTATCAAATAATCCATCTTTATACTACCTTTAAATGTTTTATCCTTTTAATTTTCTCTCTTCATGTTTTTTATAATTTAGTGCAATTTTCTAATTATATTTTTAATGCAGTTTCTAATTAAGTAATAAATTATGGTATCACAAGAAGATATATGAAAAAATTAATTATATATGCAATAGTAGAATAACATGATAAGTATATAATAATATGATAATATGAAGTTTAATATTAACATAATTTATATTTTTTTAACTAAGAATTGAAAATAAAGAGCTTAATGAATTATTTAGGAGAATTTATATCAACAATTATAAATGTGAATATATTAATAATATCATAAAATATGAATCTCTTATAAGAATTCAGAGAATTTAGTTATAATAAGCAATTTAAAGATTTAAGTAGCATTTAAAAAAAAAAATTATATATCATACAGATTTATAAATTCAATATACAAAATTGGTAATTTTTTAAAACATCTATTAAAATTGTTTAAGATTTAGATATTAAGGGTTTAAAGGTAAACCCGACCTTGGTTCTTAAGAACACTAGAACCAAAATCAGAACTATTTTTTTTTTTTTGAGTTCCAAAATCAACTCTCATATTAAATAAATTTCAGAACATATATTTAAACAATTAGCTTCACTTCCTCAAATGTTAATAGCTATTTTATTTGATATTAAAAAATAGATCATACTAGCACTTTTTTTTTAAAAAAAATATTATATATTAGACAATTTATAAATTCAATACAAAAAATTTGTAGTTTGAGATCTTTTGATTTACACTTTTCAATTTCTTTATATATATTTTTTTAATTATTTATGAAATAATCAGAAAATAAAAAATTTCACACTCAAGCAAGTGACATAAATATTGCATATAATTTGATTATGCTACAACTCTAAAACTTAAAAAGCAATAATTTCAAATGTTTAATACTACAGTCGATTTGATATTAAAAAATAGATCATCGAAAACAAATATTTTGAAATGTCCAATGTATATACGTAAATAAAAACTAAGCACACACAAATACATAAAAAATATAACAATGATTATTATCTGAAGACTTGATGAAAATATAAATTATATATTTTTTTAATAATTCTTTATTAACTAATGTATGTGAAAATTATTTGATTGTACAAAAAATTATATAGTCACATCTATTTTTTCTTTCAAGGGAGATAATGATTATCCGTATGAAAATTTATAATTAATACATATATAATATTGATTTTGATTTTAAAAGATAGTAAAAATTCAAAAAATATATGAAAATTTAGAAAAACAATTATCTACAACAAATGTATATATTATAGGCATGATTATTTTATTAAATTGTATAACTAAAAAATTAAATGCATGTGATAGTCAAATTCAGTTAGCAATCAAAACCCTAAACATATAAGGCATGAAAAGAGATATTAATGCCAATAGTTTAAAATTCGTATTTAATAATTATTGTATGAGTTTATTTGATATTTACCATAAGATCTTATCTAAATGTGTATTTCATCACATATGTTGATTTATTTATTATTTTAAAATTGTATTTAATAAGAAACTAATATTTATCGATGTTAGTCTACAAAAGATAGATTCTGATATAAAATTAATTCTCTGTGATATAAAATTTTAAAAACAAAAGGTAAAAAAATTTCGTGTTAAATATTATTTAAATTGAATATTATGGGTTATATTTTACTATCAATATTATTATTTCATTAGTTTTGATATTGTTTTGATGAGTTAGTGACGATAATTTTAAATAGATAATTATTTGTTTTTAGTGTGCTTAACTTGTGTAAATTATGATTTATGCATTAATAAAATCCATAATTTGTTTGATTTTTAGGTCATTCTATATTATGTTCATTATTATTTATTATATAAAGAAAATCAACTGCTTGAATTTTAATTTGGGAAACAATTTTGAAAGTAAGTTATATAAGTTCTTAATTAATTTATTAATCTAATATGACTAGAGATTAAGTTCAGATAAATAACAAAATGATTGAAATTGTTTTTTTATAAAATTAAATTTTTTTAATTTTTATTATACAATTGATATTTGTTATCATGTTAGTTTTCTTAAAAACTGAATTTGCCTTGCCAAATCGTATTGTGAAACTTTAAAATATATCGTTACATGCATCTTATACAAGGAGGAGTTAATTCTCTTTACTTATTTTTTAATTGTGCTATCAGAATAGCTACTACTCATTTCTGCTAAGGAATTTATTCAAAGTTCCACTAGTCACTCTATGTTTATGCTCCGTATATAGCTATTACTAACTAACTTAATCCTGGTAGAAGGGTGGCTAGCTTTATGTTGGAATTTTATAGTAAGGTTTGCCTGCTGGTAAGGCAAGAGTTAAATTTTCCATCCAATTCATTAAGATGATAAACGTTTATATTATTGTTTTGGAGGCCTTTCATCACCATAACTGAATTTTTGGATATTCAAATAGGTTACTCCTGCACAAGTTCGAGACGCAGAAAAGAGCTTGAAAGTAATGGAGTCAATGATCGAAGCAATGACCCCAGGTTATTTATTTATATTTGTTTGGACCTAAAAAAAAAATCTGCACATGCATCTTTGTTTCCCACCTTTTGTTCTCATACTCTACTTATCCTCTTTTGGTTTTTCACCATATCCCTTGTATCTTTTGACATGATAGAGGTGTAGAAAAGGATAATGTGAAATATCTTGTATTCTTGTTACTTATTGGTCCTCTTCTAAATTTTCATTCAAGATTTTGCTAGGCTGCCGAGTAAATGTGGACTCCGTGGTTAATTTGTTAATACTCTGACAACGTAAAGTTTCCATTTATTAATTCTGCGATATCAATTTGGTCTGTTCATTTGATATAAAATTGGTCTGTTAATTTGATTTCATGTTTAAATATGAGGGAATTGAATGTGCAAATGTTTTTATCAAGCAAGGAAGTAATGGTCAACATTGAAGTTTGAGTTTCTATTAAATATTGGCTCTAACCTTCGGAGGACTCATATGCTCTAATGATTCTTATGCAGAGGAGAGGGAAAAACCAGAATTGTTAGCAGAATCACCCGTCAGGAGGAAACGAGTTGCTCAAGATTCTGGGAAAACTGAGCAACAGGTATCAGTAGATGGCCCGTATGCAGATAACCCCGTCTCTCTCTTAAGAACTGGGTTTTTGACAGTATAACTGACATTTTGATTTCGCATCAGGTGAGTCAACTTGTTGCTCAAATTTTTCAAATGCGTGTACGTATGAAGAACTTGATGGGTGTAATGGAAGGTGGATCACTTCCTGCATTGAGCAATCTTGAGGAGGCACTAAAAGATGAGCAAAAGGTGCTCTTGTGTATATTATTTTCTAAATTCAAGAGTCATAAGTTTGTAGAAGTACTTGTGTGAAATTATTTGGTGGATCCATTGTTTCAATAAAATTTGGGGGCGAAATTTGCAACTTTATAAAATATTTATAAAATTTCAAAAAGAATTCATCTAACTAGCCAACTGACTCCCCTCAGCACCCATTAGGTCCGACCTGGTAAACCTGCGGTGCGCAATCAATCATGCATTTGTTAGTACT
This sequence comes from Primulina tabacum, assembly GCF_025594145.1. Taxonomy (NCBI): domain Eukaryota; kingdom Viridiplantae; phylum Streptophyta; class Magnoliopsida; order Lamiales; family Gesneriaceae; genus Primulina; species Primulina tabacum. Next base: position 18,180,969 of record NC_134552.1, read on the forward strand.
TCTGTTCATGTAAAAATATCTTCCCGTCTTTCATTATTTACGAGGCCTGCTTCAGAAATTAAGACGGCTCAAAGTTACGCACTTGCCTTTAAGAATACATTTATCATCTGACAATTACTTATGTTTAGGCTCCCCCTGGTACTGCAAGGAGAAAACGAAAATCGGAATCAAGAAGACAGTTTGTAGACTCATCTTCAGCTTCAACTCCTCGCGGTTTTGGGGCCAAAAATTGAGTAACTGGTGGCTTCAACTCTCTATGGTTATACAATGTGTCCTGGTGCCATCCATACGATTTTCTATGATTTTCTGGAGTCGCATTCGTTTCGGTGCAGAAGGCATTGCATTATTTTACCAAAAGTGACATTCAGTTCATGTGAAATGAATATTTAGTACTTGATCTGTCACATTTGAGTTCTCAGCGATTGATCTATTTACGAGAATTTATTTTTTTCTTGGCAAGGAATGCAAAATTTTTTATGTATTGAAAATTAAAGCTAGCTCTCTTCCTCAGGCCTCCTAACCGACCATTGATCATAGTAATTTCAGACAATATGTAATTAAAATAATGCAGGAAATTAATATGCATAAATCAATAAATTTATTAAGATCGAAAGTATTCGAGTTTCTGATTGTATACGATAAAAGAAATAGGCGATTTAATTGGTCATATATATGTATATATTACAATTATTTTTAAAACATTAACATTGGAATCAAAATACATTCTACAATCTTTTCGAGACTTGAGATACAACTTCAATTTCAAGAATGATATTCAAAGTTTTGGAAGTGAGATTGGTAGTGGGAACAAAGAAAGTTTTGTTTTTTCTCCGTAAAAACTTGCCCCTAAGCCTGCTCTTTGATATTCATTTTATAGACATCTTCAAAGACATTCTTGTAATCTTGAATGATGACTTGTGGATCTCACCCTTGCATCAACCATGATGTCGTTAATTAATATATATATATTTTATTATCATTTATATTTCACCATTTTCATATAATTAAGATCCATCAACATATAAAGGTCCGTCATCATCATCCTCTATCCCACGTTTTGTACCTTTTTACATATAAATGTATATTTTGATGCACGGGATAAGAGAGGGATTGATAAATAATCCTCCTTATCCCATGTTTGGTACCTTTTTAGAAAGTTCATGATAATATCACAGGCCCGTGATAAATAATTTTATACAATGATAAAATATCACTTTTATGCTATGTGATAATTTTAATTTAATGATAAAAAACACCACAAATGACTTAATTGACCTCAATATATAAAAATCATAAACCCTATATATGATCAAATTCTAAATTAGTACCAGTAGATGATAATTATATAAATGATTTTTATAAATCTCTGCTAGTAAGTAGAAATTAAAATCAAATAAATATTTTTATTTATTTTTATATATTATATAATATGATAATTATATAAATGAACTCGAGATAATTATATAAATGATTTTTATAAATCTCAATAAAATTATTAGTATCATTCGATTAACCTTAAAAATTGATATTTGACTTGACTCACAAAATCAAGAGCTCAATTATCATATTATATAATATATAAAATTAGGTAAAAATAAATAAATCATGCAAGCATTGTCGACGCATAAACAGATAAGAAATTTGAACTCAAGCAACGACTTTGAAATTATAAAATTTATTATGATAATATTAATTTTGTCATTACAATCTAATATATAAATTTAATCACTCTTATTAAAATCATATCAAGCATTAAATATAATATCCTACATATTTATCCTTATATTATATATCACATGTTTATCCATGTGTACCAAACTATGCCTAAATGAACTGAGGATTCTAAAGATTGTGATATAGATGAAGGCCTAGGTGTGAATTTCAATAAAATTGTTTGCATCTCTTTCGGAGTTTTCTCTACTGCAAGCATAACTGTCATTTGGAATTTTTGTGCAAGGACTTCTCTCTGTAACGGTATTTGAAATATTTTTGGAATTTGGTTTGGAATTCTAGCGGTCATAATTTTATGATTTGTAATCAAGTTTTGTAAATTTGTCATTGAAAGATTGGGATGAATTTTGAATTTATCTCACCATTATATTTAAATCTTCTTCAGAGCATTGTAATTTTTTTTATCTAAATATTCGACCATCTCTGCAAGATTCTGGAAGGTATAATTTGTTACAGTAGATGCCTTGTAAGCCATCTTTTGACTGATGATTTTATCGATTAATGTATAATATAAAAATATTTATTACAATATAATTTATGTTTTATATTTATTCTGACATCAATTTATTTGTATACTAATGTAATTGCATAGATAAAGAATCTGAATATATTATAAAGAATTTGAATATATTATAACACAATAAATACAAGGTTGCGCACACATGATGAAAATGATGAAACAAATATTTAAGTTACTGTATATTCTAAACAAGTTCCTAATAGGTTCAGCCACCTAAAAGAAGTTGAAGATGAAGTGGTTGCGCCAAACACTTGTGTTCTCTGCAAGTGGTTACTATTCATCAAGTGGATAAATTTTACCATTCATCGAGTGGAAAGTTAATATGGACTAATGGTGCCAATGAAGCTCTGTTTTACTATTATTTCGCGATATAACATTCTTTATTGACATTAACTTTGTGGTTACCATTCTGGCTTTCTTATAATCAATAGGTCGATGAATAGAATGGATATGTCTGTATAAGAGACACATGTTGTACCGAATCATAATGAGTTGTGAACCCAGCTGTATCCCTAAACTATTGAAGGTTACACAAGCATTGACTTATGTTTTTCTCTTGAGATAGTCAAATTCAAGGATATGAATTGTGATTGAAGTTTGATGTGATAAACATTTTAGCTTATAAGATTTTATAAGTGGATTACATATTTGGAAGTTTTGAAATCAATAAGAAAGACTGTAGTGGACACGAGCAAAGTTGTGAGCAGCATTTTTCTTGCGGCCGAAATAAAAGGAAGGTTGATCGAAGGATCTACATGAAGCTTATAATACAGCTAGCTTAAGCGAAAGACAATCCTCAGACGACATGAATTGGATTTGATCTCTCTCTTGTATTGTGTACGCTATTTATAGGTTCACCTTCTTCAATGACTGTTAAAACAGAGAGGATAATACAACTGCCAAAATTGTATAGGGCTGTTGCAAAATTGCAGCTGCCAATTATAGAGTTTGGGAGGTTGGCTTTTGAATTTTAACTTCAATGCTTGAAAATTTTGATTTCACACACATCATTATAATGAGCTACTTATACTCGTCATATCAGAGTTATTGGATCGTCGATCGAGATTATGATAAAACCACAATCATAAATTTTATGGTCCATGAGCTTGAAGTCTCCTAGCCTAACTCTAATTAGTAGGAGTCCTAGTTGGACCACATAACTAGTTAGAATCCTAATTGGATTGAAGAGCTCATGTAACTTATTACAATATACTATTGTTTTGACATAATCATAATAAGTTGATTAGCATTAAAGCAATAGACTCTCTCATTTGCTCAATTCAGTCGCCCCGGCCCACTCTCTTCTTTCTATGGTTCAGCTTCGGCCTACCAACAACCGCCGACCGTCACCGCTTGTGTCTCCCTTTTCTCAACGCAAAGTTCTTCTAGTTTTTCTAGTTCAAACCAGCAAAGAGAAATGAATCCATTCGTGGACCAGATTTGATGAGTTCGTGAATTTCCAAGGAGATTCAAGTTGATTTTGTTCGTAGACAGAAATAAGAGGAGCAATCTTCACTTAAAAACCGGAATGTTTGAGCCGAAAATGTTTATCACTTCAAGATAAAATTCAAGAAACACCCTATGCATGTTTTTGTAATTCATACGACATCCAATATCTTTTCATGGCATTCGCTGCTTTCTTGGATCTGGAAAAAAAAAAAAAATACATCAACAAAATTTTGTATAGAAAAGGGCTAGGGGTTGAAAGGCTTTTCTTCATTGGTAAGTTTATATTGGGTAACGAATTTTCAACTGGGGGTTGCAGAATTTTGAAGCCATATATGTTTATATTTTTGGTTTTATATCAAGAAGGAATTATAAAAACCTTGTTGATAATATCAGAAGTTAAAGAGATTTTTTTCAACTATTTAATAATAGTAGTTTTATCTCATAAAATAAGTGTTTTGATCTTAAATGTATATAAGAATAAAATTAAATATTTTTTTAAATTTTGATATTAAATGTATATAAGAATATTTTGATCTTAAATGTATATAAGCATATAATTATGTTTTTTTTCTAAAAAGAATTCTAAAAAGTTATGCCGTAATTTTCCTTTATCACATTCTCTATCTTCCATCATTCCTTTTCCTCTTCCTCTCCCATGATTTCATGTTCCCAACTACTGAAAATTCTTCACTTCCAGCAGTTTCTCTCTTCCCGCTTCCATTTCTTCCTCAATTGAAAATTTCTTCGTTCCCAATTGCTCCGGTCTTCCTCGTATCCTCAATCCTTCTTCGTCGCCGGAGTTTTTTTGGTGCCAATATATTTTTCATGGTGTTGAACTTGAAAGTGGAATACGATTTATATCTTTATTCGAGTCCAAATGAAGATTTGGAAAGGCGTTTTTCTTGCCTTGGGTACTTTGGTTCAAATTTTTTTTTTTGTTGAGACGGTTTCGCTTGCCAATTTTGTGACATTGATATTTTATTTAAATAATCTATGAAAATTTTTATTATTATTTTCAAAATATTATTTTTTATTGTAAATATGAGTATAAGTGACATGTATCACGAACAAAGATAAATGAGATGGTATAACAAAATACTTAAAATTCAAGAATTTTCAATTTTGTTTTTTGTACGGTGAAAGTTCTCATGGATTCAATGCTAAGTTGACCATTTCGACAATTTAATTAATAGATTATTAGGTTTTACAAAGTTCAAAGAATCATCCTCCCATTTACTCTCACGTTCGAGATGGGATTCTTTTGGATTTCTAGAGCTGCTTTCGATCGATTCATTTTTCATTCTTCTAAAATAATTCTTTATTCCTCCGCTAAAGAAATCTGCAAGTTTTCATTTTCAATATTTATTCTAATTCAGTGGAAATATTAATTGTTTATGTTTTCATGCCCAAAAGTGGCATATGAAAATGACATGAATATCTAAGATAGCTCTTTTTTCTAGCCCGATTGTAGTACTTGGACGTTGAAAATTACTTACTTTCGAGGTTTGAAGATAGTACGTGACGAATCGTGTCTTAAAATATTAAAACTTTAATATTTGCGGAAATTTTTTGAATTTTCTTATTAAATAATTTGTTAAAAATATAACTCGTAAAATAAATAATTGTCATCACGTATACTAAAATAAAATTAATATTAAAATCCCATCATTTAAAATAAATCACTAACATCCAAAAATAATAATTTAATTTAAAAATAGTCTAAGAAAAATCATAAAAAATTAATTTGCTTATCACCAATACTAATAAATAGAAACTAAAGTAAATAGTTTAAAAACACGCGTAATAACATAATTCAAAGTACAAGGTCTTCGGTTTTGCACTGACACTGTCCCGAGCTTGCTCACTGTTCATCGCCTCTCGTCTCCTCAACTACATCATCTGGATCAATCAAGTCTAATTGAGTCTAATGACTCAACATGCATAAACCGTAAATAACGAATAATATGTAATAAAAAATCCATGCAATTTAAACTTAGCTTGTACATAAAATATTATAAGCATAAATATATATAACGCGACTTTCCTGCATAATTTTTTTTTTATAAAAATCATATTTTCATACTTGTCATGCATAATTATAAACGTAAATAATTTTGGGTAGAGTTTTGTTCATTGCAAATGGCTCATAAACATAAATCGTTTGATTAAATTAAACCACAGTACTGGGCCCGCAAGGATCACCACAGCCCTTGGACTGGATGCCTGCTCTCTAACACAACATAATCCTTCGAAGAGATTGGAGAGATCCCCAGACACGTTCTCCGGCTTCCAAACCCGTAACATAATTTGACCATAAGATAAATCGCATAGTTCAAAAATAATTATTTTTCACGTGATATTATTTTTAACGTGATACGAATATCATGGACTTTGTTGGAACACCATGGACATACTTCCATAACCTCATAAATTACCCAAACAAACGTAGTCCCAAAGATGCATGCACTCGGACGCATACGGTCGGATTAAATAAAATAGCTTACGACTTACGGAACGACTCGGGACTCGAACCATACTTAGCGAACACCCTAACCTAATGTCCAAGAGCCTAAACTATCCCCAAACCATGTTCAAACCACCTAAAACGTGAACAACAGTTCATCCAAGAAAAACAGCCCATGAGATGCACTATGACCCGGTTACGCTTCTCACAACTCCATGCCTAAACCAACTCGAACCGGACCCAAACCAGACCCTAGACTCGACCCTTAGACATCCCATGAGACCCTGGTCCAGCCCAGACCCACAGCCCAAGCCTCAAACAAGCCAACACCGTGACAACTCATTCATGAGACCCCATCTGCGCAGCTTTCGTGTTTCCGATCTAGCCGTCTTCCCTAATCAACCAGATTCTAAACCACACTAACTAGGCTCATACTAGGACCCTTAGAGACTGTCTAAATCATAGGCAAGAGTCCCAACCCAGCCCCTGACTTGAAAGCAAAAGCTCGAACCCTGCAGCACCTATGTACCCCAACCTACGCAGCTGTAGTTTTCTAGTTCCAGCGCTTTTCCTGGCTAGCTATAGCGTGAACCACCATAAGTAGGCTCCCCTTAGGACCCTATCTCACGTCCCTAACCATAGCCACGAGCCCCGAACCAGGTCCTGCATGGAACCGTGCGACCAACACAAGAACAGCCTGACCGATTGCATGACAGCCTGTGCCTCCTCTTAACCCATGCCATACCAGACCATGTCTAGCCCTTACCAGCCATCAACCATGACCCAAAACACCCCTAAAGCTTACCAATAACCAGCAGCTGTGTCCCAGGAGCCCAGCCGAAGCACGTGCCACCAAAATTTGGAAGAATACGTGAGTTCATGCTTTAAGTTTTCGGAAACTGTTTCAATTGTTTTGAACCCAAGTTTGTATATAACAAGTGAATTTTCATGCATGATTTTCATCAAAATACATAATATGACAACTTCGATGCGTAAAGAAGGGATTAAGACATGCCTTTGCTTTTTTAAACACTCGAACTGTCAAATATCATTGTTGGGAAAACAGTGGGCGATCGTAGTGATGTTTCAGTTTTTTATCTTGCGTAAAAATGGCGTGAATCAACCGTGCTACGTGTGGGTGTGTGATCGGGGATGATATGACCAAGAAAAGACAAAAAAAATCTAGACTCCTAAGCACAAGTGGGTGTTTTAGGTAGACTAATTCACTAATAGATCATTAAAAAAATTTAAGATAAATAATTTAAATCTCAAAGATTAAGCGCTAAATATACAAAAAATTCAATCCCCAATTTAAAAAGATTAATATCTCTTATTATTATTATTTTTGAAAATTGATAAATAAAATAATAAAAATCCTAATCCAACTTAAATATTAATTAATTAAATTAATTATTCATAAAAATCATTATAAAATATTTTATCCTAAATTTAAGGAATAAATCCTTAATTTAAAATTTACATTTTAAATGCTTAAAATTTTATAAATCGCTTAATAAATTAAATTAAACTTTAAAATACTAAAATTTGTCAATCATTTAAAATAATTAATTTTCTTGGCTTAAAATAAATATAGCCTTTGATATGCACCTTAATTGTTTCCGGTCTTTTTTCCCGGTCCGACATCGAATATTCGCTTGAAAAACTAAAACTCGAGAAAACATTTTAAATTGCATAAACATGAGCATATGAATATCTAAATAATTTAATCATGTATCATGCACCAATTTAAATCATTAATTAAGCAAATTACATTTTATAATTATGTATGAGGTTTACGTGTACTATTTTTTGGGTACTACATTGTAAGTGTTACATGATATAGTAAAATTTGAGGGAGTTATGTTATTGTATTTTTTAATTAATGTATTGCACTTACTCCCACTTCTATATCCTTAACATGTAGCATTGGGTTTTATTTATTTATATTTTTTTATTATTTTAAAAAATAAAATTTTAAAAATGATTTGAATAGGGGAGTTTTCCACTACCCAAAGTCCAACAACACAATACGAGGATGCTGCAATTTTGTTATCTTTTTAAAAAATAGCCTTAGCCATGTCCTTTGTTGGGTGTAATAATTATTCCTGCTTGATAGAGCGATCGAACCGTAGTGCTTGAGCTGCTGTGCTGTTTAAAAGATTTGAGTTGCACCATTACTACTAGCTATAGCTTTTGGTAAAGCGGTAAGCACTCGGTCCTACAATTGGTAGCAGAGCCAAGGTCACGGGTTCGATTCTCATTGATTGCAAGGAGTGCAATTATTGGGAGGGAGATTGTTGGGTGCAATAATTGTCCCTGCTTGATAGAGCGATCGAACCGTGGTGCTTGAGCTGCTGTGCGATTTAAAAGATTTGAGTTGCACCATTACTACTAGCTATAGTTTTTGGTAAAACGATAGCACTCGGTCCTACATCTTTTGTATATAAAAAAACTAAATTATATAATGACACGTTCTCTAATACTATATTGTAAAACAAAACATCTTAAAATAATTGCTTTGATATGAACGCTTCAAAATTGCACAACTATTTTTTCGAAAACTAAACGCACATATTTAAATAAATAAAATGATTTTAAAAACAAAATAAAGAGCACAAATTTAATTAAAATAAATGAACTAATATTTTAAAAATTAAATTTTTTTAAAAGGATTGTCACTACTTCACCCATTTATTTGCTTAACATGAACAACTTTATCAAGTTTGATCGTAAAATTTAAAATACTCTTTTATCAACTTTGATTTGATTATATTTTATAAAAGATTTTAATTATATGGAATTTTTTTTAAAAAAAATATTTGTAAATAATAAAAGATTTATATTATCAACACATCTAAATATTTCAATTTAAAAATATTAAAATCAACAATTAAACTTAGATCTAAAATTGTTAAATTAATTGTTATGATCATGTGCAGTGATAAATAGGGAAGGGTTCTCGCACCTTATTGGACGGGAACGAGTAAAGAAGCTAGTTCAGACTAAGTTTATAAAGATTTTATTGGCCTCTTGGAACATAGGAACATTGACGGACAAATCAATAGAGTTATTGGATGTTATGCGATAAAGGAAGGTAAACATAGCTCGTCTTCAATAGACAAAGTGGAAGGAAAGCAATAATAATAAATTAGGAGAATGATCCAAACTTTTCTATTCAGGAACATATAAAACTAGAAATGAAGTGAGAATAATTGTGAATAAAGGATAAGATGTAGATATTACGGCTATGGGGTTTGGAGATATGACTAATAGTATCACTTTAGCCTTAGAACCAGATATCGTTCATACCATTAGTGAATAGCACCACAAGTAGGATTAGATGATGAGACTAAGAAGGAATTTTGGGACTCTTTAGGATGTACTTAGTAGAATCTCCTGTATGGAAAATATCTTCTAAGGCGGAGATTTAAATGACCATGTAGGTAAGGATAGAGTTGGGTATGAGAGGGTCCATGGAGGTCAAGGATTTGGGGTTCTAAACAACACATGGTTTCTATTATAGACTTTGCCTTAGCTCGTGATCTTAGGATAGTAAATATGTTATATGAGAAGAAGAAAAGTCATTTAGTAACCTTTATGTTGGAACAATTTATGTTTTGGTGATTGAAAAAGGTTGCTGATCCATTGGATATTTAAATAACCTAACTGAACTGAATTCAAGAAGGTAAAATGAATAGTCATAAGAAGAAGTCTCCTAAGAGGCCTAACTGATTACAAAGCTAGACTGATAAAACTTAATAAGGATGCTGATTGCCAAACCGATTCAAGTTCGACTAATGAAGCCTCAATGAAAATCTATAAGTCGGGTAGCGAATAAAACTTTTCGTACTAACTGTCAATGAACCTTAATAGAATATCAGGTTTCGGTGCACTACTAGAACATGTCAGAAAATACGATGACATGGAAACAACGACATCTATATTTGGAAAAAGATATATTTTGAAAAGATTATCGTTGAAGATTAAAGCTATAAATAGATCGGTTGAAAAAGCTCAAAAAGTTAGACAGTCACACTCTATCTTTGAACTTTTTTATTAACATATCTCCTCTGAAAGAAGCTTTCTGCGAGCCAAACGAAAATAGCTAGCACACACTGATAAGTCATCATCTGATCATTTTGAGGATCATATTTATTCTTAAAATTTCTCTGTGAATTTTGTATAATTGAGAGTAAGAATTCTTACTGCTCAAAGTATTTAGATTGAAATTTTACTAAGAGTTTCAATTAGGCAGTGTTAAGTCATATTGAATTGGGAATTTCAAATTATTTGTAATTACCAAAGTCTTTAGTGCAAACCTTCCGTGAGGAAGAAGAGGTGACGTAAGAGTCTTGAAATATCCGAACATCCAGAAAAAACATCATATTTATTTATTTTTCAGTCTACCTACCTTACTACTCTTCATACAATTCCAACTTATTTTCTTGGTAAGCCATTTGTACAACCAGTTTCAGTAAGCCTATTTCCGCACAGTTCATACTGATTGACATCCTGGGAACCCAACTGACAATAACAAATTTCACTGTTGCTAACCCAACCGAAATATTTTGAGATAAATTTATTCACCCCCAACAAGTGGTATTAGAGCTATTTATTTTTGTCTCTAAATAAAATATTCTAAATGACATCATTCAGTAAGATCTCAATGTTCTCTAAAGAAGATTTTGATGACTGGAAGATTGGGATGCATGCTCATCTAGCTCCACAAGACGATGATATGTAGTATGTCATCACAGACGGACCAATGGGAATTATGAAAACAAACACTGCTATTGCCATTTTTGATGGTGCTCCTAAGATGATTGAAAAACCAAGGATGTAATGGACTAGTGAGGACAAGAAGAAGATAAACCTGGACAATGTAGCCAATGACATATTATAATAAACTTTAGACAATAATATCTTCAACAAGATCAAAATGTGTCCCGCTGCCAAAGATATCTAGGATAAAATGATATAATTATGTGAAGGTAATGATCAAACAAAAGAGAATAAACTTTCTATGGTAATCCAAAAATTTGACATTATCAAGATGAAAGCTGGAGAATCTATGCCAGATTTTGATGAAACAGTGAGCAATATTATTATTGAATTAGATGCTCTTGGTAAGGAATACGAGAAATAGAGAAATAGTCTTAAAAGTTATGATGACACTTCCAAGAGAATGAGATGTTAAAACTATAGCTATGTGAGAATCAAATGATCTTAAATCTCAAAGAATATGAATTTGAACTAGAAACAAAAACTGATGGTGAATATTCATCCAAACTGACAAAGGCTCAGGCTACTGAAACTCCTGAACAAAATTTCTTGAGAGAAAAGTTCGCTGAGCAGTTGAGCAGTGATGCAATGTCACTATTCGTCAAGAAATTTGAAAATTCTTAAAGAAAAATCAGGTCAACTTCCAGGGTCCAAGCACATGTAATGATTACAAGAAAGAATTCACCAGTGAGGACAATGCTTGCTTCAACTGTGAGAAAGTTAGGCACTTCATAGCCGACTGGCCCAAACCAAAGAAGGATGAGAGGAGGCCAAATGACAAAGAAGGCCCACTTAATGGCAGGAAGAAAAATTCCAAGGATGATAGAAGGTCATTCAGAAAGAAATGAAATCAGAAGATGCTTGTTGCTGAAGACAGCAAAAGGGTTGATTATGAGACTGGCTCATCCGAGTCAGACTACTCCACAAGTGAAAGTGATGAAGATGTGGTATAGTGTCTCATGGCTGATGTTGAGATGAAATCTACCTATGACGAGATATTTAATTTTAGCTCAAGTGATTTTACACGAAATGATCTCATCGCTGCACTCAATGACATGGTAATAGAGTACAAGAAACTTTCTCAATCATTCGAGGAAGTGAGCAAATCAATCAAGCCAAACTTACAATGATGTTGAGCCTAACCGGAAACAATTAGGTGAAGTATTAATTGTTAAGGCAGAAATTTCAAAGATGAAAATCGAGAATGAAAGAGTACTAAATGAGCATCAACAACTTACTTCTAAGAATAAGAAACTAGTTGAACTGATTATTATTTGGAATAAGTAATCAGTAAGCTTACTTCAGTGGTAATGACAGCAATCCTGCTGACTACAATACTCAATCAAAGTTGAACATATGCAAAGGAAAATACATTCACTTTGTAAAGTCCAGTATGAAATATTCTGTCGACTGATCAAGTTAATAAACTTGTTGAACTGATAAACAAAGGCAAAATTTTTGGTATAGGGTCTACATGAGAGAGTTCATCTGTCAAGCCTAACCGGTCTGATCTCAGACTCAATCAGGTAAGATACAACTCAAAAATGGCTAAGATCTATTGATAATATAACTACAAGCCAGTTTAAAAGAGATACATACAAATCAATGATGACAGAAAGACTAAAAAACATTATATTTTTACACACATACCAAGCATTGCACACACATGTTTCTGCACAACCATTCCAGAACAAACAACGATATTAGGCTGTCAAACTGATCCAAATGTAAGTTCCCAAGGGACTAATACCGTTTCGACCCAAATAAGATTGGGTACCGGTTGATTTAATTTGTGTATGCTGAAAATTGAAAGAGAAGAACTGAAAAATCAGTTTTGGTACTTGGACAGTGGATGTTCAAGGCATATGAGTGGTTAAGCCAAACTGATATCAAATGTAATCAATTTTTAAGGATCCAGGGTCACTTTTGGAGACAATGCTAAGGGTAAGGCCGTGGGTAAAAATAGGATTGCCCATGAAAATGTGATAATTAATGGTGTTCTACTTTTTGGAAATCTGTGTTTAAATTTAATTAGCATTAGTTAACTTTGTGATAATGAATATGTAACGACCATGAGTTATCCTGATCTTGGGCTCCCTCGGGGGCCTTGTCTCATCTTGGGTTCCCACTGGGGCCTTTTCTCTCACGGGCTTTCCACATGCGCCATTACCCATAGGATTCTCCACACCAGGTTGGTGGAGTGATACCTCCCCAAGCCTCGAACCCATGACCTCCTAGCATAAGTACATAGTTCAAAGAGACTTTCAACTGGTACCAAGTCTCTTTGAACTATGTACTTATGCCAGGAGGTCATGGGTTCGATACTTGTGGAGGTATCACTCCACCACCCTGGTGTGGAGAGTCCTATGAGTAATGGCGCATGTGGAAAGCCCGTGAGGGAAAAGGCCCCAGTGGGACTGAGGGAGCCCAAGATCGGGATAACTCATGGTCGTTACAGGATAATTAGTTGAATTTCATAAAAATAATTGCTTAATCAAGAATTCTAATAATCAAATATTGTTAACTGGAAATAGAAATGGTAACACTGCAAAATTTATCGTAACAGTAATTATTTAATCTCATCAACCTGTTTTGCTGCTATTAATAATGACAAACAATGTTTAAGACATAAAAGACTTAATCATCTCAATTTCAAATCTATTAATAATCTGCATAAATTGAACCTAGCTGATGGATTACCTAACATTGAACTTATTAAAAATCATGTATGCTCAGCATGTCAGTTAGGTAAGCAGATTCGATCTAGCTTTAAGAATAAATTTAGAAAACTGATTAATAAATTCTTAGAACTCTTTCATATGTACTTGTTTGGACCGATACCTATAATCAGCTTAGGAAAAATGAGATATACACTTGTGGGTATTGATAATTTCTCTCGATTTACTTGGGTGATATTTCTTAATGGTAAAAATCATACTAGAACCTAACTGATTAAATTTCTTAAGGGTGTTCAAAATAATAAATCAACCTCAGTAATCAGAAACACGAGTGCTTGAGGTACTTAGTTCATTAAAAAATATTTGGATAAATACTTATCAGATCAAGAAATTCGACATGAATACTTTGCAACAAGAGCATCTCAACAAAATGGAGTTGCTGAAAGCAGGAACATTGAAGGATCGTTTGCTGAGCATTCTTTCGCATGCTTCAAACAAAATATTCTCCAATGAGCTGCAATAGCTCGTGTTCTAAGAATATTAATACCTATGAATTAAATCGAGTTTGGTTAAAATCCAAGCGGAAGAAACTCGAATTAATCCTTCGTGAAGAAAACTGTTATATTAGAAAACATTTTAACTTATGTAAACTGAATAACTGAAAAAAAGGTAGATTAGTTTTTGCATTCATCAGTTCAGTTATGGTGACAACTGAACTGACGAATACTCTAACTGATCAAAACAGTTTGAAAAACAATAGTTAATCAGTTAAATATACAAGATATGTTTATGGATGTTCGGAGACTTCAACTGCTTCTACGTCACCTCTTTACCGCCTCGAGTAGGATCCACTAGAAAACTTTGATTTATACAACTCTTTGTACAAACCCACTCAGCTAGGACTTACACTACTGCCTAAATTGAACTCCTAGCTACGACTAAAGGCAGCACCTTTCAACCAAAACTTCTTTAACGTCTATGTGTCAAAGACTACATACACAAGTTTAATGTCTTTGTGCAAGACTGTATTTGAGTGGTTGAGAGAATTTGTGTGTAAAAACTGAACAAGGATGTTCTCACACACTGAGAAAAAATGACTTATAAACTAAGCAGATAACACGTTAAAGTGTCCCTCTGGGCTGAATGCTTCTGAAAGCAGATGTGCAATGTGCGTGCCCTTTCTTTTATCTTTTGAAGAAGCTTTGTGTATTGAATCTCAATCTTTCTTCAGCTTCTTCTTGTGGTGTAGATTTCTGTATGTATATTTGAGTCTTCACTGATCTTATCTTTATATAGGCGGGAAGACTGAACGTACAGTGAGACTCATTTATTGTATCCGTTGAATCTTGAATTCGTTTCTTGGACTTTGTGTTTCGACCTTTCAACTGTCCTTTTCAAACGTTTTTGTCTTTAATGCTCTGATGCAATGTCCATTATTGTCCTTGGGCTGGACAATGGTTTTGTACCTTCACAGATAGCTGGACTCCACTGAAAGAGTTTGTCTTCATCCATAATGGGCTGGTGAAATCAGTTGACTCGTCAGTGGAACTGATTTCACTCTTGTTCAGTTGGACTGATCAGCTGGGTTTCTTCATCAGTTGAACACTCCTTCGGCTGGCCATGTTTCTGAGGTTCTCCTGCTGAACCACCTATCAACTGGAAAATCAGATGGACTGCTCAATTGACATAACAGTTAGACTGATTCAGTTTGTGCGATTAGTTGGTTCTTCAGTTTGCGATGTAAACAGTACGTGAGTGATACTAGATGCTGCACACTAAGGTAGGTTATTAGTAACATTATTAACAAGTTTTGTTATCATCAAAATAAAGATTGCGAACTTGAAAAATTCCAACAATCTCCCCCTTTTTGATGATTACAAAGACTTGAGCAGTTAAGCGTAATATATTCAGTTCAAGGGTTAGTATATTCAAATATCATTAAAAGCTCCCCCTTTATAAATGAATTTAAAGAAGTTTTGAAAACAAACAAAAACTCCCTCTCCAAAACTGAATTTAAAACCTTTTAAGAGAGATAATCAGAATTAAGAAAATACTTTTCAGTTGATGAAAAGGAAAATTTTTTTATCAACAATCGAATTTTAAAACCGATTGACAATACTTTTAGTTTGAGAGAAAAACGAAAAAAACTCCCCCTCAGAAACTGAATAAAAACCCGTATCTGAAAAATATTTATATAATAATCCATTCAGAGATTATAATCATTCAAGCAATGTAGACAAGAGATTTGGAAATATCCATTCAGTCACAATGAAACACAGTTGAACAAATATGATGTTTATTTAAATAAATTTCCTTGTATTTACATCTGAGTAAATACATCAGTTGAACAAGAAAAATTACTACAACAGTAGTATATATTAAACAACATCAGATATCAGTTGGTTTATGCAACATAACTGGATATACCATCAACTTGTTGCTTGACTGCTTGAAATGCTGCATCGGTTGTGAGTTCAATTTGCTAGAGAAACGAGTTAAACTGCTTGAACTTGACTTCTTTGCAGACTAACCGGTCGAATAGACTCTGACTAGGCTCAATTAGAATACAGCTGGTGATTTAATCAACCAAAATCCCAGCATGGATGAGTTTTGTCTGAAGAACAGCTGACCTGGTAGGCTTGCAACTGAAAACTTGTTCAACGAGCAATTTAGCTGTGCATCTTTGCAGATGATTATCAGTTCCCTGTAGGCTGATTAAAACCCCTAAGCGAAGAATCTAAAGAAGTGGCTACAATATTAGTTGCAGAGCCAATTCTCTCAACTCTTCACTAAAGAGCGACATATAAATATTTTCAAATAGTTTTGAAAATAGTATGAAATACTTTTAAATAGCTTTTAACACTATTTTAAAGTAAAATTTTAAAACACAATTTTCTTCAAATGTTCTTATTAGAATAACCTGCTCTGATACCAATTGAAGGATCGTTTGCTGAGCATTCTTTCAGATGCTTCAAACAAATATTATCCAATGAGCTGCAATAGCTCGTGTTCTAAGAATATTAACACCGATGAATTAAATCGAGTTTGGTTAAAAATCAAGTGGAAGAAACTCGAAGTAATCCTTCTTGAAGAAAACTGTTATATTAGAAAATATTTTAACTTATATAAACTGAATAACTGAAAAAAGATAGATTAATTTTTGCATTCATCAGTTCAGTTATGGTGACAACTGAACTGACAGATACTCTAACTGATTCAAACAGTTTGAAAAACAATAGTTAATCAGTTAAATACACAAGATATGTTTATGGATGTTCGGAGACTTCAACTGCTCCTACGTCACCCCTTCTACCGTCTCGGGTAAGATCCACTAGAAGATTTTGATTTATACAACTCTTTGTACAAACCCACTCAGCTAGGACTTACACTACTGCCTAAACTGAACTCCTAGCTACGACTGAAGACATCACCTTCCAGCCAACACTTCTTTAACATCTATGTGTCAAAGACTACATACACAAGTTTAACGTCTTTGTGCATGACTGTACTTGAGTGGTTGAGAGAATTTGTGTGTAAGAACTGAACAAGGATGTTCTCACACACTGAGGGAATATGGCTTCTAAACTAAGCAGATAACACGTTAAAGTGTTCCTCTGGGCTGAATGCATCTGAAAGCAGATGTGCAATGTGCGTGCCCTTTCTTTTCTCTCTTGAAGAAGCTTTGTGTATTGAATCTCGTTCTTTTTCTTCAGCTTCTTCTTGTGGTGTATATTTATGTATGTATATTTGAGTCTTCACTGATCTTTTCTTTATATAGGCAGGAAGACTGAACGTATAATGAGACTCATTTATTGTATCTGTTGCATCTTGAATTCGTTTCTTGGACTCTGTGTTTCGACTTTTCGACTGTCCTTCTGAAATGTTTTTGTCTTTAATGCTCTGATGCAACGTCCATTATTGTCCTTGCACTGGACAATGATTTTTTACCTTCACGTACAGCTGGACTCCACTGAAAAAGTTTTTCTTCATCAATAACTGAAAGATTCTGACTGATGCTTCGAACTTGTCAGTTGAACTGATCTTCAGTTGGGCTGGTGAAATTAGTTGACTCGTCAGTGGAACTGATTTCACTCTTGTTCAGTTGGACTGATCAGCTGGGTTTCTTCATCAGTTGAACACTCCTTCGGCTGGCCAGGCTTCTGAGGTTCTCCTGCTGAACCACCTATCAACTGGACAATCAGCTGGACTGCTCAATTGACATAACAGTTAGACTGATTCAGTTTATGCGATCAGTTGGGTCTTCAGTTTGCAAAGTAAACAGCTCGTGAGTGATCTAGATGCTGCACACTAAGGTAGATTATTAGTAACATTATTAACAAGTTTTGTTATCATCAAAATTAAGATTGCGAACTTGAAAAGTTCCAACAAACATGACTCTGAAAGAAGCTGAATGGACGATGCTTGATGGTTCTGGAGTATCACAAAGATTTTGGGTAGATGCAATAAAAACATCTTACATATAGAACATGTCTATGATCAAATAAAGGGCTTGTAAAACTCTATAAGAAGTATGGAATGAGAGTATGCCTAACTTATCATATTTTCATGTCTTTGGATGTAAATGTTACATTCATAATAAAGGAAAAACTCATAATTCTACATTTGATGTTGGAATATTTCTTGGCTATTCCGTTGTTAGTTTGACTTTCCGCGTATTTAATAAGAAAACTTTAAATTTTGAAGAAATTGTTCACGTGGTTTTTGATGAACCTGCGTTGATCGATGATAAAACTAATCTAGCTGATTTGAGCAATCAAATGAAGGTTATTGATATGATAGATGACAACTAAGAAGAAATCAATGTAATAAAAGGATTCATCGATCACATGAACAAGAAATCTCAAATCAGTCAGCTATACAAAAGAATGAAGAACTAACAAAACAGGCTGATCTGAACCAAGATGATGTGAACCAGAATGATGATATCCAATTTGACGAGCTAATGATACTCAAACTTTTGAAAACCTAGCCGAGGGGAACCAGAATGGGGAGAATCTAACCGATTCTACTTCATTCAATACTGAAAATAATCCACTTGGATTAAGTTACAAATGGAGTAAAACTCTTCCACTCTCACTAGTGATCGGTAACGCTTCTGTACCTCTCAGAACTAGACAACAAATGATTAATGAATTCTTGCATGCTACTTTTATGTCACAACTAGAACTTGAGAAAATTGATAAAGCTTTATTAGATAACAGTTGGATTGAAGCTATGAAGGATGAGTTAAATTAGTTTGACATGAACAAAGTTTGGTACTTGGTACCAGACCTTCTCATCAGATAGTAATTGGAACCCGGCAGGTTTATAGGAACAAACTTTATTAAAATGGCATTGTGATCAGGAACAAAGATAGACTGGTTGCACAAGGTTTCAGAGAAGAAGATGAAATTGACTATGACGAGATCTTTGCTCCATTGGCAATATTAGAAGTTATTCGAATTTTTCTTGCTTATGCTGCTTATAAAAACTTTAAAATTTTCCATATGGATGAGAAGAGTTCTTTCCTAAATGGACTATTGCAGGAGGAAGTATACGTGGAACAACCTACATGTTTATTAATCATATTTTACATAATCATGTGTTTAAATTAAACAAAACCTTGTATGGCTTAAAGCAACCACCACGTGTCCGGTATGACACTCTTTTGCAATTCTTACTTGATCATTATTTTACAATAGACTCAACGGATAAGACTTTATTAACATTTAGTAAAAATGATCACACTTTGTTAGTTTAAATTTATGTTAATGATATTATATTTGGATCCACTAAATCAAAGTTCTGCAAGAAATTTGCTAAGCTAATGCGGGATAATTTCGAGATGAGCATGATGAGAGAACTAAATTTCTTCCTCGAACTGCAAGTTAAGCAGTTGGATACTGGAATCTTTGTCAGTCAGACAAAGTACACAAATAACTACTTAAAAAATTCGGTATGGAGTCTTGCTTAGCGGCAGCAACCCCCATGAGCTCATCAGTTAAGTTTGATAAAGATAAAGAGAAAATTTCAGTTGAGGTAATGTTGTATCGAGGTTTGATAGGATCATTATTGTACCTACTTCCAATCAACCTGATATTATGTTGCATTTTGTATGAGTGCACGTTTTCAGTCTAATCCAAAACAATCTTATTATTCAGTCGCAAAAATAATTCTTAAATATCTTATAGGAACACAAAGTTTTGGTTTATGGGATATTAAAGACTCATCGTTCAATTTAGTTGGATATTCGGATGCAAAATATGCAAGGTGTAAGTTTGATAGGATGATTACACATGGAGGAACACAAAGTTTTGGTTTATGGGATATTAAAGACTCATCGTTCAATTTAGTTGGATATTCGGATGCAAACTATGCAAGGTGTAAGTTTGATAGGATGAGTACACATGGATCATGTAAGTTTGTTGGAGATCGACTGATTTCTTGGTTCAGTAAGAAACAAACATAAATTGACACTTCTACTGCATAAGCCGAATACCTAACTGCTAAGAGCTATTGTGCTCAATTGTTGGGATTCAACAACAACTGAAATACTATAAAATTGATGTTAAGGAGTCACCAATTTTCTGTGACGATACAAGTGCAATAATCATCACATAAAATTCAGTTCTGCACTCTCGGACTAGGCATATTTACATCCGTCATCTTTTCATCCAAGATCATATATTGAAGAAAGACATTAGATTAGAATACGTCTCAACTGAACAACAAACAACATTTATCTTCATTAAACCATTATTAGAGAATAAGTTTTCTTACTTCATAAATATTTTAGGACTTAATGATTCATCTTGAATGCATGAATTTAGGGGAAATACTGAATCATAAAGCCCTACTGATAAATAGGAGTCAGTTAGTCTTTGGGTGTTAAATTAATAGTTAGCTTCACAACCTAACTGATAGAAAGTTCTCTCAGTCTGACTGATCTTATCATTCGGTAGTGTCTTTAATGAATTATTTAAACTTATTTATTAACATTACGAGCGACTAATTTTTTTTTAAAAAATAATTATTAAAGGAATCTTAAAATTTGTACAATGTACTTTTTGCATTTTTTTAAAAAATTCAAAAATCTGAACGACGATGTGACACGTGACTCGACTGTTACCAAATAAAAAGTTGCTCATGATAAATAATTGAAATCCATAAATCTTCTAGTGTAACTTTGGATCTTCTCATTCAAAGCATATCTGCTCTCAAACTTCTTGCTCCCTTTAACCTAAAAAATAATCTAATTTCTATCTCTTCGAAATTATTTCAGAGCTGGCCCAGTAACTTCTGCCTATATCATGGGCGCCTTTGCTGTTGATTTTGAATCAATTTACACCATGGAAGATATTGTTGTCTCTCAAGTCTTCAAATATGTTGAGTCATATGGACTCAGGACCTTTCTCAATCCGTCTTTAGACATCTGTATGAATGAGCTGAAGAATTTCTACACAAGAGAAAAAGCCACTGATGATGGGAAGATTTTGATGCCATTGGTTGAACACAGTCTGATGATTGAGCAAAAATATTTCTCTGTATTGTTTCAGTTGCCCATTGAAGGACTAAATGACTTCTCTATAGTACCTCAGCAAACAGTTGAAGACACGAAGCTGAATTTTTCTGCATTTGGTGATATTATCAAGA
The DNA here is from genome assembly GCF_025594145.1 of Primulina tabacum. Classification (NCBI taxonomy): domain Eukaryota; kingdom Viridiplantae; phylum Streptophyta; class Magnoliopsida; order Lamiales; family Gesneriaceae; genus Primulina; species Primulina tabacum. The sequence goes on from NC_134552.1 coordinate 18,202,246, forward strand.
CTTCCTAAAAGAAGAAAGAAATGAAGTTGGAATATCAAATTCTGATGGATGTTGTGGCCAAGCCAATTCAGGTAAAGGCATGCGCTTTTGATGCCTATACTAGTAAAAAATATCTGGTAATGGCAGAATTTGCACATGAATAAAGGTTAACTGGTCAGTTATTCTATTCAAGAGTATGAAGGTGATGATTCAAAATGAAAAACAATTAGTTGGATTTGACATTCCCTTGAGCATATTGTTTGAAGATGCAGGAGTTTTGCTGAGTGACTGTGACTCTACAAAAGTTCAAGGCTCTAAATGCACCAAATATGATCTTTCTCAGGGAAAAAGGACAAGCACTGGATATCTCTGCTGATGAGATGATGGTCATCAAGAAAGAAATCAGAGAAGAACTGGCTGATGAAAAGAAACCAGTTGAAAAGAACGACATGCAAGGGAACTGGACCTAAGCCAAAAGGAAACTGATTTTGCAATCCACTAACACCGAGGTAATAACTCCTTCTCATCTTCCAAAAAATTCAACAACAACAAAACTAGACCAGTGCATACACCAATCAAGGAAGTACCTATCTCTCAGATACAAATGTTCAAGGATATTGAAAACAAGACTGCCGACCAACCAAAATAAAAACTGAAACTAATAGCGGTGGAAATTCCACCCAGGAATCATTATGCCAAAGACTCTCCCTCCTCCAAAACCAACAGAAGGAGTAATCATCTAAGGTTCCATTCAATCCACTAGGTCAGGACTTGTTTCTACTTTCTCCACAGCCACGAGGAATGGAAAAGCTAAGGTGACTGAAGCTCAAGTATCGGAACCAATAGCAGCCATCCAGACTCAAATAGACCTGCTAATGGATGAAGTTAATGAATTTTCTGAAGAAAAGATCAAATTCTTTGATGAATGAATAGAATTCAGAACAGTCATGTTTGCATCAAAATGGAAGAAAAGAGAGGTGCTGAAAAGGTACATAGCACTAGAAAAAGCTGTTCTGCATCATGTCAAGACTGTGGTCATAGCTTGTAATGCCCGAGATTTTGATTAATGTAATCTGATATGATTGATTTTGAACTGATATGATTATAAACGGATCATTTCGAGATCAGATTGGGCCAAGCATATGAATGACGCAATTTTTGGTGCAGAACATGTTTTGGGCAGAGGATGCGGCGCCCGAGCGCCAACGTGCAATAAGAAAATATTTGGACAGAACATTCCGCGCACAAGCGGTAGATTTTAACCGCCCGAGCGTCGACTGAAATGAAAGAAGAGTAAGCCACGTTACTTTAACATGCAAGAGTATACTTCCTTCCTTCAAATTCCTGCAAACGAAAAAGAAAGAGGAACGAGCAAACCTTCAGAAAATCCTTACGCCTTTATATTTCGATCCGTCCATCTGATTTTCAATCCGAATTTTCAGTACTGAGTTTCTATCGACGCAGGCTTCAACTGGACGTAAGTTTTCTTATGTTCTGATATTTCTTGAAATTATGATATTGCCAAAATCGGATATGATTCATAAATGGTGTTTCTAATATGTTAGACATCGTATAATCGAAACCGGATTGAAGAACGGATACCGTGTAGAATTGTTATGAATTTCATATTTGATTTGACTGAGATGTGATATCAGATTTGTATCTTATTGATTATGAGTTGTGGGAATGGATATCTGATTGATTTATATTGCTGGGTATATTGAGATTGTACAGTTATATTGTTGAAACAGAATTTGATTGAGTTATGATTATATCCAATATTGATTGAGTGGGGTATTGATATTGTATTCCTCGTTATTGTCATTGCCAGATTGAGTATTGACAGATTTGAATTCGAGACTTCGACAGATTCAGATTGACAGAAAGAAAGGTATAAATCAATGTTGATTCAGGATTGCACAACTCGAGTTAGATTAACTGGAGTTTCCCAAAATCACATACTGAATGATTATTGCATTGATATTTGCAATTCTTTATATTGACATGCTTAGTCTATTGATCTATAGTAAAGAATGAGTTAGAGTTGGGCAGATCCGCCTAGTCTTTGGCAGAATCGCCATGGCAGAAACGCCAAGTCACTGGACTTTTGGATATATATCGATATACTGAGGAGAAGACCGACTCCTATTGCAGATATTCGATATAGACAACCAAAGTCTGGGACTAAGAACGTACCACCATCTAGCTGGGGTAAAGTAGATGGGAGAACGTTGCGTTCTTATTCAGATCGGGATCCCTAGATTAGAGATGAGTCGAGTCTGAGATGACGAGTCTAGAGTTGATTTACAGTTTTATATCGATACATGTCTTTCAGATTTGATACATGCTATTGATATGTGTTTCATGCTTTTATATATATGTTTTTATATGACTGCATGTTTACATTGTTTATACTGGGATTGTGTTTTTCACCGGAGTTATCCGGCTGTTGTCTTGTTTGTATGTGTGCATGACAACAGGTGGGACAGGATCAGGGCCACGAAGAGAATGAGAGATTCAAGATTAGCGTGGAGATCCGGACTTAGAGTAGAGTGATTTTCAGTACTTGATGTAGTAGCTGAACTCTAGTTGCGATAAACATATGTTGTACATGATCTGTACTTTATGTTGATATTTATATCAGAGTGATTACTTTACGTTTCCGCAATTGTATTTTAAAAAAAATTTAGACCCAGATTAATTAAATGATCCTAATAATGATTAAGAAGATGGATTAGGTTCGGTTCCCCACAGCAGGTGGTATCAGATCGATAGATCCTTTAGACTGAGATAGAAGCTAGTGAGCGGTGTAGATTGAGATTTCTTCCTTGCTTTTACATGCTAGCAATCTATTATGATTTACTGCTTTGAAATGCATGTTTACCTGGTTATCTGATTTGATTTGGTAACGTGTATTATTGAGAATGAATAAGAACCGATTCTTGATCAGGAGTAAGATGATCAGAGGAGGACTGAAACAGGTTTGTTGTATTTGGTTACTAATCATTTTGGTAATCAGATATGCCTCCTCGAAAAATACCTGAACAGGGTAGTACATATGCAAATCCGATGGATGTGACAGCAACTTCGATGGAAACGTTACTGAAGAGGTTTCAGTCATTTAAACCGCCAACCTTGAAGGGAACAGAGACTTCTATTGACTGTGAGTGTTGGTTAGATGATATTGAAATGCTGTTTGATTCGTTGGATTATACAGATGAGCATCGAGTTCGATTGATAGGACACCAGTTGCATGATGTTGCAAAGAACTGGTGGATTACGACGAAGAGAGCGTTGGAGCATCGAGGTATGACTATTACCTAGAATGTTTTTAAAGCTGAGTTTTATCAGATATTATTCTCATTGTCGTACAGGAAAGACAAGGGGGCAGAGTTTGCCAATCTGAGGCAGGGTCAGTTGAACATCGAGGAATATGTGACCAAGTTCTCTACTTTGTTGAGATTTGCTCCACATGTTGCTGAAAGCGAGGAAGCTACTGCTGATCAGTTCATCAATGGCTTGAACCCCGAGATTTTTACATTGGTAAACACAAGGGCGACCGAATAACTTTACTGATGCCCTGAACAGAGCCAAATGAGCAGAAGCCGGTCTGATGAGACAGAAAGGAGATTCGTTTGTTCCTCCAGCACCGAGACCACAGCAACCACCTCCCAGATTTGAGGGTGGCAGCAGCAGTGGTGGAAAGAAGGACTTTTTGAAAGCTAGAGGAAAGCAATTCAAGAAGTCAGGGAGCAGTTCTTCTAGCTCCGGTGGTGCTCGACAGAGCCAGAACTATACTGGAGTGTATTGCAGAACTTGCGGAGGGAGACACCCGACTGAGCAATGCCAGGGAGTGACTGGTAGTTGCAACATCTGCAGACAGCAGGGACACTTTGCTAGGGTGTGTCCCCAGAGAGGTTCCCAGAGATCACAGGGAGCGGAGTCATCTGGATCAGTGGCTCGGACAGGTGGACGATCGTCAGCTGTTCATTCCTTTCAGCCACCACCGACTACTCCGTCACAGCAGAGGCCAGGAGGTATCCAGACCGTTAGCCAGCCTCCTAGACAGCAGGCCATAGTATTTGCTTTGACAGAGGAGCAGGCTCAGGAAGCACCAGACAATGTTGTTGCAGGTAACTGTTCTTTATGTGGTTACCCTGCTTATGTACTGATAGATACGGGTGCTTCTCATACATTTATTTCTGAAAGATTTGCATTGAGTCATGCATTGCCTGTTGAGTCATTATCATCTGTAGTGTCTGTCTCTTCTCCTTTGGGGACAGGTTTGATATCAGTGAATTCTGTGAAACATTGTTTACTACAGTATGATGGGCATGAGATTGAGCTAGACTGCATCGTACTAGGGTTGTCTGATTTTGACTGTATTATCGGTATTGATATTCTGACAAAGTACAGAGCTACAGTTGATTGTTTTCACAAGATTGTGAGATTCAGACCAGATATGGCTGATGAGTGAAATTTCTAAGGTAAGGGTTCTAGATCTAGAATTTCTATGACTCGATTGTTACAGAAAGGAGCAGAGGGATTCCTTGTCTATTCAGTTGATTTACTGAAATCGAGTCCATCATTGGCTGAATTGCCAGTAGTTTGCGAGTTTGCTGATGTCTTCCCAGATGAGATTCCGGGTTTGCCTCCGATTAGAGAGATAGACTTCAGCATTGAATTGATGCCAGGTACAGTTCCGATTTCTAGATCTCCGTACAGAATGGCACCGATTGAGTTGAATGAATTGAAAGATCAGTTGGAAGATTTACTGGCCAAGGGATACATTAGACCGAGTGTATCGCCTTTGGGTGCTTCAGTATTATTTGTGAGGAAGAAAGACGGTTCTATGAGACTTTGTATTGATTACCGGCAACTGAACAAAACTACGGTAAAGAACAAATACCCTTTGCCTCGTATTGATGATTTATTTTATCAGTTGCAGGGTTCTTCAGTATATTCCAAGATCGATCTGAGATCTGGATATCATCAATTGAGAGTCAGAGATTCTGATATCTTGAAGACAGCATTTAGAACCAGGTATGGACATTATGAATTTATGGTTATGCCGTTCGGTTTGACTAATGCTCCAGCTGTATTTATGGGTCTGATGAACCGTATATTTCAGAGATATCTGGATGATTTCGTGATTATTTTTATTGATGATATATTGATTTATTCGAAGAATATGATTGAACATGCCGAGCATTTGAGAACTGTATTGAGAATTCTGAGGGCTGAGAAATTATATGCCAAACTGTCCAAATGTGAATTCTGGTTGAGACAGGTTGTATTTCTGGGTCATATTATATCTGGAGATGGGATTTCTGTTGATCTTAGTAAGGTTGAGGCTGTGATCAGTTGGCCGAGACCTACCTCTGTGCCAGAGATACGCAGTTTTATGGGTTTAGCCGGTTATTATCGTTGATTTATTAAAGATTTCTCGAGTATTGCTAAACCTATTACTCAGTTGTCTCAGAAAAATGCTCCATTTATATGGTCTGAAGACTGTGAGTCCAGTTTTGTTGAGTTGAAGAAGAGACTGACCAGTGCTCCGATCTTGACTATTCCATCAGGTACTGGTGATTTTGTTGTATATTGTGACGCTTCTCACAGAGGGTTGGGATGTGTTCTGATGCAGCGAGGCCATGTCATCGCTTATGCTTCAAGACAACTGAAGCCACACGAGACTCGCTATCCAATTCATGATCTTGAATTGGCAGTCATCGTCTTTGCATTGAAGATATGGCGACACTATCTTTATGGTGAGAAGTTCGAGATTTATTCTGATCATAAAAGCTTGAAATATCTCTTTTCACAATCAGAGTTAAATATGAGACAACGAAGATGGCTTGATTTATTGAAAGACTTTGATTGTGAAATCAAGTACTATCCGGGGAAATCCAATGCAGCAGCAAATGCACTGAGTCAAAAGGTATGTTCTTTATCCTTATCGACGATTGGTGTTTCGAATATGATTGAAGATTGCTGTTTGTCTGGATTGGTATTTGAGACAGATAGTAGACCGCTGAGACTTTATGCTGTTCAAGTCGAACTAGAGCTGATTTTGAGAATTAAAGCGGCTCAGAAAGGTGATCAGAATGTGCAGAATTCGATCGATGGTCAGAGCAGGGCATCGATCAGAGTATCAGGTACGGGATAGTGTACTGTATGTGAATAATCGTATTGTTGTGCCGAATGTTTCAGAGTTGAAACGACAGATATTGTCCGAAGCGCATAGCAGTCGATTCAGTATTCATCCTGGTGGCAGAAAAATGTATAATGATTTGAAAAGACAGTTTTGGTGGAAACAGATGAAAGCTGATATTGCTGAGTTTGTATCCAGATGTCTGAATTGCCAGCAGGTGAAAGCAGAAAGAAAGAAACCATGAGGATTATTACAGAGCTTATCTATTCCTGAATGGAAATGGGATCACATTTCCATGGATTTTGTGACGAAGCTACCGAGATCCTCTCGAGATTGTGATGCGATTTGGGTTGTAATTGACAGATTGACAAAATCAGCATGCTTTATTCCGTACAAGATGACATACAGATATGACCAGATGGCAGAGATCTATGTCAGAGAGGTGGTCAGATTACACGGGGTGCCGAAGTCGATTGTTTCAGACCGTGATCCTCGGTTTACTTCGTACTTCTGGCAGAGTTTGCAGCAGGCTCTAGGTACGAAGTTACATATGAGTACCGCATATCATCCACAGACCGACGGACAGTCAGAGCGGACTATCCAGACACTGGAGGATATGCTTAGAGCTGTAGTGCTTGATTTTAGCACTACGTGGCAGGATTCCTTGCCACTTTGTGAGTTCTCGTACAATAATAGCTATCAGACGAGTATTGAGATGACTCCTTTTGAGTCGTTGTACGGAAAGAAATGCAGATCCCCTCTTTATTGGGATGATATCTCTGAGGTTCCTGAGATTGGACCTGATATGATCAGAGATATGACTGAGAAAGTGAAGCTGATTCAGAAGAAAATGAAGGCAGCTCAAGACAGACAGACCAAATATGCCAATGTTCGACGTAGACCTTTGGTGTTTGAGGCAGGAGACCGAGTATTCTTGAAGATTTCACCTTTCAGAGGAATGGTCAGATTTGGCAAGAAAGGGAAGTTGTCTCCACGTTATATTGGGTCGTACGAGATTCTCGAGAAGATAGGAGATCGTGCCTATCGACTCGCCTTACCGCCTTCTTTATCTGGGATACATGATGTCTTTCATGTATCATTATTGCGGAAATATCTTTCCGATGCTTCACATGTCATTCAGCCAGACGAGGCCGAACTGGATGAGACACTGAGTTACTTCGAGAAGCCGATCCAGATTCTCGATCGTAAAGAAAAACAACTCAGAACGAAGACTATTCCGCTTGTGAAAGTTCAGTGGAGTCGTCATGGCATCAAAGAAGCTACTTGGGAAACAGAGTCAGACATGAGACAGAGATTTCCCAAGTTATTTCACTGATGTGAGTATTGTGATTCAGCTTCTGTTATACATTTCTTTCTGATATTTGATTTGATTGCCTGTGTATCTTGGGGGGGGGGGGGGGGGGGGGGGGGCGAAATGTAATTCCCGAGATTTTGATTACTGTAATCTGATATGATTGATTTTGAACTGATATGATTATAGACGGATCATTCCGAGACCAGATTGGGCCAAGCATATGAATGACGCAATTTTTGGGGCAGAACTATTGGCGCCCGAGCGGTAGTTTTTGACCTCCCGAGCGCCAATGTTCAATAAGAACATGTTTTGGGCAGAGGATGCGACGCCCGAGCGGTAGTTTGTGACCGCCCGAGCGCCAACGTGCAATAAAAAAATATTTGGACAGAACATTCCGCGCCCGAGCGGTAGTTTGTGACCGCCCGAGCGCCGACTGAAATGAAAGAAGAGTAAGCCACGTTACTTTAACATGCAAGAGTATACTTCCTTCCTTCAAATTCCTGCAAACAAAAATGAAAGAGGAACGAGCAAACCTTCAGAAAATCCTTACGCCTTTATATTTCGATCCGTCCGTCTGATTTTCAATCCGACTTTTCAGTACTGAGTTTCTATCGACGCAGGCTTCAACTGGACGTAAGTTTTCTTATGTTCTGATATGTCTTGAAATTATGATATTGCCAGAATCAGCTATGATTCATATATGGTGTTTCTAATATGTTATACATCGTATAATCGAAACCGGATTGAAGAACGGATACCGTGTAGAATTGTTATGAATTTCATATTTGATTTGACTGAGATGTGATATCAGATTTGTATCTTATTGATTATGAGTTGTGGGAATGGATATCTGATTGATTTATATTGCTGGGTATATTGAGATTGTACAGTTATATTGTTGAAACAGAATTTGATTGAGTTATGATTATATCCAATATTGATTGAGTGGGGTATTGATATTGTATTCCTCGTTATTGTCATTGCCAGATTGAGTATTGACAGATTTGAATTCGAGACTTCGACAGATTCAGATTGACAGAAAGAAAGGTATAAATCAATGTTGATTCAGGATTGCACAACTCGAGTTAGATTAACTGGAGTTTCCCAAAATCACATACTGAATGATTATTGCATTGATATTTGCAATTCTTTATATTGACATGCTTAGTCTATTGATCTATAGTAAAGAATGAGTTAGAGTTGGGCAGATCCGCCTAGTCTTTGGCAGAATCGCCATGGCAGAAACGCCAAGTCACTGGACTTTTGGATATATATCGATATACTGAGGAGAAGACCGACTCCTATTGCAGATATTCGATATAGACAACCAAAGTCTGGGACTAAGAACGTACCACCATCTAGCTGGGGTAAAGTAGATGGGAGAACGTTGCGTTCTTATTCAGATCGGGATCCCTAGATTAGAGATGAGTCGAGTCTGAGATGACGAGTCTAGAGTTGATTTACAGTTTTATATCGATACATGTCTTTCAGATTTGATACATGCTATTGATATGTGTTTCATGCTTTTATATATATGTTTTTATATGACTGCATGTTTACATTGTTTATACTGGGATTGTGTTTTTCACCGGAGTTATCCGGCTGTTGTCTTGTTTGTATGTGTGCAATGTGCGTGCCCTTTCTTTTCTCTCTTGAAGAAGCTTTGTGTATTGAATCTCGTTCTTTTTCTTCAGCTTCTTCTTGTGGTGTATATTTATGTATGTATATTTGAGTTTTCACTGATCTTTTCTTTATATAGGCAGGAAGACTGAACGTATAATGAGACTCATTTATTGTATCTGTTGCATCTTGAATTCGTTTCTTGGACTCTGTGTTTCGACTTTTCGTCTGTCTTTCTGAAATGTTTTTGTCTTTAATGCTCTGATGCAACGTCCATTATTGTCCTTGCACTGGACAATGATTTTTTACCTTCACGTACAGCTGGACTCCACTGAAAAAGTTTTTCTTCATCAATAACTGAAAGATTCTGACTGATGCTTCGAACTTGTCAGTTGAACTGATCTTCAGTTGGGCTGGTGAAATTAGTTGACTCGTCAGTGGAACTGATTTCACTCTTGTTCAGTTGGACTGATCAGCTGGGTTTCTTCATCAGTTGAACACTCCTTCGGCTGGCCAGGCTTCTGAGGTTCTCCTGCTGAACCACCTATCAACTGGACAATCAGCTGGACTGCTCAATTGACATAACAGTTAGACTGATTCAGTTTATGCGATCAGTTGGGTCTTCAGTTTGCAAAGTAAACAGCTCGTGAGTGATCTAGATGCTGCACACTAAGGTAGATTATTAGTAACATTATTAACAAGTTTTGTTATCATCAAAATTAAGATTGCGAACTTGAAAAGTTCCAACAAACATGACTCTGAAAGAAGCTGAATGGACGATGCTTGATGGTTCTGGAGTATCACAAAGATTTTGGGTAGATGCAATAAAAACATCTTACATATAGAACATGTCTATGATCAAATAAAGGGCTTGTAAAACTCTATAAGAAGTATGGAATGAGAGTATGCCTAACTTATCATATTTTCATGTCTTTGGATGTAAATGTTACATTCATAATAAAGGAAAAACTCATAATTCTACATTTGATGTTGGAATATTTCTTGGCTATTCCGTTGTTAGTTTGACTTTCCGCGTATTTAATAAGAAAACTTTAAATTTTGAAGAAATTGTTCACGTGGTTTTTGATGAACCTGCGTTGATCGATGATAAAACTAATCTAGCTGATTTGAGCAATCAAATGAAGGTTATTGATATGATAGATGACAACTAAGAAGAAATCAATGTAATAAAAGGATTCATCGATCACATGAACAAGAAATCTCAAATCAGTCAGCTATACAAAAGAATGAAGAACTAACAAAACAGGCTGATCTGAACCAAGATGATGTGAACCAGAATGATGATATCCAATTTGACGAGCTAATGATACTCAAACTTTTGAAAACCTAGCCGAGGGGAACCAGAATGGGGAGAATCTAACCGATTCTACTTCATTCAATACTGAAAATAATCCACTTGGATTAAGTTACAAATGGAGTAAAACTCTTCCACTCTCACTAGTGATCGGTAACGCTTCTGTACCTCTCAGAACTAGACAACAAATGATTAATGAATTCTTGCATGCTACTTTTATGTCACAACTAGAACTTGAGAAAATTGATAAAGCTTTATTAGATAACAGTTGGATTGAAGCTATGAAGGATGAGTTAAATTAGTTTGACATGAACAAAGTTTGGTACTTGGTACCAGACCTTCTCATCAGATAGTAATTGGAACCCGGCAGGTTTATAGGAACAAACTTTATTAAAATGGCATTGTGATCAGGAACAAAGATAGACTGGTTGCACAAGGTTTCAGAGAAGAAGATGAAATTGACTATGACGAGATCTTTGCTCCATTGGCAATATTAGAAGTTATTCGAATTTTTCTTGCTTATGCTGCTTATAAAAACTTTAAAATTTTCCATATGGATGAGAAGAGTTCTTTCCTAAATGGACTATTGCAGGAGGAAGTATACGTGGAACAACCTACATGTTTATTAATCATATTTTACATAATCATGTGTTTAAATTAAACAAAACCTTGTATGGCTTAAAGCAACCACCACGTGTCCGGTATGACACTCTTTTGCAATTCTTACTTGATCATTATTTTACAATAGACTCAACGGATAAGACTTTATTAACATTTAGTAAAAATGATCACACTTTGTTAGTTTAAATTTATGTTAATGATATTATATTTGGATCCACTAAATCAAAGTTCTGCAAGAAATTTGCTAAGCTAATGCGGGATAATTTCGAGATGAGCATGATGAGAGAACTAAATTTCTTCCTCGAACTGCAAGTTAAGCAGTTGGATACTGGAATCTTTGTCAGTCAGACAAAGTACACAAATAACTACTTAAAAAATTCGGTATGGAGTCTTGCTTAGCGGCAGCAACCCCCATGAGCTCATCAGTTAAGTTTGATAAAGATAAAGAGAAAATTTCAGTTGAGGTAATGTTGTATCGAGGTTTGATAGGATCATTATTGTACCTACTTCCAATCAACCTGATATTATGTTGCATTTTGTATGAGTGCACGTTTTCAGTCTAATCCAAAACAATCTTATTATTCAGTCGCAAAAATAATTCTTAAATATCTTATAGGAACACAAAGTTTTGGTTTATGGGATATTAAAGACTCATCGTTCAATTTAGTTGGATATTCGGATGCAAAATATGCAAGGTGTAAGTTTGATAGGATGATTACACATGGAGGAACACAAAGTTTTGGTTTATGGGATATTAAAGACTCATCGTTCAATTTAGTTGGATATTCGGATGCAAACTATGCAAGGTGTAAGTTTGATAGGATGAGTACACATGGATCATGTAAGTTTGTTGGAGATCGACTGATTTCTTGGTTCAGTAAGAAACAAACATAAATTGACACTTCTACTGCATAAGCCGAATACCTAACTGCTAAGAGCTATTGTGCTCAATTGTTGGGATTCAACAACAACTGAAATACTATAAAATTGATGTTAAGGAGTCACCAATTTTCTGTGACGATACAAGTGCAATAATCATCACATAAAATTCAGTTCTGCACTCTCGGACTAGGCATATTTACATCCGTCATCTTTTCATCCAAGATCATATATTGAAGAAAGACATTAGATTAGAATACGTCTCAACTGAACAACAAACAACATTTATCTTCATTAAACCATTATTAGAGAATAAGTTTTCTTACTTCATAAATATTTTAGGACTTAATGATTCATCTTGAATGCATGAATTTAGGGGAAATACTGAATCATAAAGCCCTACTGATAAATAGGAGTCAGTTAGTCTTTGGGTGTTAAATTAATAGTTAGCTTCACAACCTAACTGATAGAAAGTTCTCTCAGTCTGACTGATCTTATCATTCGGTAGTGTCTTTAATGAATTATTTAAACTTATTTATTAACATTACGAGCGACTAATTTTTTTTTAAAAAATAATTATTAAAGGAATCTTAAAATTTGTACAATGTACTTTTTGCATTTTTTTAAAAAATTCAAAAATCTGAACGACGATGTGACACGTGACTCGACTGTTACCAAATAAAAAGTTGCTCATGATAAATAATTGAAATCCATAAATCTTCTAGTGTAACTTTGGATCTTCTCATTCAAAGCATATCTGCTCTCAAACTTCTTGCTCCCTTTAACCTAAAAAATAATCTAATTTCTATCTCTTCGAAATTATTTCAGAGCTGGCCCAGTAACTTCTGCCTATATCATGGGCGCCTTTGCTGTTGATTTTGAATCAATTTACACCATGGAAGATATTGTTGTCTCTCAAGTCTTCAAATATGTTGAGTCATATGGACTCAGGACCTTTCTCAATCCGTCTTTAGACATCTGTATGAATGAGCTGAAGAATTTCTACACAAGAGAAAAAGCCACTGATGATGGGAAGATTTTGATGCCATTGGTTGAACACAGTCTGATGATTGAGCAAAAATATTTCTCTGTATTGTTTCAGTTGCCCATTGAAGGACTAAATGACTTCTCTATAGTACCTCAGCAAACAGTTGAAGACACGAAGCTGAATTTTTCTGCATTTGGTGATATTATCAAGACTTCCTAAAAGAAGAAAGAAATGAAGTTGGAATATCAAATTCTGATGGATGTTGTGGCCAAGCCAATTCAGGTAAAGGCATGCGCTTTTGATGCCTATACTAGTAAAAAATATCTGGTAATGGCAGAATTTGCACATGAATAAAGGTTAACTGGTCAGTTATTCTATTCAAGAGTATGAAGGTGATGATTCAAAATGAAAAACAATTAGTTGGATTTGACATTCCCTTGAGCATATTGTTTGAAGATGCAGGAGTTTTGCTGAGTGACTGTGACTCTACAAAAGTTCAAGGCTCTAAATGCACCAAATATGATCTTTCTCAGGGAAAAAGGACAAGCACTGGATATCTCTGCTGATGAGATGATGGTCATCAAGAAAGAAATCAGAGAAGAACTGGCTGATGAAAAGAAACCAGTTGAAAAGAACGACATGCAAGGGAACTGGACCTAAGCCAAAAGGAAACTGATTTTGCAATCCACTAACACCGAGGTAATAACTCCTTCTCATCTTCCAAAAAATTCAACAACAACAAAACTAGACCAGTGCATACACCAATCAAGGAAGTACCTATCTCTCAGATACAAATGTTCAAGGATATTGAAAACAAGACTGCCGACCAACCAAAATAAAAACTGAAACTAATAGCGGTGGAAATTCCACCCAGGAATCATTATGCCAAAGACTCTCCCTCCTCCAAAACCAACAGAAGGAGTAATCATCTAAGGTTCCATTCAATCCACTAGGTCAGGACTTGTTTCTACTTTCTCCACAGCCACGAGGAATGGAAAAGCTAAGGTGACTGAAGCTCAAGTATCGGAACCAATAGCAGCCATCCAGACTCAAATAGACCTGCTAATGGATGAAGTTAATGAATTTTCTGAAGAAAAGATCAAATTCTTTGATGAATGAATAGAATTCAGAACAGTCATGTTTGCATCAAAATGGAAGAAAAGAGAGGTGCTGAAAAGGTACATAGCACTAGAAAAAGCTGTTCTGCATCATGTCAAGACTGTGGTCATAGCTTGTAATGCCCGAGATTTTGATTAATGTAATCTGATATGATTGATTTTGAACTGATATGATTATAAACGGATCATTTCGAGATCAGATTGGGCCAAGCATATGAATGACGCAATTTTTGGTGCAGAACATGTTTTGGGCAGAGGATGCGGCGCCCGAGCGCCAACGTGCAATAAGAAAATATTTGGACAGAACATTCCGCGCACAAGCGGTAGATTTTAACCGCCCGAGCGTCGACTGAAATGAAAGAAGAGTAAGCCACGTTACTTTAACATGCAAGAGTATACTTCCTTCCTTCAAATTCCTGCAAACGAAAAAGAAAGAGGAACGAGCAAACCTTCAGAAAATCCTTACGCCTTTATATTTCGATCCGTCCATCTGATTTTCAATCCGAATTTTCAGTACTGAGTTTCTATCGACGCAGGCTTCAACTGGACGTAAGTTTTCTTATGTTCTGATATTTCTTGAAATTATGATATTGCCAAAATCGGATATGATTCATAAATGGTGTTTCTAATATGTTAGACATCGTATAATCGAAACCGGATTGAAGAACGGATACCGTGTAGAATTGTTATGAATTTCATATTTGATTTGACTGAGATGTGATATCAGATTTGTATCTTATTGATTATGAGTTGTGGGAATGGATATCTGATTGATTTATATTGCTGGGTATATTGAGATTGTACAGTTATATTGTTGAAACAGAATTTGATTGAGTTATGATTATATCCAATATTGATTGAGTGGGGTATTGATATTGTATTCCTCGTTATTGTCATTGCCAGATTGAGTATTGACAGATTTGAATTCGAGACTTCGACAGATTCAGATTGACAGAAAGAAAGGTATAAATCAATGTTGATTCAGGATTGCACAACTCGAGTTAGATTAACTGGAGTTTCCCAAAATCACATACTGAATGATTATTGCATTGATATTTGCAATTCTTTATATTGACATGCTTAGTCTATTGATCTATAGTAAAGAATGAGTTAGAGTTGGGCAGATCCGCCTAGTCTTTGGCAGAATCGCCATGGCAGAAACGCCAAGTCACTGGACTTTTGGATATATATCGATATACTGAGGAGAAGACCGACTCCTATTGCAGATATTCGATATAGACAACCAAAGTCTGGGACTAAGAACGTACCACCATCTAGCTGGGGTAAAGTAGATGGGAGAACGTTGCGTTCTTATTCAGATCGGGATCCCTAGATTAGAGATGAGTCGAGTCTGAGATGACGAGTCTAGAGTTGATTTACAGTTTTATATCGATACATGTCTTTCAGATTTGATACATGCTATTGATATGTGTTTCATGCTTTTATATATATGTTTTTATATGACTGCATGTTTACATTGTTTATACTGGGATTGTGTTTTTCACCGGAGTTATCCGGCTGTTGTCTTGTTTGTATGTGTGCATGACAACAGGTGGGACAGGATCAGGGCCACGAAGAGAATGAGAGATTCAAGATTAGCTGAAATGTCTGCCCTTTTTATTTCTTTAAAAGTACTAGAAATTTTTTTTAAAAATATTTTGCCCTTTAAAATAAGACATCAAGCAGCTAGCATTTTTAGAAATCAATGAAATAGTCATAAAACTGAAATCGTCTACTGTTTACCAAATCTAAAAGCAATAATTTGAAAAGAATAGCCCATACTAAACCTCTCAAAAATCTCTCAAATGCATAAATAAATAGTCTTAAAAATCTTTAACAGTAATCATAAAACGTAATGCGGAAAATGTAGCGCTGGTCCTCGGGTTGTGTGCACCGACAGTCCAGTAGAATCAACCGTCAAGACCTCCCTCAATCCCACCTGCATCCATCACACCTAGTGAGTCTAAAGAATCAACACACCATAATCTTGATAAGAAGTAATACGTAATACAGTCAACACGTAACAGTGAAAAATACTTATACTTAAAATATCGTTTTCATGAAGATGCATAAACTTGAACATAAACATTTTCATAAATATTTTCATGATGCACTTCATAAACCTTAACCTTTTTCCTTTTTCCTCAACATGACATGACATAAAACATTTTTCCTTTTTCCTTTGTTGAATTCAGATCGTTAATTGTGACTTTCCTCAACATGACATGAAAATCGATGGATCCATCTACATATAACCACAGTACTGGGCGGCGGGGACATCAGCGACACTCTCACCGGTCAACTGAGCCTTGGCCTATCATGATCGAATAGAAATACGATCGTCGGGGTTCCCTCGGGGGTCTTTTCCCATAAATGGGTTCCCTCTGGGGCCTTTTACCCTCACGTTATTCCCATTCTTACCGTTACCACAAAACCATTACCACATAACCGTTACCACATATTCGCAATGATGGAAACACGATCGTCGGGCTCCCACTGGGACCATAACCCTCACGACATCGCCACCATTAACGAATTAGTCACAATCACTTCACATCCTTCAACATTTTTCATTCACATCACTTAGAAAAATCATGAATAATATTTACATTTTTCATTTTCGAAACCAAGCATGCAACGTGTATTTTAAATGTCTTCTTAAAATCATAAAAATCCCTTAGACATTTAAAAATCATAATTTAATCATGAACAATTCATAAACATTTAAAAATAATAATATTTCCATAAAACAACATTTAGGGCACTGCAATGACCTTAACTAATTTCTAGGTGTAAAAAGACCGTTTTACCCCTAGACTCGACATTTCACGTTTTCGACTTTTTTCTTGATTTCATGACTCTAACATGTCCCAAATAATTATTTAAGCTTACATGAATTTTTTCATAATTTTATTTAGCTTAAATGTTAGACTTTTTCATTTATCTTCAATTAATTGTTTTATCGTTGTTTTAACCCCGAAAAATCCCAAACTTTAATATAAAATTCCTAAATTCTAAATTTAGTCTTTTTATTTTATTTTAGCCCTTATGGACCATGACTCGACCCACGTGAGCCGTTTTCCAATTTTTCATTATTTAAAACACCCTATTTGACACCTGAACTTCGACCCCGAGCCATCTCTTAATTTTATCGAGTTACCCTCGGACCATAACGAACCAGAACCTGCCCAACATGCTAGAGTACCCTAATGGACCAACAGAACCCACGGAAAACACCCGAACATAACAACCCAAGTCCCCCAAGTCCCACCATGTACTGGCCGAGAGCTTCATGTGCATGACCCTCACGTTTTTGGTGCCTAGAACTCTAACCCCTGGCTTGGCTCTCTAAACAGCCTCTCCAGCACTCGCCTAGGACCCTAGGACGCACCCTGACCCAGCCATGGAACCCCAGGCCGAGCCCCGCCCATCTCCTGCCTGCGCGCGATTGCAAAAAGGCTCTCGGGTAGGAGTCCTTCTTCACAAGGACTCCTCCCAGCCCTCATGACTCGAGTCCTAGTATGGCTAGGACTCCACTCTGACCCCTTACAGACCCTGGCTAAGCCCTGACTGAAGCCATGATCGAACCCAGCCCTCCTGCCCAAAACCGCAGCGATGAACCTGTGACAGCAACTTACGTGCAGCGTGCATTCCTGATCACGGGTGGTGTTTAGGTGATTATCTAGGACTCTAATATGTGTGAAAAACACTACCGGATTGACTTCTAATCATGGCAGCCCTTTACACAATACATAAACATGATTTAGGAATCAAAAACTTTGTTTAAACATTCATGCAATACTCAAAAACGAAAATACATCAAGGTGTCACTTGTTTTTTTTTTCTTCATGTTTTTCATGCATACAATAATTCAAACCATAATATGATATGATGGATGAGAAAAGGAAGATTTAGGCGTGCCTTTGTGTAATATACGCACGAAATATCGGTGACGTCGAAGAACGGATCGAAACCAAGGCTTGTACTCTCTTGAACCTTCGAATAAACCCTTCTGAAATTTGTGTGTGCAGTGCCGTGAGGTTGAGAGTGGTGGTGGAGAGTTTCTGAATTTTTTTTTTATTGTGCGGCGTGCAAGTGGGTGCCAGGAAAAGGGTTCTAGCCTTTTTAAATACTTATTAAACAACTAAATAGGCTATAGGCCTATTAAGCCTCTAAATTAAGCCCACTAGTACTCATTAGGATTTAATAAAATTTAACCAAAGTTTTGTTTAATTAAACATGTGAATTTATTAGCCGGGTTGCCAAAAAGTTCGTATTTTAGTTGAAAAACCAACCCCGATAAAATTTACGTCCTGGCGTATAAAATCACCTCAAAACCCTTTATTTTCAAAAAAATACTAAAAAGCCTCACCCTTATTTTAAATAATTAAAAACAATTATTTATTAAAAAACATTTTCTATTTTTCAGCCCTCGGTCTCCGTTCCTCGAAATTTACTGAATAATCCTAAAAACTCAATTTTATGCATGATGGAAATAAAATCTCATTTAGCATATAAATAAGTATGTCGCATAATTAATTAGCAATTAAAATCAATTAATTACCCATTTTTCATATTTTCCTAGATTCGCATGCAGTTGGATTACGTCGTCTTAATTTTGGACCTCACATTAGCGTGGAGATCCGGACTTAGAGTAGAGTGATTTTCAGAACTTGATGTAGTAGCTGAACTCTAGTTGCGATAAACATATGTTGTACATGATCTGTACTTTATGTTGATATTTATATCAGAGTGATTACTTTACGTTTCCGCAATTGTATTAAAAAAAAAATTTAGACCCAGATTAATTAAATGATCCTAATAATGATTAAGAAGATGGATTAGGTTCGGGTCCCCACATAGCTGAAGCTCTTCAACGATATGATTATCTTCTTGATCTTCTCAAGATTCAAAAGCTGATAACAATTTGTGCTGAACAGAGATAAAATTATGATCCTTCATGCCCAACCGCTTTTGAAAACATAGCAGTGATTAATCAACTAGATATGGACATGGTCTCCCTTCAGCTGAAGGTCAAATTCTGGGAAAATGACCACAAACTAATTGAACTAGTGAATTCCAAGGAGCAGATAATGACTGAACCCTCATTTTTATTTTTCTATGAGAAGTAGACTGATACTGACTACAAAGAAGCCAAACTGCCCACTCAGTAAGATCCTATCACCTCTCCACCTCTGAGAAAATTACTCTAGCCAATCTTGAGAAAGTTGTGCAATCCATTGCACAACAACAACAAGATGCTGATGGAGATGAACTTTTACTGAGCAGAGTGCTTTTCACATCTCCTTTGACTTAGAAAACCGATGCAATAATGTCTGAAGTAGAATTTATCCCTTCTAAGGATGTGCTTATTATCGAATCAGATGAAGCTGCTTTTGTTCGAGAAACTATACATGAAGTAGTTGCAATAGCTATGTGTGGGGACCCGGACGCTAATTAAAGTTTTTAATCGGTCTTATAATTAATCAATCAATTATAATAAACAGGGTCTAATTTTTTTTTTAAAATACAAAGCGGAAACGTTATGTAAATCAATCTGAATTACATATTAAATATAAACATACAAGTCCTGTATTGTTTACAATAATTCAACTAGGTTCAACTACATATCAGTGCTGGCTCCTAATTTACTTCTGAGCTCGGATCTCCATGCTATCTAATCCAGCTTCGTTCTCTTTTTGACCCTGATCCTGTTCCACCTGTTGTCATGCACACATACAAAAAAGACAATAGCCGGATAACTCCGGTGAGAATTACATTCCAAGTATAAATCATGTATACATGCAATCATATAAACAATATAAAAGCATATAACAGATATTCATAACATGTCTCAAAATCAGAACATGAATCAAATATTCGTAGCATGTATCATAATCCGAAACATGAATTAATATCAACAATAACCCTTACTCTAAACGTGTACCATAATCAGGAACATAAATCAGTATAAATCATATTTTGAACATGAACCATAATCAGGAACAGAAATCAGTATAAATCATATTTTGAACATGAACCATAATCAGGAACAGAAATCAGCATCAATCAATGAATCAATATCCGTAACTCTTAAACTCAGACTAGACTCAATCCTAGTCTAGGGATCCCGGTTTCTAGACGTTGGCATTCCATATCGATCACCAGTAATAGAAGAAACTCCAATTCTATCCACATTGATATGGTATCGATCACCAGTAATAGAAGAAACTCCAATTCTATCCACATCGATTGCCAATCGTCCGGTGACCTATACGTGATAGACATTGGCACTTTCGCCAATTTACTATCTTGTGACATCGTGCAATGTGCCCGTGGCGATCCCGCCACTATCAGGTACTTCTGTCACAAGATCACTCGATCAATACCTGCTTTCTATACATTCATAGAACAAGCATATCCAGTCAAATCAATGAACATAATAATAAGAAGTATGTGATTTAGAGAAACTCAAGTATATCATACTATACTCGAGTCGATCTCTCGGTACCACATTGACTTATACCTTTCTCTTCTCGGTCTGACGAAGACGAAGTCTCGAAGTCCAATCTATCCATATCAATCTGAAATACAATATCGCATAGGCACAATCTCAATATGCAACTCAATTCAAAATCTATTTTGATCAATACTCAAATCAAACATAATCTGATCAATATCGAATCAAGAGACAATCTAATCCATATCGACGATATCATGATATAATCGAAGTCACTACTGAATCTGATCAATATCAACCCACTGATGTTTCGACGATATAACAATACATTCTCGCTAACCCTGTCAGTCTCAACATCACAGATATAATAACAGCACTCATAATCAATATCGGTACCATTCATAATCAATAATAATACAGTTCTGATATCGAATCTCAATCAAATCAACTCTGAAAATCATAACAATTACATAAACAGTCTGTTCTTCAATTTGACTTCAAATATACGATGTCCACTGTATCAGAAACACCATATATGATTCCTATTCAATTCTGACAATATCATAATTTCAAATCATATCTAAACGTAACAAAACTAACGTCCAATTGTAGCCTGCGTCGATAGAAATTCAGTACTGAAGTCGGATTCAAAATCTGACGGACGGATTTTGCACAAATCGAATTCTAAAGTCGGGAATCAATTTTTTCCAACGTTTTCTCGATTTCTTCATTTGCTACAGGAGAATGAATTGTATATATATATATATATACATCCATCTCGTGCATGTAAGGCAAGTGGAGTATTGTGCGTACTGCACGTCTCGCGCATATGCGCGAGACACAAAGTCTCGACGCGTAACTTTTACCGTAGCTCGCGCATATGCGCGACTTCACCCCGCACATGTACGCCCAACTCTCTGCCTACCTCGCGCATGTGCGCGGCTCACGTCGCGCATGTGCGCGCAATGTTCTATTCCAGTTCCTTGGCTACTGGACACCTCGCGCATATGCGCGCCCTCACGCCGCGCATATGCCCCGTCTGCCCAATTCGCGCATGGCTCGCGCATGTGCGCGAATGGCACACCCTCGCACATAATTTTGTGTTTTTTCTCTTCTTTCTCGGTCTAATCCGTTCCGTCTATAATCACATCGATTAATCACTAACTCATTTCAGATTAGCTTCAGATTACGGTAATAAAATCTCGGGCATTACATTTCTCCCCCTCTAAGATACGATTTCGTCCCCGAAATCACAGGCAATCAAATCAGATAAAGAAAAAAATGTATAATAGAGGTTAATCAGAAAACTCATTGCAATGCAACAATTCTGAAATTTCAGTCTCATATCCGATTTTGTTTCCCAAATAGTTTCTTCAGTATCATAACGCCTCCATTGAACTTTCACAAACGGAATAGTCTTCTTTGATACCCTGACGACTTTACTGTATGTTCAACAGCAGAATAGTCTTCATTCTGGATTATTCTTCTTTCCTGAATCTCTAACTCCAATCTGGAATATTAATGCAAGAAGTATAATCTCATAATACAACTGGAAGTAATTCTGATAGAATCGATCTCAGAACATTGGCTATACAACATCCGTATATACCAATTACCGACTCATAACAATCAATATTATCCTCTATTATCAAATCCGGTACTCCCAGTCAAGGTTACATTCAATCTTCCAGTTTTAAATATCAACAGTCATCGTCCGACGTTGACATATTCAGTCTATTTATTCTGAGTTGTTTTTATTCTCTTCTGAATCAGTTTCGATTTCTTTTTCATATCCCTGATCCTATCAAATCCAGTTCTCAGGTATCACCGAGATATAATCCCCATACGAAGAAAATATGCAGTTTTCACTGTACAATGCCTCGAATGAT
The DNA here is from genome assembly GCF_025594145.1 of Primulina tabacum. Taxonomy (NCBI): domain Eukaryota; kingdom Viridiplantae; phylum Streptophyta; class Magnoliopsida; order Lamiales; family Gesneriaceae; genus Primulina; species Primulina tabacum. The sequence continues at coordinate 18,224,581 of NC_134552.1, forward strand.
GGGATCTCCATACTCATCTGATAACTATCTTTATACGATAATTTACAAGTGACAATAAACCATGTCAACTAGTGCTAACATCCAGCACTACAGTGCCTGGATATTCTCCCGTATCAGGATAGTTTGCTCCAACTATCCGTTGATTTATAAACGATAGGTGAAAGATCTTGTTGTATATTCTGCCAAAAGTACAAAATAATCCAAAAATCGGGGATATGATAAAATCAACTTTGGCATTCAGTGCAATTTGCCCACTTTTCTGACATACAACTCAGTCGTTCTGATCATGTCTGTACATCTTCCTGGACAGAATAACATATACAGATTCGAACCATCTGTCAATCACAATCATGTCACATCAAAATCTTGGAAATATTAGCGATAGTTCCATCACAAAATCCATAGAAATGTACTCCATCTCTATTCAGGAATCAATAATTTATATAACCAATCTCTGGTTCCTCTCCTATTGATGGACAATATAGACATCTCAGTATAAACTTTGCCACAATTGATCTCATCTGTTTCCCTAACATCAGTCATTTCAAGTCATTATACATTTTTCTATCATCAGAATAAATGTTGAATCAAAGATGGCGTACTTCTGATCATACCTGTTGTTTCCCAATCCAACACATCTGACACCACAAATCAGTTATTCATATGCCATACAGTATCACATACCTGATATTCTGATCGATCCTCTACTCTGATCATTGAAATCAAGGTCTAAACATTCTGAACATTCTGATCAAACTTCTGAACTGCTTTAATTCCCGAAATCAGCTTTGGTTTGACTCACACCGTATAGAATCTCAACGATATGTAATCTATATCAAATACTGAGTTAAAAGATAACAAGTCTCAAGCAGATTTACTACAACCATCGTATATAATATCCTGCTAAATTCATACAACCACCAATATCTGACACTGATATCAATCTCAGCCACTGATCACGGCTTCACTGTACTCAGCTCAACAGATATATCGTCTTCAGATGTCACATATTCTGAATACAATCTGTCTTAGGCCAGATTCACAATTCAACAGTTCTTATCTACCATAATCTCAGTTCTCAGAATATTCAATACAAAATATTCGATTCAATTGGTCATATGCTGTGAGTAATCAAAATATCATGAATATACCGAGCATAAAATCATCAGAATACCTCTGAACACAGGATTCATCCATCCATAACTGAACTGATAAACAGGACTGAAGTATTTTACAGAGAAACGCACAATCAGATGTAACTCTAATTCTCAATCAACAAATCTTCTGACTGAGGAGGAACAAGTTGAGATTACACTATGACTGGGCAAGAGAATCCAAAACCTAAAGAACAAATTAGTCAGACTGAGGAGGAACAAGTTGAGATGTCTATCAGCAAGACTGACTTAAGAGTCTCAATGTAGTCAGGCTCCTGTACTAGCGATTGTCGTATCAAAGAACTCTCCAAAATAGAACCATCATCTCCTAATTTGGACTTACTGATGAAACAACTCTGGATCAGATCAGTTCAAGTCTCACTGTCATATCTTCTTCTATAACAATTCTGAGTAGAAGCAATCCAAATATTGAGAAAGCATTAGAATCTTTCAAAGATAAAATGCTCTTAGAGGTGTCAGATCTATCAAGAGGCATGATAGACATATTTAATCTACTTGACCATATCAAAATGGCTCAGGCAGCCAATGTTACTCATCTTGGTGAGCAAACTCAAGCTAATAAATTTCAAATTTTCACCAAGATAAAGGAATTACAAGCAAACTTCATTGACAAGGTTGTCAGCGTGAGTTCTCAGTTAGATTCTATTCTTGCCTACCTAAAGCCGCCCTATAGTCCTCTAGTGTTGACAAAAAAGGGAAGAGAAGAAGTCAACTAGTTCCAGTCAGCTGAAATCTATCGATGCGCAGAAGAAACCTAAATCTACCGATGCGCAGAAGTAACCTATTGACAAACACTCTGGTCAGTTTAGAAGATGATACTTGAAAAACAGTGACCATATATTCAGTTAGATATTTCAGTTGTATATATTGTCAAGAATAAATGCATTCGGTATTTTTTTGGCATAACTTTATCAAACACCAAAAAGAGAGTAATTGTAAGAACATTTTAAGTTTTGGTTATTGAATAAGGTTACTGATCCAATGGATAATTAGATAACCAAACCAAACTGAATTCAAGAAAATAAACTGAATCGTAATAAGAAGAAGTCTCCTAAGAATCCTAACTGATTACAAAGCCAGACTGATAATCTAAGAAAGATGCTGATAGCCAAACCGATTCAAGGTTGACTGATGAGGCCCAACTGAAAATCTATAAGTCAATAATTCAACACAATATATGTAAAACCCACAAATCTCAACTCGGTATATTATTTATGTACTCGAAATTTTGTACTAGATTATAAAATATTGTATTGAATAATTATCCAGATTATTTAAAGTGGTATGATATAACTAAATATTTGTGTGTGTGTGTGTGTATATATAATGAGATAGATAAGAGATGATAATTTATCCTAAATTCAAAATTTTAATTTAAAAGTTTAAACATTAATATAATATACGATCTAGATAGTAGCCACCCCTCTATAAATACGAGAAGATCCTCCATTCAAAATTTACACCCAAATTTTCGAATTTTCTCTCCATATTTTCGAAATTCCTCTTCAAAAATTCTGTTGCATTAATCAAAGTTGATTGATCGATTTTAGGCACCTGCGAGGGTGCTTCAAACACAATATTTTCAATGAGCTGCAATAGCTCGTGTTCTAAGAATGTAAACACCGATGAATTAGATCGAGTTTGTTTTTAAACCAACCGAAAAATACTCGAAATAATCCTTCCTTAAGAAAGCTAATCAATTTAATGCTTTTAACTTGTGTAAACTAAATATTGATATAAGGGGGATCAGTTCTTGCATATATCAGTTGAGTTATCATGAGAACTGAAGTGATAACAGCTCGAACTGATCAAATCAGTTTGAAAACAGTAGTTAAACAGTCAAGTACACAAGATATGTTTATGGATGTTCGAAACTTCAACTGCTCCTACGTCAACTCTTCTACCATCTCGGGTAGGTTCCACTCGAAGACTTTGATTTATACAACACCTTGTACAAACTCACTCAGCTTATGACTTACACTATTGCCTAACTGAATTCCTAATCTAGACTGAAGGCGGCACCTTCCAACCAACACTTTTGTAACGTCTATGTGTTAAATATTACATACACAAGTTTAACGTCTTTGTGCAAGACTCACTTAACCTACTGTATGTGTGAGTGATTGTGCATGTGCGTGTGTGAGAACTGATATATGAATAGAACACGAAGGTGTTCCCACACATGAGGGAAAAATGATCCTAAACTGATAACACTTTTAAGTGTTCCCTCAAATCTGGGCTGATTGCTTCTTGTAAGCTGATATGCGTTGAGCGTGCCCTTCTTCTTTTGATTTTCACACAATTGTATATTTTTCCATGCTTGTTTGTTGATGGTCTTGATCTTGTATTTATAGATAATATGAGACCGTACACCAAGACTCATCAAATATATTCGTTGCAATTTGAACTCGTTGCTCGAAATATCTCTGTACTTTCCGACAGCCATTCTGGAACTTTTTTGGCTTTATTAGTCCCCAAATTCCTTAACAATTGCAAAATAAATTCCTAATTTACTCGAAAATTATTCAATTAGTCCTTAATTTTGAAAATTCTACAATTAACCCATAAGTTCTTGGCATTCTTAATTTCATTATATATGTAAGGTCCAAAAATACGATAACGTAATCCAACTGCATGCAAATCTAGGAAAATGAAAAATGACTAATTAAATTGTTTTAGTTGCATGAATTAATTATGATATACATGTTTACATGTTTAAAAATATGTTTTATTTTAGAATGCATAAAACTTTGTTTTTAAAGGGCATTCGAGACGTGATCGAGGAACGGAGACTGAGAACCATAGGAGAAAATATTTTATTAAATTATGAATTTTAATTGTTTAATGTGTGGTGTATTTTAAATGGAATTTTCGAAAATGGGGTGCTTCTAAGTGTTTTTTTACGTCGAGTCGTACTTTTAAACGGTATTCAATTTTCGACGAAAATATGAAATTTGCGAGAACTCGACTAATATTTTCACAAACATTCCTAACAAAATATTTTAAATAAGAACTAATGGACTTAATGGGCCTATTACACTTGGTTAATGGACCAAAGCTTGCACCATGTGTTTTAACTAGAATAAAAAGCAAATAAACCTTCCCCAACACCCCAAAACACACTCCCTCTTCCCCTCTAAATAATACTAGGACACTTCCTAGCAGTTAACCTCACGCACACACCCACGATTTTGGAATGAAACTCACGTGAATATTGAAGAAAATTTCAGCAAGGTCTTCCCCTCGTCGACGTCCTCACATCGCAAGTTGTTTTCGTGCGTATTTACGCCATAATCTTCCTTCAAACATCTTTCACACCATATTATGTATGTTTAATTATGTTTGCATGAGGAATATGATGCGCAACTTTTATTTTCATTTATATGGCTATACATGCACAAAACTAGAGTTTTCCTTTTTTGAAACTCTTCCTAATGATGCACAAAGAGGCTGCCATGTTAGGGGTACTTGATAGGATGTTTTCCCATATGTTTAAGTCCATATAAGCACGATGCAAGGCTGGAACGTGAGAGGCTAAGGGCTGCATAAATTTATGGGTTTAGGGTAACTAGGGCTCGACTTTTGGGAGGTTTAGGAAAGGGGGCGTGCAGTGGTGCTTTCCAGGCAAGGGGCTGGGCTCATGAGAGTCCTAGCATCGAGCCATGGTGGTCCACGCAAGGCTGTAGGGTTAAGTAAGAGAGGAGGCGCACGGCTAGGACTCTTCCTAGCCGCGGTCGAGTGCTTGGGATGAACCTTGCGCGTTTAAGTGCATGGGCCATGGGGTCTGGTCTAAGGGGGTCCTAAAGGGTTAGATGTATGTCCTAGGAGGGTTGGTCAGGGGCTGGTCCAATCTGTTAGGGTCTAGGTTGGAAAGTTTGAGGATGACATGAGTGAGGGTTCGGTCCATATAGGCAGAAAATTCAGTAGCTGATTAAGGCTTGTTCATGGGTCTTGATTGGCTTGATTTGGGTTATATATGGTATAAATATGTGTTATTAAGCTATGGTAGTTTGGTAAAGTTTTGAGTCCATACGAGTCAAAACTGAGATGTACGTCTAAATTTAAAAACAAATTTGGAAATGAGTCGAGAAGCTTAAGTTTACGTCTAAAAAATATTTATGGGTGTATTTTAAGGTGTCATGTTAAGTTTGGAAGGATTTGGGTCGTCGTTTGAAGGTTCCAAGGATAAATTTGGAAAGTTAGAGATCAGGGGTAAAACGTTCATTTTACACCTGAAAATGTTAGACGTCCTGGGAGTATCCTGAATGCTGTAATATATGTTAAAATTTGTACTTTAAAATTTTATGGAATTTTATGATGAAACGTTAATGCTAAAAGACATGTTGCATGCTTGGTTTAAAAGAAAAATGATTTATACATGCATATATTTTTATAAGTGATGGAAATATGAAAATTTGAAGGAGGTGAATTGATTGTGACTAACATGATGATACGATGATAAATAAGGCCAAGGCTTAGTTGACAGGTGAGAGTGTCACTGATGTCCCTGCCGTCCGGTACCGTGGGAATACGTAGATGGATCCATTGACCTATAACTAATACGAAAGTCACAATTGAGGATTTGAATTCAATAAAATGAAAACATATACGTATATGATGAAAATGAAAAAGTATATGATGAAAGGAAATATGTTTAAGTTTATGTTCATGAAAAGCTATTTTATTAAAAGTATTTTCAATGTTGCTTGTGAATGTATATGTATTACTTGCTATCATGGTTAAGGTTTGCTAAGTCACTAGGTGTGATCGATGCAGGTGAGCGTGAGATTGATGTTAATGGAGGTCTTGATGGTTGCTCTTGCTGGACTGAAAGTGCACACAACCCGAGGACCGTCGCTAGTTTTCCGCACATAAAACAAGTTTATGATTTATGATTACTTAAAGATTATTATTACTCATGATTCTTTTGAGATGTTTTTGAGAAGATGTTAGAGTTAAGTTTATTTTTGAAATAATGTTAGTTTAGGTTGGTTGATGTTTCACGATTTTATACTTTGAATTACTTTCTTTTGAATTTTCAAATAATAGTTGGTTGATTCATTTTAAATGGTGCAAAACCATTTTAAAAAAATATATATGACATATTAATTTTGGCCGAATACTTGGAAAAAAAATTCTATTACATTTTAAAGAAAAACGAGTATTGGACGTTTCAGTTGGTATCAGAGCAACGTTTCTGCAAAGGGTTGTGTCACCGCTAGTTCCAGAGAGCTCAGTCGTCAAGCCTCAAGTCTGTAAGTTTAATTACTTCACATTATTTTTATGATGATACGTGCATATTTACATGGTTTATAAGTTTACTTTACACATTTAAAAGCTTTTTGAGGTTAAATGATATATATGCTTAAAGTTGCTCAAAATGGGATTAGTATATGCTGCATGATTAGAAACTTATATTTAAATGCTTGTTGGTTACGTAAGAAATTTGGAAAACGTTTAGATATAATGTCTCCTAGACACGCACCTAATACCGCTAGATAAGCCGAGAACACTGAGGATCGTCAAGGGAATGCACCCCCACCTCCTAATGGAGATGCTGCTACACGTGCTCTAGAGGGCATGACACGTTTCTTTGAGCCGCTAGTTTCAGCATGCTCCGAGGCCACAACACGACATGCATGATTAGTTCCGGAGGCTGAGTCCGAAGAAATTTTCTGGCACCACCGACCCGTTTGCTGCTGAGGGTTGGGTTCGATCACTTGAGGTGCACTTTCATTATCTAAATATGGGAGAGGCTGACCGAGTTAGGTGTGCTACTTATATGCTTAGAGATTACGCTTTTCTTTGGTGGGAAGGAGCTGAACATGAGGTCAATCTAGCCACCCTAACTTGGGTGCAATTCAAGAATATTTTCTATGAGAAGTATTTTACTTCCGACGTCCGAGGGCGCTTGAATAGGGAATTTATGACTCTCCATCAGGGAGACATGAATGTGGCTGAGTTTGTTAGGAGATTTGATAGGGGTTATCACTTTGTACCCCTTGTTGCTACGGATGTTGCTGAGAAATTAAGGCACTTTATGGATGGCCTTAGACCGACCATACGTCGTGATGTGATGATGATGCGACCGATGGATTATGCTGCTGCCACTGCTTGTGCATTACAAGCTGAGCAAGCCCTGAAAGATATTGACTTTGAGATGCAGTGCAAGAGGCAGCAGCACCAACAGAGCTCTCAGCCAATCAAGAGGCAATTTACGGGACCTCTGAAAGCTCAAGGGCAACAAAAGCCCCAAGGACAATGGAAGAAGTCTGGGGCAGCAAAAGCCACCACAGCCTGGAGCAGTTTTTGGATAATGAGATGCGCGCGGTTGCACGAGAATTCGCGCTGGGGCACGCGGGTTTCGTTTCTTTACAGTTTTGTTGAGGGCACGCGGTAGCGCGAGATGTTGCGCTGCCGTGCGCATGCTTCTGGTCTTGCCCACTTGTCCTGGGCGCGATGCTGCGCGAGAATTCGCGCGGTGGCGCGCATGCGTCTGTCCGATTTTTCGCCCTTTTTTTTTAAATAACCTGCAAAAATAAAACTGATTCAAATTAATACTTGAAATAAAAAAAATCAGGATTAATAAATGAAAAATTGAAATAAATTAATAAAAACAAAATGAATGCAAAAAATAAATAAATAAATAAATGTGGGTTGCCTCCCACACAGCGCTTGGTTTAACGTCGTCAGCCCGACTTTCTCCTGTTCATGGTGGGTCGTATGATTTCTTGGATACTCTTATTTCCACCAGCTGACTTTCCACTTCCATGGTCATCTTTCCTCGTTTCACGTCAATCATAGCTCCAACAGCAGCCAATAATGGTCGTCATAGAATGACGTGAACGTCCTGACTATTCTCCATATCGAGTACCAAGAATTCTGCTAGAACTTTCAATTTGTCAATCTTCAGTTCAACATCATCCACAATACCCAATGGCACCTTCACCGATTTATCTGCCAGCTGCACGCTTAATTCGGTGGATCTCATCTTGCTCAATCCAAGTTTCTCGTAGAGAGATCTTGGTATTAAATTTATACTTGCCCCTGAGTCACAGATAGCTTTTTCTACTTAATGACCCCCTATTTCACATGGTACAATAAATTCACCGGGGATCTAGCAACTTCTGAGGAACATTCCTTCGTGTTCCTTTGGTAAATTCACCCTCCACCTGATCTGCAAACTCAATATTAGTGTTTAGGTTCTTGAGATCTTCAAGACCTTTTTTCTTTTGAAATTCATCTTGTAATTGTAGAAATCTTTGGGGGTAGGGAAGTAAAGAAATATCAATGCATTGATTTAAACCGTACCTCTCAGATTTCTTACCTCGGGCTCCTTTGGTTGGACTTAGCTTTTCATCCCGAACATGTGTAAGTTCAACCTCCATCTCTTCTCTGCCTACCACACAAGTCTCTTCATGATGTATAAAAATGGCATTCACCTCTCTCAGATTTGGGTCGGCAGTCTTTTGAACTGCGCCTGACGGTTGAGACGTGAGTTGCTTCGTTATTTGCCCAACTTGCGACTCCAGGATTTTCAAAGTAGCACCAATACTTGCCATATGTGTCTCAAGGTTGTCAAGTCTAGACTCAGTTCTAGACATCCTCTTACCAGATTCAACAACAAATGTCCCAACTAAATCCTCAAACGAAGGCTTTCCCTCCCCGCTTTGATGTATTGAACCCCGGTGGAGGATTCAACACATTTTTATTATTTGCATAAGAAAAGTTTTCATGATTTCTTAATCCTGGATGATAAGTGTTAGGGGGAGGGTTACCTCGATATCCTCCGAATCCTCCAAAATTTCTGTTGTTGACGTACTGAGCTTCTTCAGTAATAGATTGTTCTTCAGCAACAGTCGATGGACTCTCAGTTTCTGATATGCTCACTTTGTTCATAGCTGCGAGTTGTGTGGTCAGTGCGGACACTTGTGCAGTGAGTGATGTGATAGGGTCCACAGCATACACTCCGGCTGTCCTTTTTACTCCTGCTTTTTCAGAAGGCCACTGGTAGCTATTTATCGTCATCTGTTCAAGCAAGTCATAAGCTTGCTCGGGAGATTTAGCAAAGATCGTGCCACCAGCTGCAGCATCCACTGTTCCTCTTGTTTGCCCATTTAGACCGTTGTAGAATAATTCAATTTGCACCCAGTTTTCAAAGCCATGGTTCGGGCACTTTCTCAACAACTCCTTGTATCTTTCCCGTGCCTCGTACAATTGCTCAAAATCTGTCTGCCTGAACGTGCTAATCTCAATTTTCAACTGTGCAGACTTCGCAGGGGGAAAGTATTTTGCCAGAAATTTTGTCGCCAGCTCCTGCCATGTCGTGATACTTCCCAAGGGAAGCGATTGGAGCCATCCTCTAGCTTGATCCCTGAGAGAAAACGAAAACAAACTGCAGTCTAATAATATCATCAGGAACATTATTAATCTTTACCGTATCCGTTATCTCCAAGAAGGTCCTTAAATGAACATGAGGATCAGACGTGGCGGTTCCAGCAAATTGGTTCTGTTGAACCATGTTTATCAGCGTAGGCTTCAGCTCGAAATTATTTGCGTTGATGGTTCCTCTTGCAATACCAGAGTAATGATTGTTGATCACTGGTCGGAAGTGATCTCTTATAGGAATCGCCTCTGGCTGGACGTGTCTGTCATTCTCTCTGTTCTCAGCCATTGATTGGATCTCTTCTCTTCTTGCTTTTCTTAATCTTCTCGCAGTTCTTTCGATCTCCGGATCAAAAATAAGCAAGTCAGAGTTTTGCGATCTTAGCATACACTGTCAAGCAGAAAAAATGAGAAACTCAATCAATATAAAATAAAATAAAAATAAAAGCTCTAAATTAAAATCTAGACTAATTGTTAACAATATTGATATAAATTCAAATTAGACACTCCCCGGCAACGGCACCAAAAACTTGTTGCGTGTGTTCACTACCGCAAGTGTACGGTGTCAAGTTTTAGTACTGGTTAGAGTACAAATATCGATCCCACGAGGAGTGTGTATAAAAATGTATATCAGTGCTCGTAATTAAAATAATCTCAACTTTATTTAGAAAAATCAAATAAAAGGTTGGTTTGTTTGAACGAATTAATTGAAAACAATGAATTAATTAAATCACCGAATTGAGAAATAATAATGAGAGAAAATATCTAGAGAAATGATTTCACAAAGTTTCCACGATAAATATTCACAGTTGAATTTATATTCCTGAATTCCAATTATTTAATGGCCAAGAACACTTAGATTATTTTATTCCCCCTTTCCCAAGTGACGAATAACTGTATCTATCAACTTCGATTCAATTATTCCTAATTAGAATCTAAGTTTCATAGATAAATGCAAACAATGTTCTTACTAAGCCTCGCTAAAGTTATACGCCTTCCGAACGCTATAAACATTTAACGATGTGTTCTAATGATCTATAATCCTAGTCCCTCTTCCGAGTTGTAGAATTAATTAAACAACAAACAATTTATGGCCAGTAAATTGCAGTGCAATAAACACAGAAAAACACAAGTAAACATGAAATGGAATTCAATCTTATAAAATAACCACGTCAAATCATCGTGTCCACTAAGCTACATCATTCTCTAGAATGAGAAATTAGTTCATCACGAAATCGAAATAAAAATGACGCATGTTAAAAGTTTTAGACATTGACATATGAGAAAATAGAAACGCAAAAGACAGATAACAAATCCGAAGTGTCGTCTCTGTCCCCAGATTCGTCGCTCTTTGTCTTTGTAATCGATCTTCGCGTGTCCTGCCTTCGTCTCGCCTTCGCTCCAAGTCTTCTCCCTGTATTTTCGTCCAAAATGGCGTGTCTTCTCTCGTTTCTTTCTTCCCCAAGACGGCCTCCCTCATTTCTGACCTAGCGGCGCGCATTTTATATAGATTTTCTGGACGCTCTGTGCGCACGGTGGCGCATGATCTCGTGCGGCCGCGCTCGCCTTTCTGCTCGCTGGCCCATGTATGTGTGCGTGCGGTCGCGCGGCTGCGCGCAAGCTTCTGGTCGGTGGCTCTTTTCTGTGCGCTCGCGGGTGCGCGTCATATGGCGCAGCGCGCGCACCTCTCGGCTTTTCTGTTTCTTCTGTGCGCGCGCGGTTGCGCGTGAAGTGGCGCGACCGCGCGCGCACTTCTGTCCATTGGTGTGCTCTCGGTTGCGCGGTATGTCATTTTCTTGGTCCACTTGACTTCGTGTCGCAATTTTCTCCATTCCTGAAAAGACAATCAAAACAAACCAAAACGCATAATTCTGTTCGAAAGAAGCATAATTCAAAAACGGAATTTAATATAAAATAAGTGCAAATCTTGCACTTATCAGGGTAAAAATTGCATGTTATATTTTTCTGAATTTATTTTTTAATTATTGCTCAGTAGTTAATTTAGTTTCTATTTACTTTTTGCATTCTATATTTGTTAGGAAAAGTCATGGATAAGTAAAATGTGTGGCCGATGATGAAAATTGAATTGTGGTCCTGAGGTTTATATGTGTTCATGAGAACCTAGGAGTCACAAATATTTTTCACTGTCGTGTTTATTGATACTATTGTTGCTTAGAGACAAGTTGTATGCCTGTGATGCTAAATAGACGACAGATATCTGATTCTTGGTAATTCTTGCATGACATTGATTGACACTTTCACAAACATAGAAATGATCTAGGCAGTTTTTCACAATATCCTTGGGCCTGTGTTCTTTGTTTACTGTCAATTGTAGCCCTTTGAGCTTCAAGTTAATTGAGATGCTTACTTTTTCTTCGTGCACCTATATCATATATCATTTTGATTGAAAATTGCATGTGACTGGTTTGTATGAGATGATTAATGGATTGACGGTAATCTAGAACTTGTTTGAGCACTTTTCGAGGCGAAATACGGATAATATGTTACATAGGAATGATTTAGGCGATCTTTGAAACCGTTGAGCCTTCGAGCCTACCAAATGAACATGAAATATCCCTAGTGTCCCATTTTGAGCCTACTGAAAAATCAAGTGGTGTGTGTCAATGACATACAATTAGCCCCCACTTGTATCTATTCTATATCCCACAGCAACTACCAAATGAAGCTTATACACTTATTTGCCTACCTGATTTTTGAGAGAAATAAATTCATTGGTGTTGTAGTGATTCAAATGCTCCTTGAAAAAAAAAGAAAAAAAAAAGAAATAGTTAAAGTGTGCAAAAAGGAGTTCAAAAAGAAGAAAAACAATGAAAAGAATGAATCAAAAGTGGTGAGAAAGAAAGCATTTGGGAAATGAAAGTATGAATGAAAAGAAAACAATAAAGTGGGTGGTGGTTGAAAAGAAAAATGAAAATGAGTGAAGTTGATGAAGTTCAAATATTTCTGCTCAAATTTTGATTTCCATACCTTTTATTGTAGCCATGAGCCGTGGCCTAACGTTACAAGCTTACAAGACCTATTAACCTTGTCACATTTATCCAATATACTAGTGCAGAAAATTTGTTCAAGTCAAGCCTATGGATACCTGAAAAACATAGTCATCAAGTATAGACTTTAATCACTTGCATGCAAGCATCTCATGATGTGATTTCATCTTTGGTACATTTTTGTTGAATATTCATCGAGCCAATTAATCACCAATAAAGTCCTATGTGATCTATGAATGTGAATTTGTATTTTGATGAAGTGTGAGTTGAACTAAACTGAGGATTTCTTGATTCTGTAAGCCGAATGGGTATTATGACTCTATTTGAGCACTCGATGGGGTAAACGAATATTGACATATCACACACACACGTGACTCTTGGGAAATCATGAATTACATTAAAATAGATAAGTCTGAGGCCAATATCACTTTTTGCGAATCCATGACTGTTAAGAGTTTCATTACTTGTTAATTGACTTCCTGTTTTTATTCTATTTTGCTCGGGACTAGCAAAAGTTCAAGTTTGGGGGGTTTGATAAGTGCAAGATTTGCACTTATTTTATATTAAATTCCATTTTTGAATTATGCTTTCTTTCGAACAGAATTATGCGTTTTGGTTTGTTTTGATTGTCTTTTCAGGAATGGAGAAAATTGCGACACGAAGTCAAGTGGACCAAGAAAATGACATACCGCGCAACCGAGAGCACACCAATGGACAGAAGTGCACGCGCGGTCGCGCCACTTCACGCGCAACCGCGCGCGCACAGAAGAAACAGAAAAGCCAAGAGGTGCGCGCGCTGCGCCATATCACGCGCACCCGCGCGCGCGCAGAAAAGAGCCACCGACCAGAAGCTTGCGCGCGGCCGCGCGACTTCATGCGCGACCGCGCGCACACATACATGGGTCAGCGAGCAGAAAGACGCGCGCGGCCGCGCGAGATCATGCGCCACCGTGCGCACAGAGCGTCCAGAAAATCTATATAAAATGCGCGCCGCTAGGTCAGAAATGAGGGAGGCCGTCTTGGGGAAGAAAGAAACGAGAGAAGACACGCCGTTTTGGACGAAAATACAGGGAGAAGACTTGGAGCGAAGGCGAGACGAAGGCAGGACACGCGAAGATCGATTACAAAGACAAAGAGCGACGAATCTGGGGACAGAGACGACACTTCGAATTTGTTATCTGTCTTTTGCGTTTCTATTTTCTCATATGTCAATGTCTAAAACTTTTAACATGCGTCGTTTTTATTTCGATTTCGTGATGAACTAATTTCTCATTCTAGAGAATGATGTAGCTTAGTGGACACGATGATTTGACGTGGTTATTTTATAAGATTGAATTCCATTTCATGTTTACTTGTGTTTTTCTGTGTTTATTGCACTGCAATTTACTGGCCATAAATTGTTTGTTGTTTGATTAATTCTACAACTCGGGAGAGGGACTAGGATTATAGATCATTAGAACACATCGTTAAATGTTTATAGCGTTCGGAAGGCGTATAACTTTAGCGAGGCTTAGTAAGAACATTGTTTGCATTTATCTATGAAACTTAGATTCTAATTAGGAATAATTGAATCGAAGTTGATAGATACAGTTATTCGTCACTTGGGAAAGGGGGAATAAAATAATCTAAGTGTTCTTGGCCATTAAATAATTGGAATTCAGGAATATAAATTCAACTGTGAATATTTATCGTGGAAACTTTGTGAAATCATTTCTCTAGATATTTTCTCTCATTATTATTTCTCAATTCGGTGATTTAATTAATTCATTGTTTTCAATTAATTCGTTCAAACAAACCAACCTTTTATTTGATTTTTCTAAATAAAGTTGAGATTATTTTAATTACGAGCACTGATATACATTTTTATATACACTCCTCGTGGGATCGATATCTGTACTCTAACCAGTACTAAAACTTGACATCGTACACTTGCGGTAGTGAACACACGCAACAAGCACCAAAACCTGAAGAGAGATCATTATGCAAAGAATGCAATCGCTTACACTATGGCAAGTGCATGTGGGGATCATATAAGTGCTTCACATGTAAGGAAGAAGGACATAAAGCTGTTGATTGCCCGAAGAAGAGAGGACCAACTGTGGGCAGAGCTTATGTGATGAACACTGAAGAAGCTGAGGAGGAGCCAGACATGACTCTAATCACTGATAACCTAGTTATTTAACGTTTTCATATTGCTTTTATTGCATGAAATTTTAAATTGGTTTTGAGAATTGATTGAAATAATGAACAACCTAGAAGAAATTAAGTTGCATGCTCTACTATCATTGGATTTAGGAATGAATTAAATCCAAATAAAAATTTTAAGGCTTGAAATTGAGAGAAATCGAGGATTTGGGGGCATGTATGAATATTTTTGAAAAACCTAGGGGCCAAAATGCGAAATCCGAAACTTAAGGGGCTAAATCGTACTTGGCCGAGATTTTGAAAACTAATCCGAATTTTTGAGGAGTCCAAGGACTGAAATTGAGATAAACCAAAAATTCTAGGATGAATATGGGATTTTCAAAAATTCAAGGACTAAACTGCAAATTTTAAAAGACTAGGGGATGTTTTGCAAATTTGGCGTAATTAGGGGCTGTTTTCGTAATTTCCAAAATCCTAGGGGTTAAATCAATAATTTCCGAAAGTTTACAGACAAAATTGCAAAATTCGAAATTTTTGAGGGTCAGAAATGCCATTTGCGAAAACTTAAGGAGTTAAAATGCAATTTTCAAAATTGATGGGGCAAAATGCAAATTTTCTGGGAAAAATTAGGCTCCAAGCGTGTAATTTTTTAAAAATTTGGAAAAATAGTGATAGAAATTCCTTAAGTTTCAACACAAATAGATTTAACAACGCATTCGTCGTAGGAAGGATATTCATTCTATGTGTAGCAACCTACGCATTATTGGATTTGGGAGCTACACACTCATTCATATCCGAGACATTCGTCAAGAGACTAAATATTATACCCGAGGATATGGGATTGGATTCAAAATTTCTATTCCTTTCGGTGATCAAATGGTCACTTCGAGCATTGTGAAGAATCTGGAGCTTCGTTTGCAAAAAGATGTGGTTCATGCAGATCTTATCGTACTCCCAATGACTGAATTTGACATCATACTTGGCATCGATTGGCTATCATTAAATGGATCTTCGATAGATTTTCGGCAGAGTTCAGTGTCTATTCGACCACCCAGCGGCAAATCTTTTATCTTTGAGGCAGCGATAAACAAGCAAATGTCGCACATCATCTCCTGCATTTGTGCGAGGAAACTTATAAAGCGAGGCTGCCAAGATTTTTTAGCATGTGTTACTTCAACACATGTTCCTGTCAGTCAGAAGTTAGAGGATGTTGAGGTCGTTAGAGACTTTTCTAGCGTCTTTCCTGAGGACGTTTCTGACATTCCACTGGACCGAGAAGTGGAATTTTCTATTGAGTTGATGCCGGGTACCATGCAAATTTCTAAGGCACGTTATTGTCTAGCACATGCCGAGATGAAAGAGCTGAAGAATCAAATTCAAGAATTGCTGGACAAGGGTTTTATTCACCCTAGTTGTTCTCCATGGGGCGCACCGGTATTATTTGTGAAGAAAAAGGATGGTAGTATGCGACTCTGGATTGATTATCGAGAGCTGAATAGAGTCACCATCAAGAATAAGTTTCCCTTGCCTAGAATTGAAGACTTATTTGATCAATTACAAGGAGCATCGATTTTCTCGAAGGTAGATCTTCGTTCGGGATACCATCAGTTGAAAGTGAAAGAGCCCGATGTTCATAAGACGACTTTTAGTACTCGATATGGGCACTACGAGTTCATGGTCACGCCATTTGGGTTGACCAATGCACCGGAGATATTCATGGATCTCATGAATTGTGTATTTCAGCCGTGTCTGGATCAATTCGACATAGTCTTCATTGATGACATTCTGATTTAATCAAAGAGTCTAGAAGAGCATAGGTAGCACATGAGAACGACTCTACAATTGTTACATGATAGAAAGTTATATGCTAAGTTTAGCAAGTGCGAGTTTTGGCTCGAGAGAGTGGCGTTCTTAGGTCACATTATTTCTAGAGAGGAAGTTGAAGTTGATCAAAGCAAAGTCGAGGCAATTAGAGAGTGGCCAGTACCAAAGAGCGTAATCGATATCCGTAGTTTCTTGGGTCTAGCTGGCTACTATCGGAAGTTTATTCAAGGGTTCTAATCTATTGCTGTACCCTTGATTGCTTTGACAAAAAAAAAATGCAAAGTTTATTTGGGGATCCGAATGCCAAGAGAATTTTGAGAAGTTGAAGCGAGCTTTGACTTCAGCGCCAGTTATGTCGATGCCATCAAGGCAACGAAAGTATGTTCTTTATATGGACGCTTCGAAACTTGGTTTAGGCCCAGTCTTGATGCAAAATGACCGAGTTATAGCTTATGCATCTAGACAGTTGAAGGTTCATGAGAAGAATTACTTGACTCACGACCTAGAGCTCGTAGCAGTAGTGTTTGTACTGAAAATTTGTAGACATTACTTATATGGGGAGAAGCGCAAGATTTTCACCGACCATAAAAGCTTGCAGTACTTCTTCACCCAAAAAGAGTTGAACATGAGGCAACGAAGATGGATAGAATTGGTAAAGGACTACGACTTCATTATTAGCTACCATCCGGGCAAATCTAATGTAGTAGCGGACGCGTTGAGTCGAAAGACAACATTCATTACTCAATTATCACTCCAAAGAACATTGCAGACCGAGATTTAGCGATTCAAGCTTGCAGTATATGCTAGGGGAGATGCCCCCAATCTTGATACTATGACAGTTCAGTCGACTATGAGGGATAGAATTGGATAAGGTCAGTCTTCTGATGAGCAATTATAAAAATGGAGACTGAGAGATGAAGCTAAGGGTCGGATGCTGTATTTTGAGGAGGATGGCATAGTTCGATATCGAGATCGGCTATGGGTTCTTAGTGGCGATTCACTAAGAGGGGTTATTGTGAAGGAAGCTCACAATATGCCGTACTCCATTCATCCTGGAAGCACGAAGATGTACAAGGATCTACAGTTATTATATTGGTGGCCGGGCATGAAACGAGACATCTTGTGCTTTGTGTCCGAGTGTTTGACATGCCAGCAAGTTAAGGCTGAGCATCAGAGGACGACCGAAAAGCTTAAGCCACTTCCTATTCACGAGTGGAAATGAGAAAATATTACTATGAATTTTTTTGTAGGACTGCCGATGACTATTAAGGAATACAATGTCATTTTGGTGATAGTTGATCGTTTTATGAAATCAGCGTAATTTTTACCTATCAAGCCGACATTCACCATGAGACAGTATGCAGAGCTGTATATTCGAGAGATAGTCCGACAACATGGGATTCCAGCGTCTATCGTTTCTGACCGAGATCCAAGATTCACATCATCTTTCTAGAAGAGTCTATACGCAATGACAGGGACAAAGTTGTTATTAAGTACATCATTCCATCCTCAAACCGATGGTTAGTCTGAAAGGGTGATTCAAATTTTAGAAGATCTACTCCGAGCTTGTATGATTGATTTTCAAGAAAGTTGGGAATCGAAGTTACTTTTAGTGGAGTTCACCTATAACAATAGTCACCTATAATCTATAGGAATGGCTCCTTACGAGGCACTTTATGGAATAAAGTGTAGATCACCTATACATTGGGATGACTTTGGTGAAAGAAGGGAATTTGGTCAGACTTGATCAAGCAAACAACGGAGCTAGTAGTCAAAATCAGAGATAGGATGAAGACTGCGCAAAGCCGACAAAAGAATTACGCCGACAAGAGACGAAGATAGTTAGATTTTGCCATAGGCGACCACTTATTTGTGAAAATAGCACCGATGAAGGGTGTTACGAGATTTGGCAAGAAAGGAAATCTCAGTCTGAGGTTCATAGGACCATTTGAGATCTTGAGAAGATAGGAAACACTAGCCTATAGAGTGGCGTTGCCACCGATGCTAGCTGGAGTACACAATGTGTTTTATATCTTGATGCTGCAAAAGTACGTGTTGAACCCTTTACATGTACTAAATTATAAGCCTCTACAATTTGCTCCAAACATGTCATATGAGGAAAGACCTACACAAATTTTGGGTAAGCAACAAAGAAGATTCCGAAACAAGGTTATTCAAATAGTCAAAGTCAAGTGATTAAATCACTCGGAGGAAGAAGCTACTTGAGAAACTGATAGGGACAAGAGGAGTCATTACCCTGAGTTATTCGGTAAGTTTTAATTTCGAGACGAAATTTCATATAAGGGAGGGAAGGATTGTAAGGCACAAAAATACGATAACGTAATCCAACTAGATGAAAATTAGGAAAATGAAAAATGACTAATTAAATGATTTTAGTTGCATGAATTAATTATGATATGCATGTTTACATGTTTAAAAATGTAGTTTATTTTAGAATCCATAAAACTGTGTTTTTAAAGGACATTCGAGACGCGATCGAGGAACGGAGAATAGAGACCATAGGAGAGAAAATATTTTATTAAATTATTATTTTTAATTGTTTAATGAGTAGTGTATTTTAAATGGAATTTTAGAAAATGGGGTGTTTCGAGATGTTTTTATACGCCGAGTCGTATTTTTAAACGTTATTCAATTTTCGACGAAAATATGAAATTTGCGAGAATGCGGCTAATATTTTCGCAAACCTTCCAAACAAAATATTTTAAATAAGGACTAATGAGCTTAATGGGCCTATTACACTTGGATAATGGACACAAGCTTGCACCATGCGTTTTAACTAGAAAAAAGCTAATAAACCTTCCCCAAAACCCCAGAACCCACGCCCTTTCCCCTCTAAATAATACTAAGACTCTTCCTAGCAGCAAACCACATGCACACACCCACGATTTTGGAAGGAAACTCACGTTAATATTGAAGAAAATTTCAGCAAGGTCTTCCCCTCGTCGACGTCCCTCGCATTGCAAGTTTTTTTCGTATGTGAAATACGCAATGAAACGCCTTAATCTTTCTTCAAACATCTTTCACACCATATTAAGTATGTTTAATTATGTTAGCATAAGGAATATGATGCACCACTTTTATTTTCGTTTTTATGGATATACATGCACAAAATTAGGGTTTTTCTTTTCTGAAACTCTTCCTAAAGATGCACAAAGGGGCTGCCATGTTAGGGGTACTTGAAGATATGTTTTCCCACATGTTTAAGAGTCCATATAAGCACGATACAAGGCTGGAACGTGGGATGCTAAGGGCTGCACGAATTTGGGGTTTAGGGTAACTAGGGCTCGACTTTTGGGAGGTTCAGTAAATGGGCCGTGCCTGGTGTTTTCCAAGCGAGGGGCGGGGCTCATGAGGGTCCTAGCATCGAGCCATGGTTGTACATGCAAGGCTGTAGGGGCAGGAAGAGAGGTGGCACACTGTTATGACTCTTTCCTAGCCGGGGCAGAGTGCTTGGGATGAACAATGTGCGTTTATGTGCATGGGCCATGGGGGTCCTAAAGGGTTCATTATAGGTCCTATGAGGGTTGGTCAGGGGCTGGTCTAGTCGGTTAGGGTCTAGGCTCGAAATTTTGCGGATGACATGAGTGAGGGTTCGGTCCATATAGGCAGAAAATTCAGTAGCTGATTTAGGCATATTCATGGATCCTGGTTGGCTTGATTTAGGTTATATATGGTATAACTAGGTGTTATTAAGCTATGGTTCAAGTTTGGTAAAGTTTGGTTAAGTTTCGAGTCCATACAAGTCAAAATCGGGATGTACGTATAAGTTTAAAAACGAATTGGAAAATGAGTAGAGAAGCTTAAGTTTACGTCTAAAAAATATTTATGGGTATATTTTAAGGTGTCATGTTAATTTTGAAAAGATTTGGGTGTCGTTTTAAGGTCTAAGGATAAATTGAGAAAGTCAGAGTATTATGGGCAAAACATTTATTTTACACATGAAAATGTCAGACGTCGTGGCAGTGCCCTGAATGCGGTAGTATATGTTAAAATGAGTATTTTAAATGTTTATGAAGTTTTATGATGAAACGTTAATGATAAAAGACATGTTGCATGCTTGGTTTAAAAGAAAAATGATTTATACGTGCATGGATTTTTATAAGTGATGGAAATATGAAAAGTTGAAGGAGGTGAATTGATTGTGACTAATACGATGATATGATGATATGTAAGGTCAAGGCTTAGTTGATGAGTGAGAGTGTCGTTGATGTCCCTGTCGTACCTTACTGTGGTAATACGTAGATGTATCCATCAAGCTACAGCTAATACCAAAGTCACAATTGAGGATCTGAATTCAATAAAAATGGAAACGTATACGTATATGATGAAAAGAAAAAAAATATATGATGAAAGGAAATATGTTTAAGTTTATGTTCACGAAAAGCTATTTTATTAAAAGTATTTTTATTCTTGCTTATGAATTTATATGTATTACTCGCTATCATGGTTAAGGTTTGCTGAGTTAATAGACTCACTAGGTGTGATCGATGCAGGTGAGCCTGAGATTGATGTTAATGGAGGTCTTGATGGTTGATCTTGCTGGACTGAATATGTACACAACCTGAGGACGGTCGCTAGTTTTCCGCACATAAAACAAGTTTATGATTTATGATTACTTAAAGATTATTACGATTCATGATGCTTGAGAGATTTTTAAGAGGATGTTAAAGTTAAGTTTATTTTTGAAATAATGTTAGTTTATGTTGGTTGACGTTTCACGACTTTATGCTTTGAATTACTTTCTTTTGGATTTGAGATAATATTTGGTTAATTTATTTTAAATGGTGCAAAATTATTTTAAAAATATATATATGTATATACATAGTAATTTCAGCCGAATACTTGGGAAAAAAATTTCTAGAACATTTTAAAGAAAAACGAGTATTGGACGTTTCACTATAGCCGTAACATAAAGTTCAATAATTTTAAACTTATTAAACCTAAAATCAATTCTTATAATCAATCTTACCTTTACATCAAAACCCAAAATCTCAAATTATACATTTTTATATTTATAAAGGTCGTCGCAGTTTTCGAATCATTATTCATTATATGAAATTCTCAAAAATTAACTCAACTGGTAACCACGAATCATCAGTATTTTTTAAAAAAATCTACATGTCCCAAAAGCATTCAGAATCTTCATGATTAACTTATGACCCAAAAAGTAGAACATCCTTACTAAAACCCAAAAATCAATATAATCCAAATCATTTTCAAAATTTCCTAACGCTCATTAACCATATTCTTAAACATGTCCAATTTCACTACAAAGTCAGGATGCATGAAAATCATATAATTTCTTATTTCATATCGTAACATGCAAAAATTTTAAAGCAGCTAATCTTTTAACATAAAAAAAAATCATGCAACCATGCAGGTTTATTCGTAACAATCATTTATCATGCAAACTTAAACATAAATGTCTTTTAGCTTCAAAATATGTTTAAACATGTAGCTTAAACGTATAAACCATGTAAACATGCAGGTATCTTCATAAAAATCATGTAAAGCAATTAAATTTATAGACTTGAGGCTTGAAGACTGAGCTTTCCGGAATTGGCAGTGGCACAACCTTTTACAAAAACATTGCTCTGATACCAACTGAAACGTCTACTAATCGTTTTTCTTAAAAAGTACTAGAAATTTTTTATTTCTAATTCATTCAGCTGAAACACTAAACATTTAAAATATAAATATTTTGCACCATTTAAAAATAAACCAACCAACCTAATATTTAAAAAACCAAAAGAAAGCAATTCAAAGCATAAAATCGTAAACAGTCAACTAACCAAAACTAACATTATTTCAAAAATAAATTCAACTCTAACATCCTCTCAAAAAACTCTCAAAAGCATCATAAGTCATAAAAATCTTTAAGTAATCATAAATCATAAACGTCATTTTTATTTGCGGTCCTCGGGTTGTGTGCACCTTCAGTCCAGCTAGTTCAACGATCAAGTCCTCCATCAATATCATGCTTACCTGCATCGATCACACCTAGTGAGTCTATTGACTCAGCAAACCTTAACTATGATAGCAAGTAATAGATATACATTCACAAGTAACAGTAAAAATACTTTTAATAAAATAGCTTTTCATGAATATGCATAAACTTAAACATTTTTCCTTTCATCATAACATATTCTCTTTCATCATATACATATACGTTTTCTTTTTTATTGAATTCAGATCCTCAATTGTGACTTTCGTATTAGTTGTAGGTCGATGGATTCATCTACGTATTACCACGGTACCGGGCGACGGGGAAATCAGTGACACTCTCACCCGTCAACTGAGCCTTGACCTTACATATCATCGTATCATCTTATTAGTCACAATTAATTCACATCCTTCAACTTTCCATATTTCCATCACTTATAAAATTTCATTCACATATAAATCATTTTTTTTAGACCAAGCATGCAACATGTCTTTTAGCATTAACATTTCATCATAAAATTCCATAAAAATTTTAACATTTATCACAGCATTCAGGGCATTGCCAGGACGTCTAACATTTTCAGTGTAAAATGACCGTTTTGCCCCTGAAACCCTAACTTTCTTAATTTATCTTTATACCTTAAAACAACGATCCAAATCCATCCAAACTTATCATAACACCTTAAAATACTCTCATGAATATTTCTTAGACTTAAAATTAAGCTTCTCAACTAATTTCTCAATTCGTATTTAAACTTAGACGTACATTCCCGGTTTTGACTCGTATGGACTCGAAACTTAACCAAACTTTATCAAACTAGAACCAAAGCTTAATAACACCTAAATAACCATATAAAGCCCAATTCAAGCCCATTAAAGCCTTTGAACAACCTAGAACAGCTGCTGGAAATTCTTCTCTAACATGACAAAACCCTAGCCTTCCTAACCATGCGCCCCTTCGGCTAGAGCCATTAACCATCCCAAACATACCCTATCTGAATCTTCTAGGACCATGAGCAAACCACAGGGACCCTAATTCATCAAGCCTAAAAGACCTAGAAGCCTCAGCCACCAAACCCGTCCCCTAGGCGTGCGCGGCTTTCCCAAGCCTCACGCGATCACCCTAGCCCTTCAAACCAACCCTTGTGCAGCCCCTCTAGGACCATCATGAAGCCCTCTTAGGTCTCCTGGTCATGCCCTAACAACAGCTAGAAACTGTGGCCCTCAAGGACTCATAGCCGAAGAACCCACCCTAGCCCTTAAGGACTCTATTTTCGTTCAAGCCTTCGTCCCTGTTGGTGCAGCCCTGATGCCACCTTGTCTAGGCTCTTGAACCCTCTACAATTCACCCCTTTTGGTGTCCCTACATTGGCAGCCCCTCTAAGTATCCTTAGCATGAGTTTTGAATCATAAAAACATGAGTTCTTGTCATAGTATGGCATAAAAACAAAAATAATTACAAGGGCAATATATTTTTCATGCAAACATACATCAAACATCTACTATGATGTGATAGCTGGGAAAAAAGAGATTAAGGCATGCATTTGCGTTTATTACACACACAAAACGAGTTGAGATGCGAAGAACGTTGACGTAGGAGGACCTTGCTGATTTTCTCTTCAAAAACCGTGGCTTCCTCTCAATAATTACATGCGGTGTGTGCTTGAATGCTGAAGGAAGAGTCCTAGTGCTAATACGTATGGTGGGCGTGGGTTTTGGGGAGGGTTTTTGGCTATTTACTCTAATAAAAACACATGGTAAAGCTTAGTCCTGATTAATCAAGTATACTATGCCCATCAAGCCCACTAGTTAATATTTAAAATATTTTGTTTAGGAAGATTTGCAAAAATATTAGCCGAGTTCTCGAAAAGTTCTAATCGATTACCGGTTTAAAATACGACTAAACGTATAAAAACACCTCAAAACACCTCATTTTCAAAAATTCTATTTAAAATACACCACACATTAAACAATTAAAATAATTATTTAATGAAAATATTTTCACTCATAAGGTTTTCGGTCTCCATTCCTCGATCGCGTCTCGAATAACCTTTTAAAATACAGTTTTATGCATTCTAATAGAAAACCCTATTTTAAACATGTAAACATGCCTATCAAATTTAATTAATGTAATTAAAATAATTAATCAAACACATAAGAAATTTGATAACTTGCATGCATGTTGTTCACGTGGAGCTTCAATTTTTTCTGAACGTTACATTAATTATTCACTATCAATTTTTAAACAATTATCATTCAATGTAGATATCTATCCTTAGAATCTACGAAATAGTCTTCTTTCATCATGTTACGAAGAATTGTTTTAACAAGTTTCATAGTTGAAAATGCTTGTTCCATTGTTGTTTTAAAGACAGGAAGAGTTAAAATAAAGCGAATCCACCTATAAATTAAATTAATATATTAGATTCAATATATAAGTAAACAATGTATCTACAATGTACATATAATATATAAATTATAACAAATGAGAAAATCACATGTCAACCAAATTATAGGGTCGTGACTTATTTTTCTCAATCAATCTTCGAAATAATTCAAAAATAGTTGATAAATTGTGAAATCATTCATGGTCCACAACACCAAGATTATATTGGTCCAATTGCATTCTCAAGTTGTGCAAATCTTGTGCATCAAAATCTAGAAAATATAATTTATCAGCTTGTGAGATTTTGTTATAATATTAATGATTTATTAACATGCAATCATGATTTTTCAGTAAATAACGAAAAAGTGAGTTAAAAATTTGCGTTTAGCCCCATCAAAATTTCGGCATGACCTTCCCATAAATAGGACATATCGGAAAATCAAATACTCAAAATAAACAAAATATGCCCTCAATAAACACAACAACATAAACAAGTGCATGTCAGAAAGTGTCTGGAAGATGAAAACACTACGCAGTACTTAAATACAACTGAGTCCACTCTCAAGGAGCTATGGTACTTCCTGATGCTTTCTCTCGAGCACCTGATGTCAAACAACAGTGTACCACCTGTCATGCCCAAAAAAAGACACAACAGGACCCCTCTCGGGGGTAAGAAACCCCAGTACGAGACATCAAGAATCTACGATATATGACCGAAATTCAATGATTTCATGCATGAATAGATACAAGATATCAAGAATCAAATGATCGATAAAAATCATACATAATATGATTGAGCTGCTCCACGACTCAGCGGACAGTTCTTGTGATATGGTTGGCCCGGCCTCGAAGCTGGCAACTACCTAAGTTGAACGAAATCAAGATAGCCAAACATCTCTATGAGACTATCATATCTCATACATATATATATATATATAATGGATCTCAACCGAAATATAATTGGATCTCAATAACAAACATAGTAAATATGATATATTCAGTGGTATTGGCGTTCTAACTAAAATAAAAATGTGTATAGACAAAAGAAATATTTTATTTTATTTTGCACATAAATTACGCACTGATAATATGCAAATCATAATATAATATCACATAAATCAACAAATAGCAAATAAATCATACACAGAATCATTAGATAACTATGTCAGACATCGTGAAAATAATTGATATCTACGTACCTCAACCAATTTACCAGTAGTTTAAATCCTCAAGAAAATCCTAGAATTGCCAACTCTTGCGTGTTACAAAATTCAAATATGTATTTTAATATCGTTTATAAGCTGATATTTTCTAATACATATTTCAAATTCACAATATAATTATTTGGCTTAGTTAGTTTAAATTTCTCATCGTAAAATAATTAATCTCGATTTTGGCCAAATAAAAAGGTAAGTAGCATCGGGTCATTACACAACTATTCGACAGATGTGAGTCTAAAGTTTTCTTTAGGTTCCAAAGAACAATTAAGCTTAAGAAGCTCGAATGCCTCATCCTCGATTAACATTATCAAACTCTTCAACTTGAAAATCTAATGCAACATTAAATACATAAAATTGATATTTGTGCTCAATTGTGATTGAATCATTTTGTTGACAAGTAAGATCTGTAGCAGATTTATAACGATTTTCTATGTGAGTTATATTAATGTCATACCTGACAAAAATTTCTTTCATGTAACTAAGTATAAGAACAAAACGTTCGACTCTCGAAGTACGAAGCAAAGTTTTAGTAGTTGAAATTGTAACGTCCCGAAATTTAAAGGTACACGTGAACCACATGTATGCAAGTTATCAAATTTCTTATGTATTTTAATCAATTTATATTAATTGAATTAATTAAATGTGATAGGAATGTTTACATATTTAAAATATGATTTTTTACTAGAATGCATAAAACTGTGTTTTAAAAGGTAATTCGAGACGTGACCGAGAACGGAGACCGAGGACCATATAAGGGGAAATATTTTTATTAAATGATTATTTTAATTATTTAATATGTGGTATATTTTAATAGGTATTTTCAAAAATGAGGTATTTTGAGGTGTTTTTACGCGTCAAGTCGTATTTTAAACCGACAATCAATCTTTGACGAAAATAGGGACTTTTTGGAGGCTCGGTTATTATTTTCGAAAAGCAACCTAAAAAAAATATTTTAATTATCCTCTAATGGGCTTAATGGACCTATTATATCCATTTTAATGGGCCTAAACTTGCACCATGTATTTTATATAATAACAAAGCCCTAAAACTCTAAACATACACACACAAACTCACGCCCCTTACCCTAGGAAATACTAGGACTCTCCATCAGCACTCAACCACACACATCACATAAAATTTTGAGGAGGAAACTCACGAGATTTGAAGGAAAAATCAGCAAGGTTGCATCCCTCGTCTATCCGCCAGCGTTCCTCGCATCACAATTCGTTTTTCGTGCCTAATAAACGCAAAGACACGCCTAAATCTTCCTTCACTCATCTTTCACACCATATTATATGTTTTGATACATGATTGCATAAAAAACATGATATACTTCTTTTATTTTCGTTTTTATGGCATAAACATGATAAAAATAGAGTTTTCATCTTTTAAAACTCTTGATTATGATGCACAAAGGGGCTGCCATGATAGGGTTACTAGAAGGGATGTTTTTCCACGTGTTTAAGGGTCATGAGATGCATGTTTAAGGGATGGAAAGGTTAGGGCAAGAGGGTAAACGAAAATATGGGATTTTAGAGTCCTAGGGTTTTTTTCTTGAGGTTGATGGAAGGGGGCGGCTCGGTCGTGGTTAAGGGATGTGTCCAGGGGTCCTAAGAGGATCACATGGTGGTCCTAGTTTGCTGGAAGGAAGGCTGGTGCAAGGAGAAGGGGCCATAGGTTTATAGGGAGGTCGCGCGCATGGTTAGGGGACGGCTTGGTGGCTGTGGCATGCTAGCTGCTGTAGGCTCATTCCAATAAGGTCCCTAGGGTGTGGTCAAGGTCTTAGGATGGTTAACTAGTGTCTGTACCGAGTGGTTAAGGGCTGGAGTCGAAGGATAGGTAGGGTGGTCAAGCTAGGGTTCGAACCTAGGGCAAGGATAGTTCAGCAGCTGTCCTAGGCTTGATCAAAGGTTTAAAGAGTTGTATTTTGATTTTATATGGTATGATTAGGTGGTAATAATTTATGGTTCAAGTTTGATAAAATTTGGTTAGGTTTCGAGTCCATTCGGGTTAAAACCGATATGTACGTTTAAGTTTTAAATACAAATTGAGAATTAGTAGAAGTGCATAGGTTTACATATAATAACTATTTATGGATTTTAAGGTGTTCTATTAAGTTTGGATGGATTTGGGTTGTCGTTTTAAGGTCTAAGGATAAATTGGGATAGTTAGGGTTTCAGGGACAAAAACAGTCATTTTACACCTAAAAAATAGTAGACATTCTGGCAATGCCCTTAATGTGGTAATAAATGTAAAAATGTTTATTTCAAATGTTTATGGGATTTTGTGATGAAACATTAATACTAAAAGATATGTTGCATGCTTGGTTTAAAAGAAAAATGATTTATATATGCATGAATTTTTATAAGTGATGGAAATATGAAAGGTTGAAGGAGGTGAATTAATTGTGACTAATACGATGATACTTTAAGGCCAAGACTTAGTTGACGGGTGAGAATGTCGCTAATCTCCCTACGCCCTGTACTGTGTTTACACGTAGATGGATCCATCGACCTATAGCTGATAAGAAAGTCACAATTAAGGAGCTGAATCCAATAAAAGAGAAAAATATATGTATATGATGAAAGGAAAGAATAGTATATGATGAAAGGAAAATGTTTAAATTTTACGTTCATGAAAAACTATTTTATTAAAATTATCTTTCACTGTGTGTGTGTGTAGTGTTTCGACCGAAAGTGATACAACTTTTGTGTTCATCACTTTGATCAGATATCATTGAATCCAGTATTATAATTAAGAAAAATGACCAGCTAGACATCCAATCAAACCAACCATACATCCAGCCAGACCAAACACCAACGGGCTAGTTCGGAATAGCCAGACACCAACTAGCAGGACCAAACTAGCTGTTCAAACAATATATAAGTCAACTCTGTCTCAAGAAGCTGTCAGTACCCATATATGATCGTTGAAGTATCAGAAATATTCCGAAACTCATCCAAACTATTATATTCTTGTATCTAACGTTCATATCATTCTTAGATATCATAAATATAACATTTTTATGATTGGATCAAATCAAATAGAGAAGAGCAGATCTAAAGGATTTGGAGCACTTGGGCATATCAAATAGATAATCAAAGAGAACTCAACCAACAAGAGAGTATGTGAGAAATAACACAAAAGATGGGCTTTGAGAGATAAATCCTCCACACCAAAATAAGTTTGTAGAACACTCAACCTTGTTTAAGAGTTGAAAAATACATTATTTGAAAAGTGCTCACTCACATAAAAGATATTTATGTAAAATAGAATAGTTGAGTGACAGTCTTTGAATAAAGACATTAAAGAATGTGTTATCTTTTGTATTTTGTTGTGATACTTATAATCCCAACCGAAGTTTAGAGTTTATGCTTTATTTTGAAAGAAAAATTTTAGTTTTAGGTATGGTTAACGATTTACGATTTCATGTTTTGAATTGTATTTTTTGGATTTTCAAATAATAGGTTGATTAGTATTTAAATAGCAATATATATATATGTGTGTGTGTGTGTGTGTGTGTAGTGTTTCGGCCGAAAGTACGGATGGAAAAAAAATGCTAAACATTTTAAAGAAAAACGAACATAGTTCATTGATTTCATGTGGAGATAAATTGAATGAGAGAATAGATAGAATTAAAAAAAAATATTAATGCGTTGAGACTTAAATTTTTTATATTTACACACCATTTAATCAATTTATTTGTTTGAGATAATAAAAATTTTGGGTCCTAAATGCAAGAAATCTTGATTTTGATGATAACAAAACTTGTTATTGTGTTTCTAAAATATTCGTTCAAGTGTGCAACTTGTAGATATCAAGTTAAAATACTAAGTTGCTGAAATATAATTATAGAAAAACTTAGTTTCTAGGGCAACTGTTGTTTCAAGAATCTCTCATAGCTTCCGTGACCCAAATGACCAGCCTCCAAAATAGTTGAATATACAACTCAAAAAGTTACAAATAATAAGGAATCCAATACAAAAAGATACAACTTTTGTGTTCACACAACTCAAAAAGCTACAGTTGTTGTTATAGTCTCGTATTTCAAGCAGCTCTCTCTCAAAAAATTCAAAAGCGAGTGATTCTTAATTATATGGAATCCTATACAAAAGGATACAAATTTTGTGTTAATCACTTTGATCAGATATCGTCGAATCAAGTATTATATTTAAGAAAAATGACCAACTAGACATCCAATCAAACCAACCATACATCCAGACACCAACCAGCTAGATCGGAACAGCCAGACACCAACTAGCAGGACCAAACCAGCTGTTCAAACAATATATAAGTCAACTCTGTCTCAAAAAGCTGTCAGTAACCCATATATGATCGTTGAAGTATCAGAAATATTCCGAAACTCGTCCAAACTATTATATTCTTGTATCTAACATTCATATCATTCTTAAATATTCTAAATACAACATTTTTATGATTGGATCAAATAAATAGAGAAGAGCAAATCTAAAGGATTTGAAGCACTTGGGCATATCAAATAGATAATCAAAGAGAACTCAACCAACAAGAAGAGTGTGTGAGAAACAACACAAAAGATGGGCTTTTAGAGATAAATCCTCCATACCAAAATAAGTTTGTAGAACTCTCGTCCTTGTTTAAGAGTTGAAAAATACATTATTTGAAGAGAGCTCACTCACATAAAAGATAGTTATGTTTCATAGAAAAGTTGAGTGCCAGTCTTTGAATAAAGACATTAAAGAATTAACAATCTTTTGTATTGGTTTGTGATACTTATATTCCCAACCAAAGTTTATAGTGTATCAGAAGTTTCAATGTAGTTAATTGGGTAAGTCCTAACTGGAATGAGTTTGTACAAAAAGTTATACTAATCAAAGTATTCCAGTGAAATCCTTCGGACACTGGAATAAGGGGGACATAGAAGAATTTGAACTTCGAACTTCCATAAAAAAAATTGTTCTCGTTATTTAATTGCTTAACCAATCCAATTTAAAATTGGATTTAGATATATAATTATTTTTATTGTTTTGATAGGCATTTTTCAAGCATTTTACATATTCTCTAAAAGATCAAAATATTGCCTAGAAAATTTTTCATAAAATGATTCAACCAAAATGTTTTGTATTTCAACTTGCATTCTTTTTAAATAATTCCAAAATGTTTATCAGTTTTTAGAGGGACATGTTGAGTGATTTTCGCTTGGTTTAGAACGAAAGTCGATATAATATCTTGATACTCGGTTCAACTATGAACATTTCAAGAACAAACTATTGTAACTATAATTTTAAAAGTATTTATTTATCATTTATAAACACATTTTCGATTTTAACACAAAATTATAGTAAATATTTAATTTTTTATTATTATTAAACTCATAATAATCCCGCTTTGCTTTTCTATTTTAAAAAATATATATATAAATCCCTTTGAAACCATCTTTGAATTTTAAAATTTTAGTTTTCTATTCAAAATTCAAATACTGTCTCAATCTAAATGAGCATGGGACTTCCATTTTTACTGCTTATTGGAAGAAGGATCGGAGGTCGTCATGAATTTTCCGTGTACATTTTTCAACCCCATTAATGATCAACTTTGAACGATTTCTCTTGTTAAAATTTATTTATTTATTTTTCATATTCCGTCCTTGCTATATTTTAACAATTAATTTATGTGCATTACGAATAACTCCATTTTCTGATTACATTTAATTTATTCATATTAATTAAAATAAGTTAAATTTTGTCCAATTTTGATCGATAATTGGTTATTACATATACATTTATTTTAAGATATTTCATTAAAAGAATACTTACGAGCTCCAATTTCTGTCCATGTTTTTATTGATTTTTGTTTCCTTTTTTTAATCCGTTACTTGGCTACTTTTGCATGCAAATGTCTTTGATTTTGGCTCGTAATAAGAAATATCTTCAATTACTAAAAAAACAAATCTTCAACAAGTACACAAATCAATATTTTAATTGTCAACCTCATATGCACGTTATTTGAAGGGAAAAAAGAAGAAGAAAAAAAAAACGAACAAAAAATATTCTTACATTTTTTTCAAAATGATGACTAAAGACATAGTATATTGTTTAAAAATAGTGTGGTTAAGCGTAATATGTGAATAAAATAATTTGATTTGATTTACATAAAAAAAAAAAACAGAGGAAATAAAACTATCGCATGAAGAGCACATAAAGCACGAAAACACATTAAAAAACGAGAGTTTTTTTTTAAAATTAGAACACAAATTTTAGGCACAAAAAACTCCATAAATACCTTTTTTGGTAGGATTTTATATTATTTTTTAATTATTAAATAATAAATAGAGAAAATTACAATTTTCTTCTAATGTTTATCTCTCTGGTTTTATACTTCTATTGTATTAAAATTGAGTTTTAGTTTGATAACTTTCAATTTTTTAAAAACTTTAGTCTTTTACCAGCTAAGTGCAAACATTCAAGATTACACTTACTTAGTTGTCAATGAGTCAGCATGAGTTTGGAGAGGAGTTTCTCGTGTGTTGTTTCATTTTATCCATAGACGAGTCTTATCATTCTTTGATGCTAGCGATGCCTCCACCGGAGATCAATCGTCACTCATTTTTCATCTTTTACAGCTGACACGTCAACTAGATCAGATAACAACATAAACAGTTTGATGCAATCTATTATAAAAACTTATCAAAAAATCATTCTATTAGAGTAGGTTTCCAAGTAGCTAACTCGTGGTTTGAGCTTTATTGACTCTAGTATAAAAACGATTTTTATTTTAATAATATTTTACGGTTTTATTCACTTATGAAATTTATTTTATCTGTATATACATGCAAACGAGATAGATAAAGTATTTGAATATATAATAGGTACCATAAAGTATGTCTCTCAACGTAAGATCATGAAACTCATTAAGAAGTGTATCATATATTCTTAACAAGTTCCTAGTCGAATCTACAACCAAAATAAGGATAAAGATCGCTTGAGCTTGAGACTAGCATCTTTGTTGTAAACGTCATGTTTCATTGGTAAGGGCATAAAGATGTTCATTCATACATATGAGTGATCATTTGATGATTCAATGAACAACCCTCTATTTGGACTGTCCAAGTAATTATCATTTATCGAGTGGAATAGCCTGTAATTATGGTTGTACACCATTATTCCCTTGACTCGGGACAATATAGAGACTTTACGTACTAGCACGAACTTTGATCCGTTTATTGACTCCATTGAGGGTCATCAGGTGACGAGGTTGGGTGTAGTTTCGAAATACGTAAGAGCAAATGTATTGTACTCGGGGATTCACTGTTTGCTTACGGATGAAGATGTCCTATGTGATACGATGAGTTAATAGTGCGATGAATCTCTGGCCAGAGTAAGACATGTACATTTTGAAAATGTGTTTCCTCAGTTGCACATACTATGTCACTATTAGTACTCAAAGATACATCACATCATTATCGAATTCATTTGCAACTCTTGATATACCAATAATTGTAAATTCGATCGGATATGAGTTGAAGAGACTATACTGTACTCTAATCATAACTTAAGGTTCTTGTAGGAACTATCAGTTATACTTAGGAGATCATGTGTCGGTGCTATTAGACGCTCTTACGATGATCCGATGGGTGCAATCAGAAATGAATTCCTACATTCTTGATCAATGAGTTGATGAAAAGAATGAGGCTAATTAGGGTAAACCAAAATAATAATAAATTTTATTCTGAATCACACGGAATGTTAACCCTTATCTAGTTGTATTCCTGAACCATTGACGTGTAGACAACTATCGAATTATTTCCCGTTGAGAAAGTCAAAATTCAGAGAGTTGAATTTGACGACTATAGTTTGATGGAGATCAAACATAATGCTTATAGAAGAGTTCATAAGTTGATTCCACGCGATGAAACAAGTGGAAGTTAGCTTAACTGCTAATTAAATAAATAGAGTGAAACTGCCTATTTTAGAGGAGGAGTTCACAAAATTGGTAACTGCCAAAAATGAAAATTTTGATATTCAAAAATTTCATTTTTCATCATGTGAACAATATTTGTATCCTTAATATCACAATTATTTATTAGTGAATTTTGAATTTACTAACTAAATAATAATATTAGTAGTAGTGACTAGTAATATATACAAAATTCTCATAAAATATTTTAGAGGGGTCTAAAATTAATTAATTAATAAGTTATTAAGGAAATTGAATATTGGTTATTTAATTTTAATTAATATATATATATATATATATATATATATATATGCATATAATATAATGTGCAAGTATAGATGTGTGTGTGTGTGTATATATGGAGATATAAATATCTGTATATAAATATATCATGCATTATCAATAGTTGATTAATAAATGATGTAATAAATATGAAAATTTTATTTAATGAAAATAAGGAATCACGGTGGGAGTAAGATTATGTGATAGACTTAATTTAATTGCGGTGATGATAGTCAAAACCAGTAGATCTTGTTAAGTGAAACCAGAAGACTTTATAAAAACAGAAGTTCTCTTGTCGTCTTAACTAAGCAGTACTCTTCGAGTACTTATCAGTTTAGAAAACAGAAGCAGAACTTGACTCACTACTAGAAACAGAACCTATCCTGCTTATATTAAATGTTACCGTTACTTTACCAAGTACGAGTATTAAATGATTCATTAATGCTGAACAAAGTCATTTAATATGCATTACCTATTTTTAGTATGAAACAAGACTGATTGTTCTGAAGCCTTTTTGCAGGAACTATTTTTGGCAATAAACTGTTTCTATCAGAAATCAAAGAAGCTGTTTTGATTATAGACGTTGGATTCAAGTTATATATATATATATATATGGAACGAATCCATTTGATGTAACAACGCTGATTCTTTATCAAAAAACATACCATCTATCCAACGTTATTGAGCAAACCACGAACCAATCGTTATCTTCAAGCTCAAGTTGTAGAAAAGCAGTACACGCTTAAAATCTTACATCTGATCTTTGAGATCATTTTGTACTGCTGTTTCTTCACCTCTTCTAGTAAAACACCCTACGATATTCTTTTGAATGAGAGTTTGTAAACTGGAAAAGAGTCTTTTCCAGAACCTTGTTATATTGATTCATATTGTGTTGAGTTACTAAGAGTTTCAGTAGGCAAAGGATAAGTCCTGCTGAAGTGGGTGTGTACGAGTGTTGTACTGTAAAATCCAAAGTCTTTTAGTGATACCTTCTGGAAACAGAAGAAGGGGAGACGTAGAAGATTTTATCTTCGAACTTCCAGAAACAATTACTATTATGTTGCCTACTGCTATTACTGTTTTTCACCCTACTCCATTGGATTGTTTACGCACTTATTATTGTGATCTGCTGGACGTAATCTTGAACAAGAACAGCTAAAATCTCTAACAATATTCTAGCATCCTTTGCAAAATCTATCGGTAAAGGAAAGAGTTTATTAACCTCCCCTCTAAACTCTACATCGATCCCCAACATTATGAATCCTAATAAAAAAAAGACTCATGATCTGATGATGAATCAGCCTCTATAAATATTTCATTAAGGTCATATGAAATAAGACTATTGTTTCACACAAAATTTTGTTCACCAAAACTTTTCTCCTTCCCCTCCCACATACAATTTTCCACCACTTGGGTTTTTCCATAAGAATATTCAGCTGCCAGAAGGCCTCAACAAAATGGAGTGGCTGAGAGGAGAAAGAGAACTCTTAAGGAAGCTGCTAGAACAATGCTAGCAGATGCAGACATCTCTCAGCGCTTTTGGGCAGAAGCAATCAATACAACATGCTACACACAAAACAGAACCATGATCAACAAATGACACAATCAGACTCCATATGAAATATGGAAAGGGTGTAAGCCTAACGTATCTTATTTTCATGTATTTGGGTGCAGAAGTTTTGTTCACAACAACGGTAAAAATTATTTATCTGCATTTGATTCAAAATCAGATGCCGGAATATTTCTTGGTTATTCAACAGTAAGCAAAGCTTTTAGACTTTTCAACAATAGAACTTTTAATGTTGAAGAATCTATTCATGTTGTCTTTGATGAGGATAGCAGTGCTTCTGGAATTTCTAACGTATCAAATCTATGTAACAGGTTAGACATGATTCATCTGGAACTGGTAGTTAAGATGATGCAGAACCTAGAGTTAAAGATGCTCAAAATCCAGAACCAGACATTCCTCTGATAGAACCATTTGTTCAGACACAAGATTTATCAGAATCAGAAGTGAACATTCCAGAACCAGCTACTGCTCCAGCTGAGCCTATTTCGATTATATCAAACCAGGAAGAAATCTCTTTAAAACCTTTTGTTTGGAGGAAATCACATCCTCCATCCCTGGTTATTGGTAATCATGCAGCTCCATTAAGAACTAGAAGGCAAATGATTAATGAATATATGCATGCTTCCTTTATCTCCCAGGATGAACCAAAGAAAATTGAAGAAGCTCTTCTGGATCCCAGTTGGATAGAAGCTATGCAAGAAGAGCTAAATAAATTTAAGAGAAATGAAGTGTGGTTTCTTGTACCAAACCATCTCATCAAGTCGTTATTGGAACTCGGTGGGTATTCAGAAACAAACTAAATGAAGAAGGCACTGTGGTCAGAAATAAAGCAAGATTGGTAGCTCAAGGTTTTAGACAAGAAGAATGAATAGACTACGATAAAACCTTCGCACCAGTAGCAAGGCTTGAAGCCATCAGAATATTTTTGACCTTTGCTGCTTTCAAAAATATCAAGCTTTATCAAATGGACGTGAAAAGCGCATTCCTAAGTGGTCTACTGCAAGAAGAGGTCTACGTTGAACAACCTCCAGGTTTTATCGATCACTTCTCATCTCATCATGTATTTAAATTACACAAAGCCCTGTACGGTTTAAAACAGGCACCTCGAGCATGGTATGACACCCTCTCACAATTCCTTGTCAATCATTATTTTACAATCGGCACAGTAGATAAGACTCTATTTACTCTAGTTAAGAATAAGCATATTTTGTTAGTACAAATTTATGTTGATGACATAATTTTTGGGTCAACTAACCCCAAATTATGTGCAAAGTTTGCTAAGTTAATGCAGGATCAGTTTGAAATGAGCATGATGGGAGAATTAACATTCTTCCTAAGACTGCAGATCAAGCAACTTGATACTGGAATTTTCATAAATCAAGCTAAGTATACCAAGGAGCCACTGAAAAAGTTTGGCATGGAAGCATGCTCTGCTGCTTCCACTCCAATGAGCTCATCCACTAAACTTGATAAGGATGATAGTGGAATTCCAGTAGAGGTAACTCAGTATCGTGGTCTTATTGGTTCTCTGTTATATCTTACTGCCAGTAGACCTTATATTATGTTTGCGGTTTGTATTTGTGCAAGATTCCAATATGATCCTAAGCAGTCACATTACATTGCTGTTATCAAAATGTCGGCTTATGGTATCCCAATGATTCATCTTTTAAACTTATTGGATATTCAGATGCTGATTATGCAGGTTGCAAGCTAGATAGGAAAAGCACAAGTGGTTTTTGTCAATTCCTTGGTGATAGGCTGATCTCCTGGTTCAGTAAAAATCAGACTTCCATAGCTACGTCTACTGCAGAAGCAGAATACCTTGCTGCTGGAAGCTGCTGCTCTCAAATACTATGGATGCAGCAACAACTTAAAAACTATGGAGTTCATGCTTCTGAATCACCTATCTTCTGTGACAATACCAGTACCATTGCAATTACGCAAAATCTAGTACTTCACTCCAGAACGAAGCACATTGACATCAGACATCATTTTATTAGAGATCATGTGCAGAAGAAGAACATTCGTCTGGAATACGTTTCTACTGATTTACAAACAGCAGATATCTTTACTAAACCTCTGCCTGAGAATAAGTTTTTTTATTTCCGTAATATACTCGGCTTAATTGATTTAACTTGATTATTATGGTAAAATCAATTATATGACTATTCGACTAACATTGATTTATTTGCAGAAGAGTAAAGAAACAACAGGTCACAACTACTGTTATTTTATTTAGTATGTAATTGAAACCAGGTTACACTATCTAATTCATTTCCTACAGAGTCTTGCCACTCAGAAATCCAGTTATTCAACTCTTGACTCCTAATCTTTTTAAAGGAATCTGCACTGGAAATCTTTTCTAGCTGATGCCATTTCTTCCAGAGCATCAAGTGAAGCAGAACTCTATCAGTAGCAAGCTCAGAAACATGATCAACTTCAAACTCCCAATTGTACTTCCTTGCTGTTGCTCTTTGAGCAGTAGTAGAAACCAAACCATTTTGATACACATTCTGAAGATCTTGCACCTTGAACCATGAAGACATGAACTTTATCCAAACATATTCTTCAATGGTCTTCTTCAAAGCTTCCAGATGAGGAAGTGTCTCTGGTGTTATCAAGACATGAGTACTGCTATAGGCATCCGAGTCACTTGAGTCCGACATATCAAATTGTTATTTCTTTAACATTTGTTATTATCTTATTTATAGAAGGGTTGCATTTAATTTTGAAGAAGTTGAAGAGTCTCAAGTCAACCGAACCATTATACTGATTTACACAGACTGATTTTCTCTTATCCATTATTTATTTATTCAATCAATAAAAGCAGTAGATAAACAAAGTCATGATAAAATGAGATTTTTCATTCATAAAACCAGAAGCATTACACAACATCTATCTACTACATTTGTTGATATCAGCAGCTTGAAGTACTTCAGTGCAAAGTACTTCAGCAGAAACCTATCTAAGGACTGCTGGGAACCCCTCTCCTTGAATGATTGTGGTTCTGGAAGAGGTGATTCCACAGCCTAGTCCTAATAATTTTGAACAATTTTACTGATTTTTCATATTATAAACTGAGGATTTTCTTCTCAGCCCTCATATCTTGAAAAAGGATGTCTTCAAACATCTTCTTACGAGACGTTGGAAGTTGCTTGTGGAAATCCTCTGCTGATTTAGACTCTGGAGAAGACTCCGAGAGATTACTTGCTCTATCCATTTGATTTTATTTGGTTTGATAAACGTAAATGACTTATTTTGTGAACTTGCAGGCACTTATATAGAATTTTGGAAAGCTAAAGAGACGGCGATCTGACTACTCGAATACCAAGAATCATCCGTCATTTCCCCAGATTTCGTATCTTCACATTTATTAGTTGCATTAATTTAGGGGGAACAATATCGTTTTCAGACTGTCACTTCCGTACTTTGTCAGAAGCAGAAAGGATGTTTGTCTTTTCGATAAAAAAAAGTGTCTACTGGTTTTGTATTAAAGTGCTGGAAATATTTCAGCACCTTATGACTTCTAGTAGATATTATCATAAAACGACAAACCCTCTTCTGATTATTTTCAGTAACCAATTGGACAGCCCGCTCTTTTTGTTTTACCTTTCAAATTTTGAAATCATTAGTTTGTCTCTGACATCTTCTATTTAACTTTTCAAATACTCAACCGTTAACATATTGACACATGTCCTTGTGTTTCACTGACGGCTGTACACTTTCTTTTGAATATTAACCGCTCTTTTCAGTTCATTTCACTTTTTACGTTTCCAGAATCTTGTTTTCTAGCTACTGGTTTCTCTTGCTCATCTCTCTTACAGTTCTTATCTCAAATTTTTTTTGCTTACAAAAATGGCCGGAGCTTACAATTTGAACGCTTATCAAGTCAACTTTGCTTCCGTCCTGAAAATCAAGGATGAAAAACTTGTCAAAATGTTTCAATCTATTGAGAAATCCGGACTAAGAAAATTTTTGGAAGCACCTGCC
Organism: Primulina tabacum; assembly: GCF_025594145.1. Lineage (NCBI taxonomy): Eukaryota > Viridiplantae > Streptophyta > Magnoliopsida > Lamiales > Gesneriaceae > Primulina > Primulina tabacum. The sequence continues at coordinate 18,264,462 of NC_134552.1, forward strand.
GTTATATACAAAAATGCTCTTTTGGATTTCTATGGCAAGGCAACCATACAAGAAGGAAAAATCACCTACGCTCAAGGAAATGCATCTATCTCCATTGACAGTGTCCTATTGGGATCAACTTTCTTCCTGCCTTGTTCTGGTTTGTCTGAATTTTCTAGCATTTCCAAGGAAGACATGTCTACTGCTCTACTTGGTTTCTCAGCTTCTGGAGAGGAACTCTCTCTATCCTGTTTTAAGAAGCTTTTGAAGATGTGATTTCAAGTGCTCGCTGACATTGTAGCAAAAGCACTGCTGGTGAAGGCCGGAACGTTTGATCGGCTAACCAAAGAAAAGGTTCAAGTGATGATTGCCATCACTTCTGAGTACAAAGTGGATTGGAGCTCTTTCTTGTTTCGAATAATGAAGGATATGGTGCTAAGGAAAAGTTTTAGCTTTGCTGTTCAGATCAGCACAATGCTCAAGGATGCTGGTTTTGCTTTTACCACTGATCAGGACGCCTCCTACGTTACAATGGCTGATGCTGAAAACGTGATTGCGCTAAGGCCAAAGCCAACTGTCGCTGAATTTATTTCCATGAAAAAAGGAGGTTGGAGATGCACAAACTGAGGCTCAAGAACCTCAGAAGAAGATAAAAGAAAGAGAGTGGTTATCTCCACGGACTCTGATAAAACAGTCTCAGAGAAGTCTGCTGCTCCTATTCAAACATCTGTCCCTGCCACCCCCACCAAGAAGAAAACCCGCACTCTCCTTCGCCTCAAGAAAACAGCAGCAATTGCTGATCTAGACACTGTCCCTTTGCGGCAAGTATTTCCATAAGCCGTGCCTTCTGTGCCAGTAGTCACCTCTGTTTCTAAACCAGTTGTTGTCTCTGCCACCACAACTTCTTCTGTTCCTATTCTCATACCCTTCATCTGGAGTGGTCATTCGTGAATCTACTGCAGGGTCTTCTGCCTTTCGGCCCGTTTTGACTGCCTTATCTTCAGGAAAATGCAAAGGTAAACTTGTTGAAGAACCACCGGTTCATGCTGTCAAATCATTTGTTTCTACTGGCATTGATCTTCATCTGGAAGATATTGAGAATTCTGCAAATGAAGAAATGACCTTCTTTGATGACTGGCACAAGGTTCAAGTATATCATCCCCTTACCTTCTTCAGGACAAAAGGTGCTTTCGGAAAAATGGTCAGAAATGAGTAAAAAGTATTTGCACTTGCAAAAACTGAGAATGTGGTCGAAGCAATGAAATGCCGAGGTTTCATTTTTGAGCAACTCAAGCGACAAAGATTGGAATCAGTATTAAAGACTCTTCAGTCTAACTTTGATGCCAGAATTCCAACTGCTGCTTAGGATCAGAATGTGATCCATATTCTCTCGGAACACTTGAGATTGATGAATGAGCAACTTCTTGCTCAAGAACAGGCATTTGGTGAGCCCGTTCAATATTCAGTAGGCCTTGTTCCAGAACTTGCTCAGAATAAGCCAGTTGAGAAAAGAACCATAGCTTCTCCAAAAGATAAAGTTTCTAGTACTCCTGCCTCTCCCAGGTTGCCTACTCACTCTTCTTCTCTCATCTCTGTCCGAGAACTAGCTTCAGTGATGAAGTCGTTCAATCCAACCGGTACCTTCTCCAATAACTCAAAATTTAGAAGAATCAGATGCTGCCAAATCTCCATTACTGCCGAATTTGGAAATCTTCTCTTCTGACCATCGAAGAGAAATGGTAGCTATTTTGACTGATCAAAATATAGTTGCTGAACAAACGGAGGCCATCGAAGCCATGCAACCAGAAGAAAGACAAATTCCGGGAACCTCTGCTGCTGATAGATCCTCTACTGAACAAATTACTGTTGTCTCTACTGGTCCATCCGATCCCACTACCTCTACTGCCTTAGTTGCTTTTCCTACTGAGTCACCTACTCGCGCTGCTCACATTGCACATCTAGCTGAAATATCTGTGCGCATGCTTGCTAAAAGTCCATCCTCCGATGAAGAACATTTTGATCTTGAACTTGAGATTGATTCGCTTAAACGGAACATTGAAAGAATCTCCGAGATCATAAAAAAGAAGTCTTTTGAACATGCTGTCGAAGTCGACGCTACCAAATTCTTCCAAGATCGTATAACGATTAATGTCCTTAAAACGGCAGAATCGTTAGCTAAGCTTGAGGTTGAATCTGAACTCTTCAGGAAAAATGTTTTGACCAGTCACGCCAACATAGTTCTTGGACAATCCGATGATGTTCTACGAACAATTGCTGATCATGAGTCATCTCTTCGATCGATTTCGACTAAAATGGAGGATAATGATTTGAAACTGGAATCCATTGACACCAAGATTGAGTCCCAATCTCAGTCTATTCAAATTATGAATGATCGTGTTTCGAATCAGGTCTCATTTTTGGAAATGATGAATGATAGCATTATCAGTCTGTCAGGTCGCATGGATGAAGTGTTAACTCGCCTTGATGCCAAAAAGGGGGAAGCAGTAAGCAGAACAGAAGTAAGAACAGAGGAAGGTACGGAAAGACATCATCTAGCAGAATCATCCCTCAGAAGCCAGGAACCTCAGGATGAGGATGACGCACTTTTCAGAGACATTGAAACTGATGATCAATCTTTTCTTTTAACTCTGATTTACTGTTTACTTACCCTTCAGTTTTTAATTGTTATCTCTTGTGATTTAACTGTTCTCTTCTTACTCCATTCTAGGTTTTGGCATCACTGCAAATGGGAAAATTGATAGACTTAATTTAATTGCGGTGATGATAGTCAAAACCAGTAGATCTCGTTAAGTGAAACCAGAAGACTTTATAAAAACAGAAGTTCTCTTGTCGTCTTAACTAAGCAGTACTCTTCGAGTACTTATCAGTTTAGAAAACAGAAGCAGAACTTGACTCACTACTAGAAACAGAACCTATCCTGCTTATATTAAATGTTACCGTTACTTTACCAAGTACGAGTATTAAATGATTCATTAATGCTGAACAAAGTCATTTAATATGCATTACCTATTTTTAGTATGAAACAAGACTGATTGTTCTGAAGCCTTTTTGCAGGAACTGTTTTTGGCAATAAAGCTGTTTCTATCAGAAATCAAAGAAGCCGTTTTGATTATAGACGTTGGATTCAAGTTATCTATATATATGGAACGAATCCATTTGATGTAACAACGCTGATTCTTTATCAAGAAACATAATATCTATCCAACGTTATTGAGCAAACTGCGAACCAATCGTTATCTTCAAGCTCAAGTTGTAGAAAAGTAGTACACGCTTAAAATCTTACATCTGATCTTTGAGATCATTTTGTACTGCTGTTTCTTCACCTCTTCTAGTAAAACACCCTACGATATTCTTTTGAATGAGAGTTTGTAAACTGGAAAAGAGTCTTTTCCAGAACCTTGTTATATTGATCATATTGTGTTGAGTTACTAAGAGTTTCAGTAGGCAAAGGATAAGTCCTGCTGAAGTGGGTGTGTACGAGTGTTGTACTGTAAAATCCAAAGTCTTTTAGTGATACCTTCTGGAAACAGAATAAGGGGAGACGTAGAATATTTTATCTTCGAACTTCCAGAAACAATTACTATTATGTTGCCTACTGCTATTACTGTTTTTCACCCTACTCCATTGGATTGTTTACGCACTTATTATTGTGATCTGCTGGACGTAATCTTGAACAAGAACAGCTAAAATCTCTAACAAGAATCTAGCACCTTTTGCAAAATCTATCGGTAAAGGAAAGAGTTTATTAACCTCCCCTCTAAACTCTACATCGATCCCCAACATTATGAATCCTAATAAGAAAAGGACTCCTGATCTGATGATGAATCAACCTCTATAAATATTTCATTAAGGATCATATGAAATAAGACTACTTTTTCACACAAAATTTTGTTCACCAAAACTTTTCTCCTTCCCCTCCCGCATACAATTTTCCACCACTTGGGTTTTTCCATAAGAAAAATTCATGGCCACCGGCAAGAACTCTGAAAATACGGCGATTCTGTCTCAACACAAAGTTTTTTAGGATCTTTAGTGCGATCTAAACAAGGATTTCAGTTTCCGGTCGTGGACTTGATTAGGCGATCAAAAGGGGGAGATCCGTTCGAAGATATATACAAAAATGATCAATTCCACTAATCCCGGACTGGTTTGATGTCCAGCGTTATACATAGAGAATAATTCTAAACACCATATTAATGTTTTTAATAATACAATGCCCAAAGAAAGTTTCGAACATCGAAACAAATTTTTTTAAACATCGGTTATGCCTTGGGTGCGAGAAAACAGTACTCTAACATATTCATTATAGGACATATCTCAAACAAAAATGTTTAACCAAAAATAAATTATTTAAAAATAAAAAAAAAATTTCACCGTTAAAAAACGTTGTAGAACCTAATCAGCAAGCTGTATCCTAGGAAATTGGCTAGAAATAATATATTCAACATAAAAATTTATCATATGAACGGTATTTGAAAACTAAAATAAACCGAATAAAAAATATTCTTAAATTTTATTTGTCAAGGCTTGTATGCACGTTATTTAAGCAAATTTTTAAAAGAGCTTCTCAATTAATATATTTGCCTTTATATTTTTTTCAAAAAAACATTTTTTCCATAAACCATTTTTTTACACACCTTAAAAACCTTTTTTGAACAAGAAAACTTTTGTATTATAAATTTCAAATACAGGTTCAAATCTCAGTCTAAATGAAAAGTGGACTTCAACGAAATTTCCTTGTAAATTTTCTGAAGCTAGCCAATACAAAATCCAATAATTCAAATTTGAACCATTTTTTGCTAGGTTTTTTTTTTAACGAATTTTCTCGATAGATATTGTCTTTGAGCTAGGGATGAGATTTTTTTAGGAACGTCAATTCGAGTGAGTTCAGGTCGGATTAAAACAAGGATGTCAAAAAAAAATTATGACCCGAAACTGAACCAATCTTAAAACTATAAAATAGAACCTGATCAACCTAATCAAAATTTCAACACGATATTATTTTATTCTTTATCAAAATAATTAAATAAACATTCAAAACACATAATAATAATATTTTAATTTAAACATATAATAACAAAACCTCACATAAATACGATAAGAGCACGTATACCGTGAGACGGTATCACAGATCTATATATATGCGACTGATCGACTCGATCTATATTTATAGTGAAAAGTAACCCTTCTAGGCTTTAATTTTAACATAAAACATTAAAAATTTCATGGGTCGAGCCGTATCAAATATCCGTCTTACAAAATCGACTCGTGAAATGATCTCAAGATTATTTTTGTGATATGATAATTATGTTTCATGGGTTTAGATATTTAAATCTAAGAGTCTAATTATCTAAACTATTTATTATGCTACGAAAAAAATTGTTTAAGAAATAAATATTACATGTTGGATATTTATGGTATCAATATACAGTAAAAAAAATCAAGCATCGCAGAGTAATTTTCATGTTTCAATCTCCATTTCTCCACTGTTTTACACCTTCTTGTGCGAATCAAACTTTGAAAAAAATATAAATAGGTAACGTTTGGATTGTTTGGTGACTTAAATCTCAATTCAGGTCAACCAAACCCAACCTAAACCAAAATTTTTGGGTCAAATTTCGGGTCCAACTGTTCCGACACGGACCCTAAAACTCTTAATTATTACATTGTACCGTAGATGTCTATCGGGTTGATACATCTCATCGATATAGATCTTTGATATCACTTCACAAATTACACAGACAAAGATTCTAGATTATTATATATAATTAGTTGGAATCAGACCAATCTTTTCTACATTCTTTCATACAAATCAGTCATGAATTACTCTAGTCTCAAGCCTTACAAGGTAGTAATGAGTTTCACACACTCAGTCTCGGCTCAAGCAGAATTAAGAGAAAAGATTGGAAAGAAAATTACTCTAAATATAATGTATTCATATTCATATTTTAAAGTAGCCAATTTTGACTTTTGAATGGTTATTACATACAAGTTCATTTCCACATGTTTTATTAAAAGAATATATTATGACCTCACTAAAGCTTTCTCCGAAACTATAAATTCCATTGTTCTCGACTGCTTCATTCACTGCCTTCCTATACTGATCATTATATTTCGAAAGCGAGGATTCATCAATGTCGAAATCACCAGAAATAGTGCACCCCGTGAAGGCTGTTGGATGGGCTTCAAAGGACACTTCTGGGATCTTAGCTCCTTTCAAGTTCTCTAGAAGGTACTGTACGGATATATATGAGATTTTCATTTGCTCTCCAGATTTTATAGAGCTGGGAATGATGAAAGTTTTGAGTCTTCTTTCATGATAAAGAAGGGCTTTAGTTTGTTTTTTTCGGCTTGTATATTTATTTTATGGTTTGTTTTGTAGGGCTACTGGGGAGCATGATGTGCGGTTCAAAGTTCTATATTGTGGGGTGTGCCATTCTGATCTTCATATGGCTAAGAATGAGTGGGGATTCACCATATATCCTATTGTTCCTGGGTAAGAATATTTACTCTGCTTGTGTATTTGTGTTCATGAGTTAGTTATCCGAGGATTTGACTCATGGCGTATAATTTCCTCGATGTCTAGGCATGAAATTGTCGGGATAGTGACTGAGGTTGGTGAAAAGGTAGAGAAGTTCAAGGTTGGGGACAAAGTAGGCGTGGGATGCTTGGTAGGGTCGTGCCGCCAATGTGATCAGTGCGCTGTCGATCTAGAAAATTACTGTCCCAAACAAATACTCACATATAGTATGCCTTACTTTGATGGGACTGTGACATACGGAGGTTACTCTGATATCATGGTTGCTGACGAGCATTTCGTCATTCGTTGGCCTGAGAATCTGCCTCTTGATGTTGGCGCTCCTCTCTTATGTGCTGGGATCACGACTTACAGCCCATTAAGGTACTTTGGACTTGACAAGCCGGGGATGAAAGTTGGTGTGGTTGGTCTTGGTGGCCTCGGCCACCTGGCCGTGAAGTTTGCTAAGGCTTTCGGGACTCATGTGACAGTCATCAGCACGTCGATTAACAAAAAGAAGGAAGCTATTGACATTCTTGGCATCGATGAGTTTTTAGTTAGCCATGACCCTGAGCAGATGCAGGTTTCTTTTCTTTTCCCATTTTCAGTTTCAGTATTCGAGTATGATCGATGGGATTACCATTTATTTGATTTCGCGTGCGTAGGCTGCAGCAGGGACGCTGGATGGTATCATTGACACCGTGTCCGCGACTCATCCCCTAGTACCTTTAATAAGCTTGTTAAAGCCCCATGGAAAGCTTGTCTTGGTCGGTGTTCCAGAAAAGCCTCTTGAGTTGCCCTCCTTGCCCCTGATTATAGGTGAGCATAAATGTCTGTTACGAACATGCATGAAACAAAAACTTTAAATTAAGAAAAATATATATAATCATAAGATACATATATTGGTTGCAAAATGAATGCTAGGGAGGAAGACGGTATCCGGAAGTGGAATCGGGGGAATAAAAGAGACGCAAGAGATGATCGATTTTGCCGCGAAAAACAAAATACTACCAGAGGTGGAGATGATCAATATAGATTACATAAACACAGCTATGGAGCGTATGGCGAAATCTGACGTGAAGTATCGGTTCGTCATTGACATCGAAAAGTCGTTGAAAGTTGATTTAGACATTGGAAAAGTTTGTCTCTAAATGAGTTTGCTTCTGGTATTCGAATAATGGGAATAATGCATGGATTGTGTTTTTGTAACTCCTTTTGTTTTCAAATTATGTATGTGATGCTAGCTGCTACAATAAGTGATCTTGACGTGTAGTATCATGTCCTTGCAATTGTATGATGGACCAATTTTATATATGATCATTCTATATTTATGTTAGTTTTTTAATTTACTTATTGCTTTCATTTAAATTTTATGTGTTCGTAGTAGATGAAATACGATGACTTTGTTTTATACTTTGTTATTTTTTATTTACTAGTAACTATACGCACTTGATGAACAAACGTTGTACGACCTAATTTATAAAGAGTATGTGGACATAAAACACTTAATGAAATCGAAAGATCCATTGTCTATTGAAAATTCATAATATAAAAAAGTATTATCAAATCTTTTCTGGCTTAATTTTCAGTTTATGGGTCATCTCTATGTGACTTTTTTATCTAATTTTTCTCGTCTTTTTACTGAAATCAGCAATTTTTTCGTTATCTTGAATTTGTAAATATGGTTTCTCCTCTGGAACATGATGGACTTTATTTCTTTTTATGTGGTTTTGTCATTTCCTTAATGTTTGTTGTCTTCTAACCTTCATGTTGCACTTGCTTTGCCCTTTTCTTTGAATCATTTGGGTTCGTTCTTTTCTTGTCTTCATTTTGTATTTCATTGATGTTTCGATTCTTTCTTATTCTTTTTTATCAGCATTTCTCTTGAGGTGTTGTGGTTTACATCCGCAGTTATTGATGTTATTCCATCAATGTGATATTAAATTGATTTTTTAAAGTGATTGATTAAATTATTTCAGGAAATAATCATGTATACAATGGTTTGGAATGTATTTTTTCTTAAATTTATTTGCAAAACTTATATGAAGCAAGATGAAAATATTGAATATAATAATTAAATACAATAAAGTAAAATTTACTATAATATATAATATATTAGTTGGAAATCAATACACTATGTAACATTAGAGTTATAAAAAACCAATACACAATTAATACAATACACAAATCAACTCACTTTTAAAGAATACCTCAGCAGGGTACCTGTGAAATATTGACGTGAGAACAAGCAAATCATAAGCAGAAATTAGAAGGAAAAAATGAAAACATATTTCATTCAAATAGTATCCAATGCTAATAATTGGGCAAAGAGTATATTATTCTAGAGTATGTCTCTTGTGATATGGTCTCACGAAACTTTATCTATGAGACGGGTCAATCCTACCGACATTCACAATAAAAATTAATACTCTTACATTAAAAAGTAATAATTTTTCATTGATGACTCAAACAAGAGATCCGTCCCACAAAACACGACCCGTGAGATCGTCTCACACAAATTTTTGTCATTATTCTATTCTTATTTGATGGGCCTGAATTAAATATTGTTTGACGGGCTCTTAAATGTCATGCATCTCATTAATCACCAATCATTTACTCAACTTCATAAAATACATATACTGATATACCAATAATAATAAATGTAACAACATTCATGTAATATATATTTAGATTTAGATTATCTTTATATATGGATCAGAATGAGCAATCTGATACGTGGCTTTGTTTTACCAAACTTTTTCTTAGTGGCTTTCGCACACATGGAGGTTATTGGTTTCCAGCCTATATACCATATTCAACTCCGATTGAGCTAAGAAAATGAAAAATTTAAATCTCAGAATAATAATGAATATAAGATTCATATTTGGAACTTTTACAAAACATAAAATGATTTATAAAAGATATACCAAAGAAATTAAACAACAGAGGATTTTACCGAGGTCCACCTCAGAATCATAAATTCATAAAAATCACCCATGAACGCCTTAAACGCCATCTCTCGGCTAAGCAGGCTAAAGGGCTACAACATGAATTTATTTTTCCTGGTTAAACTCAAACCTTGTGTTTACCATTTCCTGGTTCATCTTTTTACCTTATGTTCTAACCAAAGACTCTTATATTACATTAAATTCCAAAAATTTAAATAGATCTTTTATTATCTCAATCTGATTTCAAGAACAAATAAATATAGATCATGTCATAGTGAGGTAATAATTTAGCACGAATGTTTTAGCATGTCATACAGGCTCAACTTATGAAATATAAAAATTTAAAACAGTAAATAAAAACAGAAAATAAAAATAGTAAGAACTTACAAAGTTGTTACCAGAACTTCAAACTTTTATTGATATACTTCAGAAGGGTTTTTACAAGAGAGAATAGAGAGGGGAGCAAACTCAACCGTGTCCTTCTAAAGACACAGAATAAACCTATAAATAGATAGAAGAGCCGGACATGAAACCCCGGATTCCATCTTAAAATAAAAACAGTACAATACTTTATTAAAGTAAATAATATAATGCTTTATTAAAGCAAATAGTAGTCAAAAAGTCTACAGTGATATACCACCTACTTTTTGTCACGATATGCTATGATGAGATTTGATATTCCACCTAACTGCAGATTCATTTTCTGACGATTTTAATCATCTTTAATATTGTCTTTTAAAGAATTTTTCAAATTCTCAAAAATGTCATCTATCTGAGAAAATTGAGGAATATCATCCTCAGGGTCTTGAGCATCCTGCATCTTCATTAGATGAATAAATTGATTTTCACTAGATTCTGACGCCATAGATTTGTCTGATTTTGAATCAGAACCTCCAATATTCTGGAAAAGATCTTTTTTCATTTCTTCAATATAGATCTCGATCATTTTTTCTTTTGAATATATTTCAGAATATTTCTGAGTAAGAATTTTGAAAGGACTCATAGAGGCTTTTTCCTTTTCTTGTTGATTATTAATTTCTTTCTGGTATAAAGAAATTTTTTCTTCCATTTGATGAAGAGTTTCATAACCATATGGTTTTCCAGTTTCTGGATCATCTCTTAATATTTGTCCCAGAATTTTGTGGAACTGACCCTCCATATGCAATGGATACCTTCATCAGTGTAACCGAATTCTGGCTGCCATTTCCAGATCCATGGGATTCCAAATTCCATGAAAAATAGACATAGAGTCTTACCATCGATCCAATGTTCAGAAAATGATTTTTTAATACTTGGAGAAACATTTAACCAAGTATTCATGGGTTTTATAAAAACCTCTGGCAAAATCTTTGTGGATGGGCCAAATATCTTCCACCAGATTAAAAACCAATTTGGAACTGGATAGTGAAAAACATTTTCACAAATCTTTAAAAACCAAGTATGTTTTCTTTTTTCATTTTCATAAAACAAGGTTTTATTAAAACTTTCAATATAATCCCAAAAATTGAATTTAAAACTCATTTTATGATTTTCAGAATAAAATTCTTTTTCAACTAATGGAGATATACCCCATTCTTCAATTGATATGATCTTCTTTATGATAAACTTTGAAAAGTTATAACTTCCTTTCTGCTGAGTATTACTGAAAAAGTGAGTTATGTCAACACTTTTTGTAGATATCAGAAGATTTTCATAAAATCCTCTTTGCTTATAAGAACCATATACATATGATGTGTTGGTTAAATATCTTTCCATGATAGTCCATGGAGTTTTTTCCCATTGGGTATCTCTTTCTTCTATAAGAAGAATCAATTCTCGATGTTTTGTCCCTGTATATAGAGCTGAATCATAATCATCTTCTTTGATAATATTAGCATATGATGCTGAAGATTGAGAATCTGTATTACTTCTCTGCTTTTGTTTCAAGAATTCTTGAAATTCATTGTATAACTCATTATTTTGCTCAGTATTACTGGCTGATGAACTAGATAAGTTCTGAGCTATAAGCCTCTGTTTACCATGCTGTGCAATGATATTAGGGGGTTTTTCCCCTACCTCCTCGCCCTCTATAAGAGGACTCTCCTCTTCCTAGGGAATACATATCTGTAGATAAAAACATTAGGATAAATATTCCCGAGTTAAGAAATCTGGTAAGTGATTATCTTCACTTTTTTTATAAATGATTTCAAAATCAAAAGGAGCTAAATGAGCTTGCCATCTTGCAAACATTTGTTTAGAAACATCATGTTTAAAATCTTTATTAAACATAAATTTTGCAGATTTGCAATCAGTTTTTATAATAAACTTTTGATTATATAAATCATCTTGAAATTTCAAAATACATCTGACAATAGCTAAAATTTCTTTTGCTACTGTGGAGTAATTTTTCTGGACATTATTCCATTTCCCAGAATAAAATCTAATAAGATATTCTTGTTTATTTTGGGGATCTTTCTGTTTTAAGATTCCTCCAAAACCTATATCTGAGGCATCAGTTTCAACTATTTTATCCCATTGGGGATTAGCAAGCATAAGACAAGGAAGAATTTTAACATTTTCTTTAATATTTTTAACAGCTATTGTATGTCTTTCAGACCAAGGTAAAGGATTTTTCTTTAACCTATCATATAAGATAGCAGAATCTTTAGTAAGATTTTTAATATAGGGAGAAATATAATTTAAACTTCCTAAAAATCTCTGTAACTGAGTTTTATCAGTTATAATATCAGGAAATTTTGAACCAAATTCTATACTTCTCTGTATAGGAATTATTTTTCCTTTCTCAATCATATGATCAAGAAATCTAATATTGGTTTGAAATAAAATCATTTTAGATTTTGAGATAACAAGTCCATTTTGAATAACAATATTTTTAAACATATCTAAATGTTTAAAATGTATTTCAATATCATTAGAAAATACTAAGATATCATCAATATAAACAATTATAAAATTGCTGTAATTATAAAAAATATCATTCATAATTTGTTGAAATTCAGAAGGGGCATTTTTAACGCCAAATGGCATTACTGTCCATTCATAATGTCCTATTGGAACATTAAAAGCAGTTTTATATCTATCAGATTCTTTAACCTGAATCTGCCAAAATCCTGATTTTAAATCAAATTTTGAAAATATGATAGCATTTACAAGTCTATCTAATAAATCTTTTTTATTAGGAATAGGATGTCTAATCCATTTTAAAACCTTATTAAGAGGTTTATAATTTATGACTAATCTTGGAACACCTCTTTCCTGTTCAGAATGTTTATTAACATAAAAAGCAGTACATGACCAAGGAGATTGAGAAGGCTTTATCAAACCTTTTTCTAATAAAGAATGAATTTCATTCTTACATAATTCTAAATATTCAGAATTCATTTGACAAGGACGAGCCTTGGTAAGAATATTTTTTTCATCAAAATTCTCTTCATATGGAAGAGATATAATATGTTTCTTTCTATTCCAAAAAGCATTAGGAAGATCATTACATATTTCTAATGAAAACTTATTATAAATAAGTTTAATTTTTTCCTGTAATTTAGGATTTTTTAATTTATCATCTATAGTTAATATATTAACTTCTTCTTTTAAAGAATTAATCTGAAATGTTTTCCTATCAATCTTTTCTTGTAATTCATTAAGAATTCTATGAACATGTTTAGTTATGAACTTAAAGAAAATAGGATTACCTTGAAAAGTTCCTATAATACATGTTTCATCAACATAAGTTAAAGGATAAATTTGATAAATAAAAGGAAGACCAAGTATAAGTTGGCTAGAAATATCTTTTGCTAATAAAAAACTGGTTTGAATACAGTTTTTATCTTTGCAAATATAAACTTTTGGTAATTTATAATTTATTTCTAATGGTTCTCCTCCTGCATGAGAGAGAGAATGAGTAGTTTTATGAAAATATTTCGTAGGAATTAATCCTTCCTGTATAACATTTAAGTCTGCACCACTATCAATCATAGCAATGAAATTCTTTTTATAAGAATTTTCAATTAATAAAGTTATATTGGTATACCATTTTTGAGATATAATCATGCTTAAAACAGATAAATGTTTTTTATCTGGATCAGGAAAAGAAATATCTTGTAGATTATCAAAACTATCAGAATTATTAACTGAATTATTATTATTAGTTTCAATGATTGAAACACGATAATTTAAACTATTATTATTGTGTTGTAAAATTTTTACTTGTTCTTTAAGATTTTCTATTTCTTTAACTAAATCCTGTATAGTAACTGGATTCTGTTTACTATATTTCTGTTGAAGAAGATTTTTAACTTCTTTCATAGAATAAGCTTGTTCTTGTTTAACAAGAATATTATTATTATTATTGCTAGTTGAAGCAGTATTCTCCATTTGATCAATAATTGTGGATTTTAATACTGGATCCTTAATCATTTTAAGAAATTCTAAAATATTATTCTTAGTTAACACATTAATATTTAAATCATTGAATTGAGACATTAGTTTATAAAATTCATCATTTTTATCTTCTATATGATTTAAACAAGATTTTCCTTGTATACAATTATTACATTCATTTAAATCATCAGAAATATCTGATTCACTATCTATTATTTCTTCTGAAATATAAGATTCTGAAGAATTCTCAGTTTCACTGTCAGAATTATTATTTAAATCCATTATTATTTTAAATAATGTTTCTTTTAGATTATCGTCCATATCTAAATTATTAATTTTGTTTTTAGCCCAACATTGATTAGCATAATGTCCTGACTTTTTACATTTTCTACAAATTATTAATTTATTTTTGTATTTTTCTTCTTTCCGTAAATCACGGCTTTCTTTTCTTTTCTTTTTTTTTTATCTCTTTGTCTATCAGACAAATGTCTTTTCTTTCTATAAAGTTTTTCATCTTTTTCTTTAATTTTCTTCTTACCTTTATCAGGTAAGTCCATAACAAATTGATCACAAAATTTACCTAATTGTTTTTTCTCAAGTAAATTATGTCTTTTAATTTGATTATTTAATTTTAATTCATTACAGAGAGCTAAACCCTCTTTAATGCAAGTATTAATTAAATTTCCATAAGTATAATTATCATATGGAATATTAATCTCATCTTTTCTTAATACTTTTCTAATTCTTTCAGAAAATAGAAAAGGTAAACCATCTATAAATTTAGCTTTCTAGAAACTATTATTACAATCTGGTATCTCATATATACGAGATAAAAATGTATCTTTATACCATCTAAAATCAGTAAGTGTTTTACATTTTAGATTACTTAATAAAGTACGAATTTTTTCACTATCCTCAGTGAATTTACCAGTAAAATATTCAATCATAGTCATTATTAATGAATATACAACATTTTCTGATTGAATATTATTCTCTATCTTTATAGAATTAATAATATCTTCTTTTTGGAATTGATTTAAATAATTATCCCACCAACCTTTAAGTTGGCCAGTAAAACCTGATATAATCATCTTAGCAATATTTTTATCAGTATTGCCTGAAGTTTTACACACAGTACTATACATAAGCATTCTGTGAGCGGTATTATAAATTTGTTTATCACTAAAACCATCAATATTTCATTCATAAATACTTTTCCCATTATAACTATTAGCAAATATATATTCTTGTTCTTTAATAAGAACATCCATGGGAGTAGGTCTATTATAATAATATTTATTTTGATTAGGTCTATCTGCCCATTTAATTTTATTAATTTCTTCATCAGAATGATTATCTAACTCTTTATTAAGAGAATTTAAATTAAGATTTCTAAATTTTTCTTCTAATAATTTTTCTATATCAGAAACAGAAGATTTAAATTTAAAATCCTTTATACCTGGAGGGGATTGAATAGAAGAAGTAGCAATAGAAACAATATTAGTTTCTTCTTCTTTTGTTTGAATATGAACATCTGGTTTAATTTGATTAATAGCTAGAATAATTTTATCAATACGATCCTTAAGAGAAATTATTTCTTCTCCTATTATCGTAAGATACAAATTTGTATAATTCTGTTTTTCAATTATCTGATTAATATGTTTAACAGTTATTTGTAACATATCATTTTCAAATAATTTAGAAAAAGCAGTAAAATTTAAAATTTTATTATTCTTTTCTATAATAAAAGATTGTTGAGGAGGATAAACAGATTTTTGAATCTGTCCAGAAGAAAGTTTATAATTTCTTTCAAGAATAGAAATATAATCTATAATAAATGTTTTAAAAAACCAAGGAACAAAATGAATTAATTTATTCTAGTTTTCACAATATGTATAAAATTCCGAAACAATATACTCAAATTCTTCTTCAGAAAAACTTTTAAAATACCAATTTCTGAAAGATTCTCATTTGGGTAAATAAAATTCTGCATTGATCCTTGCTCTAGCAAGAGATCCTTCAGTAAAATCAATTTTAGATTTACTATCCATTAAATACTAAAATTCATTTCTGAAACGGTATCAGTTTCTCTAACTTTTTGAAAGTTAATTTTATGCACAATATTATTCTGATTAATAATTAATTCATCTACTGTATCTTGTACAGGAGACTCAACATCTTCTCTTATCTGAGAAGTAGAAACTTTAGAAGTTTGAGGAATATTCACCAAATAATCTAAAGGCGAAATAAAAAGAATGACTAGATCTTGATCTAGTATAGATAGAAGATGGCAATAATCTTATTTGATCATTATTAAACTGTATTTGAACTGACCCTTCATTATTTTGTATAACCTGATGTAAATCCCTATTTATTATAGGATTTCTAGGAACAGCTTGTTCAATTATCCAGCTTTCTGGAAATTCAATTTCTTCCTATTTTATAGATCTACGGGTTGTAATATTAGATCTATTAAAATTAGTTTCTATAAGAATAGTTTCATTTAATTTTTTATCTATTCTTTTACACATAGGATTCAGTGTAAATAATGGTTTATAATAAATACGATAACAGATACATATTACTTCTGTACCATGAGTATAATTATAACCATGAGTTTTAACATTTAATGTTAAAGAATCTAATATATTAATATCAGACAAAGATAAAGATAAATTCGAATAAACATCAAAATATACTGGACCATGAGCTAGACTAGATTGAATTATTCTCATAAGGGATTGTTTCCAATTCAAATTTCTACCATCTCTTAAAGCTGCTATAAAGCTTTCTAGTAGTCCTTCTAATGTTAAAGATCTAAAAGCTATTTGAATTAAACCTATATGCATGAATCTGTAATTTTTTCTATAAGGTAAAATATCTTTATTGTTTAACAATCTAATAACCATTTCATTATCATGAAGAGGTATTGAAGATTCTATAGTTTTAACTACTTGTTTAAAATTCATTAATTAATGAAGAATAATTAAAATCTATTAATTAATTACTAAAGACAATCTAAACTAGACAAAAGATATTATTTTATTATTTATTTTAATGAAGGGGATTGATATGAATTTATATTTATATGTATAACTATATAGATTTAGATTTAATTTATATTTATATTTATATATTCTTGAATTAATTAATATCTATTAATTAATAAAGAAAGATAAATTATCTATATATATTATTGATTATATAGGTCAATTCAATTAAACACGCTTAAACACAAATAAAATGTTACTTCAGGTGTAGCCTAAACTCAGCCGACAATGATAAGGTCCTATGTGAAGCATTAGCTCATCGACCACAGTTTCTCCCATATATGTACATAAACGAGACCTGGATTTCATACACGTAAGTAGCTAAATGAAAAAAAAAAAAAAAAAATCCTTTTTTTCCTTCATATTTTAGTTCAGTTAATTAATTCGGATATGAATGTTTTGATTATTTAGATTGCCTAGTAATTTGAAGGTAGAAGGATGTAAGATTCAAAATACGATAACATAACGTAACTGCATGCGAATTTAGAAAAAATAGAAAATGACTAATTAAAGGGTTTTAATTGCATAAATTAAATATAGGGTGCATTCTTACGTGTTTAAAATGCATGTACTTTCTGCATGCATAAAACTGTGTTTTAAAAACTTATTCGAGATGCGATAGAGGAACAGAGACCGATGGCTGAAAGGAAAATATTTTTATTAAATAATTATTTGTAATTTTTTAATGTGTGGTGTATTTAAAATGGTAATTTTGAAAATGTGGTGTTTTGAGGTGTTTTTATATGGCGAGTCGTATTTTTAAACAGTATTCGATTTTCGACGAAAATATGAACGTTTCAACAAATCGGCTAATATTTTCACAAAATTCTCTAAAAAAATATTTAAATATTTACTAATGGACCTATTATACTAGGTTAATGGGTCTAAACTTATACTAGGAGTTTTAACTAACAAATAAAAGCCTAAAACCTCCCCCAACCCACACAAAACTCTCGCCCCTCCCCCTCAACATGATACCAGGACTCTTCATCAGCAAGAAAGCACATACCACACGAAAGTTTTGGAAGAAAATTCACGTGGAGTCGAAGGAAAATCACCAAGGTCCTCGTTACGTCGACGTTCTTCGCATCTCAACTCGTTTTCTTATGTAATAAACGAAAAGACACGCCTTAACTTTCTTTCAAACATCTTTCACACCATATTATGTATAATTAATTATGTTTGCATGAGGAATGTGATGCACCACTTTTATTTTCGTTTTTATGGTTAAATATATATAGAAGTAGAGTTTTTTTTTCTTTAAAACACTTCATAATGATGCACAAAGGGGTTGTCATGGTAGGAGAACTTGAAAGGATGTTTTCAACATGTTTAAGGGGCTATAGATGAAGTTTTAACGGCTGGACACTAGGGTGAAGCATGTTGAACGAAAAATTGGAATTGTGGTGGACTGGGGTTTCGGCTAGGAGAGCTTGGGAAGCACGACACTTAGCAGCTGCTGTTATGGTGCGTTCATGGGTCCTATTAGGGTCTAGTCATGGTCCTAGACGGTTCATATAACGCCCCATATTCGACGATTGTCCTCACTGTACCAAAACGAGTCTTTTCGGCGTGCTTATGTCCTCACTCACACGCAACCTAAGAAACTTCCCAGGAGGTCACCCATCCCAAAATTGCCACAAGTCAAGCACGCTTAACTTTAGAGTTCTTATGTGATTAGCTACCGAAAAGAAGATGCACTTTCATGATATGAGTAGTACCAATCAAATCTTTTAAGCCCTCTTCAACTGTACAGTTCATTACATTGAACAGTCTCGAAATCCCTCTCATTCCGGTGTGGGATCGGTTCATTCATGTTCCCTCCACCTAGAAGCCTGCTAGGAGCCGCTCATTGTCCGTGAAACCTCATGGCACCAGCGATCACCCCCCGCCCTCTTCGGCCCCGGGCCTCACATGCCCACCAGCTTCCGCTTGGTTCGTCCCCGAACCACACCGTACTAAGAGAGCTCGGCTCTGATACCAACTGAAACGCCCCAGATTCGACGACTGTCCTCACTGTACCAAGATGAGTCTTTTCAGCGTGCTTATGTCCTCACTCACACGCAACCTAGGAAACTTCCCAGGAGGTCACCCATCCCAAAATTGGCTCAAGTCAAACACGCTTACCTTTAGAGTTCTTATATGATGAGCTACCGAAAAGAAGATGCACCTTCATGATATGAGTAGTACCAATCAAATCTTTTAAGCCCTCTTCAACTGTACAGTTCATTACATTGAACAGTCTCGGAATCCCTGTCATTCCGATGTGGGATCGGTTCATTCATGTTCGCTCCACCTAGAAGCCTGCCAGGAGCCGCTCATTGTCCGTGCAACCTCATGGCACCGGCGCTCACCCCCCGCCCTCTTCGGCCCTGGGCCTCACATGCCCACCAGCTTCCGATTGGTTCGTCCCCGAACCACACCGTACTAAGAGAGCTCGGCTTTGATACCAACTGAAACGCCCCAGATTCGACGACTGTCCTCACTGTACCAAGACGAGTCTTTTCAGCGTGCTTACATCCTCACTCACACGCAACCTAGGAAACTTCCCAGGAGGTCACTCATCCCAAAATTGCCCCAAGTCAAGCACGCTTAACTTTAGAGTTCTTATGTGATGAGCTACCAAAAAGAAGATGCACCTTCATGATATGAGTAGTACCAATCAAATCTTTTAAGCCCTCTTCAACTGTACAGTCCATTACATTGAACAGTCTCGGAATCCCTCTCATTCCGATGTGGGATCGGTTCATTCATGTTCCCTCCACCTAGAAGCCTGCCAGGAGCCGCTCATTGTCCGTGCAACCTCATGGCACCGGCGATCACCCCCCGCCCTCTTCGGCCCCGGGCCTCACAGTTCAGGGAAGGCTGGGTCGAAAGCTAGGGACAAGCCGCAGCTATGGATGGTCGCTCATGGCTTATGGACGCGGCTGAGAAGGCTGGGCTCATTTGGGACGTTAGGCTAAGTCCAGCAGCTTGCTTTGGGCACGTTCAGGGTCCTGGGATGGTAGTCTATGGTCTGGTCGTGGTGGACAATGGCTACGGTCGAAGCTTGCATGGTTAGGATGGCTAGGGTTCGAAAATAAGAGCTAGGGTTTGGTGCAGAAATTTTCAGTAGGTATCCTAAGTTGATCGAGGGTCTTAATTGGTTTGAATTGGGTGGAATATGGTTTAGTTAGGTGTTTTTATTCTTTGGTTCAAGTTTGGTTAAATTTCGAGTCCATACGAGTCAAAATCGGGATGTAGGTCTAAGTTTAAAAACGAATCGAGGAAATTATAGAAAACCTAAATTTTAAGCCTAAGGAATATTCAAGGGTGTGTTTTAAGGTAATAGGTTAAGTTTGGAATGATTTGGGACATCGTTTCGAGGTCTAGGGATAAATATGGAAAGTTATGCTTCTAGGAGTAAAACAGTCATTTTGCACCTAAAATTGGTAGACGTCCTAGCAGTGCTCTGAATGCTGTAATATATGCTAAAATGTTTATTTAAAATGTTTTATCAAATTATATGATGAAACGTTAATGCTAAAAGACATGTTACATGCTTGGTTTAAAAAGAAATAACTTCTATATGCATGAATTTTTATAAGTGATGAAAATAATAAAAATTGAAGGAGGTGAAGTGATTGTGACTAATAAGATGATATGATGATATGATTTGAGATATCGTGAGGGAAAAAGCCTCAGATGGAGCCCGTATTTGGGAGAAGGCCTCAGAAGGAGCCCGACGGTCGTATTTCCATCGACATGATATGTAACGCAAAGGCTCAGTTGACGGGTGAGAGTGTCGCTGATATATCCGCCACCCAGTACTATGGTTATACGTAGATGGATCCACCGACCTTCAGCTGATACGAAAGTCATAATTAACAATGTGAATTAAAAAAAAAATGGAAAACGTATACGTATATGATGAAAGGAAACATGATATGATATGATGAAAGGAAAAATGTTTAAGTTTATGCATGTTCATGAAAAGCTATTTTAAGTAAAAATATTTTTACTGTTGCATGTGGATGTATATGTATTACTTGTTATCATGGTTAAAGTTTACTGAGTCAATAGATTCACTAGGCGTGATCGATGTAGGTGAGCATGATGTTGGTGTTAATGGGGGACTCGATGGTTGATCTTGTTGGACTGAATGTGCACACAACCCGAGGACCAGCGCTAGTTTTTCCGCACTTACGTTTATGATTTACGTTTATAACTTATGCTAAAGTATTTGAGTTACTTTTAAGATTTTATGACTTATTATTGTTTGTGAAAGTTTTTGAGAGGATGTTAGAGTTAAGTTAGTTTTGAAAATGTTAAAGTTAGGTTTGGTTGACGATTTACGATTTTATGCTTTGAATTTCTTTCTTTTGGATTTTCAAATAATATTTGGTGGATTTATTTAAATAGTGCAGAAGTATTTTTAAAATATATATGTATGTATATCGTAGTTCTGCCGAAGCTTTAAAAAAATATTTCTAGTATGTTTTAAAGAAAAACGAGTAGTGGACGTTTCATAAGGAAAGCCAATAAGAGAAGAAAATTCAACAAGAAGACCATCATGTACAATTGTCAAAGGTTTGTGCAATTGGCCACTTTTTCTAGCATAGCATGTAAACAGGAAGTTTGAATTGGAAATTATCACTACTAGTGCATACACATGCTTATGAATTTTGCATGGTAAAAAAAATTTACTTCAATAAATACTCCATGAATCAATATTTTATTTTTGAATTGCATGCTTTTTTAGAGAAGAAATCCACACTTTCACTTACCAATCCGATCATTTGCACTTCTATGACTTGTAGTTCAAATAATGACATTAAACAGTAGACTGAAATAGTGCGTAAACATTGAATTTCTACTTTATTAGGGATTCCCATTTTGGTTCTCAAAGTTTATGTGATTCCTAATCTATTCATCTTTATTTTTATTGACCTAAAATAGTCTCGTTTCTTTATACAATTGATCCCTTTTAGTTTCAATTCTCATTTTGTCTCGGAATTTATTTTTTATTTACTTTTTTCCTAGTTAATCATGCTTCCGTAAAATAAATTAAATCTCATATCTTTTGACCAAAATTATCATCAGGTCGTATATATTGGATTTTATCGACTGTTCCTCATAGCCTAACCATACAGTCGCAACTGATGGTTCCTGTCAAAGATGCTTTCAACAATACCTAGCACAACCTTTTTTTTGTTTCCTACCTCTAGGCATAGAGTAATTGATTTAATTTGAAATAAGTATAACATGAGAGGAGCAAAAGTATATGATTTTATACAGAAATACATATTATTACATTAGAAACCTCTTTTAGGTGATGAAATAACTTGTTTAGCTACTAATTGTAGCTTGAAATACAAAACATATAAATTTAAAGAAAATATTTGATTATTTATTTGAGAGAAAATTGAAGAGGATGGCCGATGTCTTCAACTTCCTTCTACCTGAGTATTTATAGAAGCCTATTCCGAATTCAAAATTTCGACTTCAGACCAGTAAATAACTTTATGTGTTATTTCATGCTAGTTTTTGTCAGCAGCGTCTTGTAGTGGGTGATCATGTCTTCCACTAGTTAGTATCATCTCTTCAACTAGATAGTGATTCTATCCTTTTTGTGGTGGCTGAGTCACATATCACATGTTACTTTATATCTGTTGGAGAATCTTTCATCTTTGAGGTTTCCAAGGAAAATGTTTTTTGTGTAGTCTTTTACCACTTGGACTTGTTTCTACAAGATATTTTTGGTTAGTTCTTGGCCTAAAATCTTTTCCAAATTATGGCTCTTTCTAGTTTGGCATTCTGGGCAGATAAGTTCTGATCATCTTCCAATATGAGCCAAGTTACAGATTTTCGGTGAGCCTTTTTGCTTCTCTGCAGTTTGCTATTCCATAGAAGATTTCTTTTCTTTTCAAATATTTCTTCTAAATTATGTAGTTTTTTTGTCATTGTATTTAGAAAGAAAGATCTGTTAACTGAATTTTTATAAAGTTTAAATGAAAATTTTACTTTGTCTATCTCTATGAGACAGAACCATAATCTCATTCTCTTCTTGTTGAGATGTCATTTTCAATAAGTGAAGCAAAAAAGGGTGTTTCATATACTAGAGGATCTTTGATAAATTTATGGATATTCATATTTAGTCTTCTCAGTTTGATAAAATAAAAAGCCTCATGTAAGCCTTTCATAGCTAGCTCTGGTGTTGTACTAAATAAGTATAGCTCAAGAATATCTTCTCTGGATAAATAGTTGTTATTCGCCTATGTTTCATGAACAGCTTCATGGATCTATTTTGGTAGTTCTGATATCTCTAGGGAAACTATGTGTTGTGGACGTATAGACCTAGACGAAAGCCCTAAATTCATACTATGATTTGACCTCCTTAGAATGGGCATTGTGTCTCATTCACATTCTTGGATATTTTCCTGCTAAGTCAACCCGACATGTAGTTGGGTTAATTCCTGTTCTCAATTTCTCTCAATTCTACTGATATACTTGGAATGTAGAAATTGTAAACTCAATATTATCAACCTTAGTTTTGTTATACCTGGAATGTAGAAATTGTAAACTCAATATTATCGACCGTAGTTTTTCCTTTGTTTGTTTGAGGTCTAAGGTTCATTTTCCTTCTTCAATTCTCGAGGTGACAAGTTGACTTGATTGCTCGAGATAAGGATCTAGAACCTCAATTTTGCTTGGGTCGACTCATCTAACGATGATCCCGACTTAGTGCTTGTGCTAGGGGTACTTGAATTCCCTGCTCTAGATATAGAGTTGTGTATTCGAAAACTCTCTTTTTGAAAAGCAAGAGGTTTCTCTATAGCCTGGAGGATGGGTTTTTGTAATACAAACCATAACTAAGTATAAGCATGTAAGAAACATGTAATTTGGTAAGAGACAGTGTTCTTACCGATTTGTTGTACCCAACCTGAAACTTTTGCAATTAAGGAAAGCTTATTGAACTCGTTCCGAAGCATTTTAAGGTGTTCCTTCAAATGCCTCTGCATTTTCATGATGACATCGACATCACCATTTCCATATCTTGTTAGAAAATATGCAATAATATTTTCATGAGATTTAATAATAACAATATTAAATATATAATTTTGACATAAAGCTTGATATCTTAATAATCTAGCCTTCTCGAGTTTATATTCAATTTTGTTTTTAAGAAAGCTTTAACATATATATTATCAACTTTCAAAGTAAATTTCTTAGCAAGTAAAAATAATAGTCATTTTTCAAAATCTCTTTTTACTGCATAAATTTCTTTTTCATTGACATCTGAGAATTATACAATACAATATTTGCATAGTTGTTCTTCGTCTGATGTGAGATTTGTAAGAACTGTTGTCCACCAATTATTATTAGCATCTTTGTGTAATATCAAATCATCTTCATCTTAAGGGATACTCATTTTTTGGAAGATTTTTGCAAACCTCTTTTAGTTGGCTAAGTATCTTAGTGTGTTATTCTATCCACTATGATTCTTGCATTTTTCTTTAGTAATTGACACTGTTCTGTGTTTTGATAGATTATTGATTAATATTCCAATAAATTTAACAACTCCTATGAAATTTTGGAGTTGACTCTTGTCATCAAGTCTTTCTTGAAATCTGTATCTTTTCCGCAATGTATTCTTGCATAACTACTCCTAACTCATTAATTTCTACTCCAATGAATTCAATTTTTCTTATAGCGATGATTGTTTTCTTTTCAGATAGGAACAATCCTTCATGTTTACAAACTTCAAAGAAAATTTCTAAATGTTTAATATATTCATCCATATTTTTAGATACTATTAAAATATCATCAACTTAGACAAAATATAAATTAAAGAAAATCTTTAAATAGATTATATATCTTTTTAAAAAAAATATAGGAGGTGCATTAGTCAATCTCATTGGTAATACTTCTCAAATATAATGAACTTGTGGTGTGAAGTAAGATGTGAATTTTTTGCTTTCTTTCTTGATTCGAATCTAATAAAATCCGGACTTACAATCAAATTTAGAAAACATTTTGGTAGTGTGTATACAACTAATTAAATGATCTCTACTAGGTATAAAATAATCATCACTTCCATGATTTTATCAATTTTTTTAGTATTAATTACTAACTTGAGTTTGTTTTTTTTTTATTTCACCATGATTTCTTACCAGGAAGAAATCCTGGGCTACTGTATGGTGATATTCCTGCTTTGATTAAATCAAGATCCAAATGTTCTTTTATAATAATCTTCATATCATTTCATCAATTATGTTTCATTGAGATATGCTTGCATCGACGAACTCATATTATGTGTCTTCCTTAATCTTAAAGCTGGTTTGGAGTTGGTTCCTTTCCCACCATGTCAATAGATCCTCATTGTAGATTTCTTTCATCATTTTCTTGACATCTCCTAGGGATACTTTTGATTCAAGTTCTACATCTTTCTGCCATAAAGCTATCTTGAGGAATTTCATTTTCTTTGGTTGGAGTTTTTGCTCTGTTCTTATTTGGAGCATTATTTCTCCAAACTGTCTAGAATCCTTCATTTTTTGGTGTAAAATTTTTAACTCATCACCACGCTGTGAAACTAGATTGGCATTTTTTTAAATGTAAAATGCCTCTCTTAGTTTCTAGACTGTGACTTTGTGATCACATGGTATTGTAAACACTAATATTCTAGTCTTTTTTTCATGTGTGTATGATTTAAACATTTGTAAGAAATTATTTCTTAAAAATACGTCTGCTCTTGTATCATGAAAGTTAATCGGTGGTGTTTTTATCTTGTACCAAGGTGTTTGACATGTACATCTGATTAGGATTCCCACTTTCTTAAACCCTTTGAATAAGATTAAGATTCACTTTGAGAAATCTCGTCCAACTATTTGAGGTCATTCTTCTTAAAGTTCATTGGGAAAAATTCCTCGTTTAACTCATTAATCAATATAAGCAACAAAATATTATGCTTTAAATTGTTTGTATAGCATCCCCACTAGGATGTATATCGAGAATGAACTCGTGGTCATTGGATTTTTCACATCCGAACTTCTACAAAGAATTTCATTCCATTTTCGAGTTGTTTGCAATGTTTATGTTTCTCGTAAAACTCTATTCCAAAAACCAATTGATCTTTTTCATTTCCCTGAACTCCCTTGATATAAACCTCCAATTCTTCGATTTTTATCATTCTTTGGTATGTTCCTATCATGAGTTGTTTCAAATAGTATATGGTATTACAAAGGAATTGATATTTTTTCTTGTAATATCAAATACTATTTCGAATTATCTCCATACTTCTGGACATCTAAGATTTCCTATTGTTGAAAAGATTTTTATCCCATATGTGTTTCTTGGACATGTGTTTTTCTCCTCCTGTGGCTCGTGATTCTATCTCTTTGGAAAGATAGTCTTTTTGGTTCCAGTCTAAGATTTTGATTTATCTGTAAATATATATGTCTTGGATCTGGGTATTTGATTCTTGTGCTAGTGTGTTTCTTGGACATGTGTTTTTCTCCTCCTGTGGCTCGTGATTCTATCTCTTTGGAAAGATAGTCTTTTTGTTCCAGTCTAAGATTTTGATTTATCTGTAAAATATGTATGTCTTGGATCTGGGTATTTGATTCTTGTGCTAGAAAAACTTGTTTTTTCTCGATAAATTGTCTGAGCAACTTTTCAGAATATTTCTGGTATTTCAATAATCTCATTTCTAATAAAAAATTTACGAGTGATGTCTATTAGAGATAGCGTATGAAACCTAAAAGGTGATAAAATATGGTATATTACCTTCTTTCATCAACATTTTTCTTTGAAAAATTGATTCAATGTCAAGGCATGGTTGAAATCTTGATCTACCAAGTTATAGGAAATATTGGATAAATTACTCTACAATTTTTTCTGCACAGAGATTCGCTGAGATAGTTCCCAGTATCGAATCTTGAATATTATACATTCGTTTATAACATATGACAATATTAATGGGTGAATTTATTTTTTTTTTTAAAAGTTGTTTGTATCATGATCTGGACTGCTCCAATATAAATCGATGACATGGTTCGTGCTACGTCTGTCTTGGGTTTCTGTAATTCCTCTTTTTGTTTCTTCAAAAGGAATTAATTGCATCTTCATCTGGTTTCCTGTAAGTTCCATTTGGATTGTTCTTTCTGAAAACTTTATAGATTTGATGATGCTTTCTGTTTCTTAGGCCAAGATTTCTTAATAACTTTTCTGTATTTTCTACAGAGAATCCTTGATATCTTGTATGCTAATGTTTTCTCTCATGATCTTTTGGACTATGTTATGAGATATAGTTTTCTAGCTAAAGAATACAAACAAATCGTAATGTGTTTCGTGTCGATTCACTTTGTCTTTAGTGAGATTCTGATTTTGTCTATACATCAGATTCTTATTGACTCAAGACTTGTTCTTTTTCTTCTTCATGTATACTCTCGTGTGAATAAATATCTTCAAACCAGTATACTTGAGCTAGGTTTTGATAATAAACTGCTTCTTCGATATCAAGAGTTGGTTCGAAGCGCCTTATCCCCTTTCTATCATATTGTAGCCAGTTGGTCAAAAAGTGACCTCTTGATCTATATGTTCAGGAATTACAATCTTTAAAACTTTTATTAGCTCTATTGTGAGCTCTTCTAAAAAAAATTCTTGTTGGTGTTTGTCCCCTGCTTTGAGATGAGTTTGATGTCTGGGAAGACATCTACTTCATGATAGTCCATATTTTGTCTAGATTTTTTTCTGGACTATGTTGTTCTTGTTTTCCAAGAACTTCTTCAACTTTTCTCATTTTTTGCATAAGGATGAGGTTTAAAGTTCTTCATCTTCTGCCTTTGTGATTTACTCCAATAACCATTAGAAGATCATTTTCTCTACAACCTAAAGAAATACGTTAACCAATATCACTTAATTTTTTGTAGTTATTTTATAATGCTGTCAAATGACAAAATTCTGCCAATTTTGTTTTAGGAAAAGTGGCTCTTCTGGCCAAAGTAGTTGAATTTCCAGTAACATATTTCATGCAATTCAAGAAGATTTATCTTGAGTGTATTTCTTTTTATTCTTTGTATCTTGACTATTGAAATAATATACCTCAATTGAGCTTTAAATAGAGTAGTCATTCTTCCGGTTGTCTCGCTAAAAGATTCTCCGGCTAGAATCGATTCTTTGGTATCTGCCAAAGTCATATCCTAAGCGATTTTGACTGATCTCATAAGACTAATTTCTAAAATTTTAATGGATCATTCTTTTTTTCAATCAAGTGTTCATGCTGCGATTTCATAGTCGTTTCCAATTATCTATGAAATCTTCTTTGTTTTTGAATTCTAGTACATCAAAATTAAGCATAACCTCATAAAGATGTATTAGATCTAAAACAGTCTTCTCATAAGTTGTTTGGTTAAATGAAATTTGATTCTTTCTTGACCTTGTTCCCTCTCGGTGTCGTTCTACACCAACCTGAAAATCACTTTGGGATCCTCCCATGTTTGTATCATAGGATTCCACACTTTTCCTCCTGTGGCTATCATATTAATTAGGGAATTGTTCACCCCCAGTTGTATTCATTTTCAAATCTATTACCTTGAGGTTTTTAAAAAACTCTGCAAGGTCTTGAAATTCATTGAGACCAATAGAGCTGTCAAATAGGTCGGGCCGACATGGGTTGGGCCGGCCTGCCAAAAACCTATCTCTAACAGGTTGACCCACGGGTCGGCCTGCCTCTTGACGGGTTTATAATTCCTCAACCCAACCCAAACCCAAAGTGGGTTGCGGGTTAGCTAAAATAATTATAAAAAAAATCACAACTTGCTCTAGAGACCAATCTTTTCTGTAGTTGTCATCAGATTATTTATTTTTTTTGAAACAATTTTGATAAGATTGATCGTTTTCTCATCGTTAGTTAAAGGTTTTTGCACTAATTTGGTCTTCTCTATTTGATGTAATAAGGGTTTGGTGCCAAAGGAATGTTGTAAACTTCCTCCAATGATCCTATTGTTAGAAGTAGGTCGTTTTTCTAGGGTTTGGATTCTTGTTCGAGTATCCTTCAACTTTCCAAGAATTTCTTCTTGTTTTTAACTGGTTTATTTAATTTCTCATGGAATATAATATAGCTGATTTTCGTAATTATGTACAATATTTTGATTCCTTTAAGATCTCATAAGAGTTTAGAAGAATTTGGAACTATTTCTAAGAGTCTAGCATTTTGAATCATATTTTACCTTTGTAATCTGATTTTTTTTCTTGTTGCTCTTGATGTCTAATCTTGGTTAGATCTCCTTATTTTAAATAATCCAAAATAAATCCTAAAAATAATAAATCTCAAACGTAAATTTGGATCCATAATTTGAGAAAAATCTTATTATCAACAAGATAAGTTACCTAATAATAATAATTTTATATTTTTAGGAAAAAAAGGCTATAATACCAATTTCTAGGTATTTTCTAGAAATTAATCAAATTTGGGCTATTTTTGGAATTTTTTGAAAATATTTATGCTTGAATAACTAAATTGGGTAATTTTTTTAAGGATAACATACTAACTTGGGAACTTTCAAAGGAAAAGAATCAAACTGAGATTTTTTAAACATTATGGATTAAATTGGATTTTCGCCCACTCTCTTATTATTCAATGATAGTGATTTTAGTAGGTTTTAATTTGTTAATGACATTTTAAATGTGATGATGTACTGCTTAAGGAAAACTAGAACCATAGTTTTGGGGGTTATGTTGTTTTTATGGTGATGTGCTACTTAAGGAAAACCAAAACACACCTTAAGAAGAAACCAGTAGAAAGTAAATATCAGACATCAGTGAACCTAGAATTCATAAAACTTACTAGATATTGAAATGTCAATCTAACTCAATCAAAAAGAATTTTAGAGACTGATAATATCCATTTTGTTTGTACTATCTATCAGAGAATGTCCTATTTAAGTGGCCATTATGCACAATAGTACACTTCATTTAATGTCATTAAATTAACTTTACAGATCATATATTGATCACTACCATTTTGAGCAAAAAACAATAACAAGTTTATTCTTGGATTCATGTACTATTAATGGGTAAAAGAGTTGTTCTCATTCGAAAGTTGAAGATGGATTATAAAAAGGCTTCTTGAGGATTAAACAAATGAGACGAAAAAAATTCAATCATTCACGCACTAAGGATTCTCATATATACTGAAAATCTAAACCAGCACACGCTAAAAAGTCTCATTAGATTCAGAAGATCATATGTGCTACCATTGCTCACACTCTTTTATTGTATTATCTTACGTAAAGTGTGAAGTGTTTGTAATCTGATAAAAGAGTCTTTTGCAGAATCAGATATCATAAAATATTAATTTGTTATACTAGGATTTTTGGAATGTATGAAAGGGTGAGTTCCTTCTTAAGTGAGTTTGTACAAGTGTGTTGTCAAAGTCTTCTAATGATACCTTCTGGAAACAGAATAAATGGAGACATACAAGGGTTTTGTCCTTTGAACTTTCATAAACAAGTCTTATTTTACATTAATTACCTTTCACTGCTTTTAGTTTCATTAAGTGTTGTGATTGTTTCCGCACTTTTAGTAGTCTGTTGCACTTCGTCAAAAGAATGAGAGCAGCTTCTGACTTATCAAAAAAGTCTGAAGCACATTTTCTGAAGCAAAAGAGATAAAAGTTAGGAGTGTTTATTCTACCCATTCTAAACACTCCACCACTCCTAACAAGTGGTATTATAGCCGGTATATCTGGTTCTTAAACATCTAATGCAGAAGCAGTGACATCTTTTAGTAAAATTCTCATGTTCTCGAAAGAATACTTCGACGACTGGATAATAAGAATTAAAGATACCTTGCAGTGCAAGACAATAACATGTGGATATGTCATCACTGATGGTCTATTAAAATTATGAGAGTCAATCCAGCAGTTGTTGTATAGAAGGTGCTCCACAAATACTGGAAAATCACATGAGCAAATAGATCATCTAAGATAAGAAAAAAGAAAAGCATGATAATATAGACAAGGATATTTTGTATAAACTCTTGACGAGAAAACATTTAACAAAATCAAGTAGTGCTTTTCTGCAACAGAAATATGGGGAAAATTAATCCAAATATGAAAGAAATAACATATAACGTCAAAAAATCAGTCCACGTAAACTCGCATGCATGCAAATTATTTAAATTTCTTATTTATTTTATTTAATTATTTTAAATGCTTAAATGATATATTTTATATGATTAAATGTTTAAATTTTATGATTTCATGAAACTAAAGATTTTGTCCGGATATTCGATATTAGGTCGGGGAAAAAAGACCGGGCACGATCAAGATGAAAATATTTTTCGATAAATATTTTTAAGGCTCGATAAAATGATTAAATAAGATAAAAAATTTCTAAAAATGTTGGAGTCCAAATTATTTGACGAGTCGAACCTTATTTTATGCGGGAAGCCAGGTTTTAGTCAAACAAATGATTTTTATGAACCCAAAAGTTATTATTTTTTTGATTTTTGTAAACTTTATTTCCATATTTAATTGGGTCCTTTAATGGCCTAATGTACCTAGGACTAACGGGCCTAATTACTTTCAAAACGGGAGTCCTAAAAAACTCTAAACTCTAGACTCCCAAATCACCTAAAACACGAAATTATAAAATCAAAATCCTAGGATTCAAGAAAAACTCCAAGGTTGTTTGTCACTCATTCTTTCTTTTTTGCAACCAGCGCCAAAGATTGAATATTCGAGCGTTCTAAACGCAAAGACACACTTCTAAACTTTCTTTTTGCACTATTCAATCCATAATATGTGTGTCTTATATTTGAGGCATGAAAATTATTTAGATCAAAATATGCAACGTTTAAGGGTTTTATTTTCAAAGTTTTGACGTTTATACCATATATGAGCCATGTTATGATTTCTAAAGGACGCTACTGTTAAGGGACTTTAAAGGATTGGAAAAGGAGTCGTTTAAAGGTGGAACGAGGGCTGGACATTAGCGCGAGGGCCGTGCATGGTTAGGAAGTCGAATCTAGGGTTTCTTCATGAGTTTCTTTGTGGTCATGGACGGCTAGGGAAGAACCGCACCTGGTCTTGGCTAGGGCTTGTCTAGGGCCCTGTCCGTGGCTTAAGGAAGAGGCTAGGAAGAGTCCTTGAGGGGATGGAGCGGTGGCTCGAAGAAGATGAAAGCCGCGAGCCCTAGGGTTTCTCGCGCATGGTGCGCGTGGCTTGGCTGGGGATGGCTGGGGCTGGGTCATTTATGGTCCAGGAGGGTCTGGTCATGGTCTGGTCTAGGGTGGCTCGTGGTTTGGGTGAGGCGAACGGTTGGAGGGAGATTAGGGTTCGGTTTTGGCTAGGGAAAAGGAATATGCTCGAACTGTGGTTCATTGGGGACGGTTCATGGTTTACGAGGGTAGTTTAGGGATGAAAGGTTTATGTTTCAAATTTGGGGAGGAAATATTAAGTTTGGAATTAATTCGAGTTTAAAACGCTTTACGGGTTAGATATTAAGTCAATAAATCGAAAGGCTCGGGTTTACGCTTAAGAAAAATATTAGAAATAAATTTTAAGATGATATGATGAATTGGGATATGATCGAGTTAATAAAAGGAAGAAAAAATTCAAAATTTGGAAGTTCGAAGTCCAGGGGTAAAATGGTCATTTTACGTCCCAAGGTAGATCAAGAGGTCTTACTGTATCCGAAGAATCATAATACATGCTAAATGATCTATTAAAATGTTTATGATGAAAATATGATATTTTTATAATATATACAAAGGCTGTATGATTTTTCTCGAAAAATACTATTTTTGAACGACAATATATTTTTTAATAAAAATGAAAAGAAAAATATTTTGAAAGATGTGAATTAACTGTAACACAAAAGATATGATTGGGGATTTCGTGAGGGAAAAAGGGCCCAGAGGGAGCCCGTTTACAGAAGAAGACCCCAGGGAAAGTTCGACGATCGTATTTCATATTTGGCCACGGCCTAGTACGAGAGTTGCTGATGCCTCGCCCCCAGGTACTTTGTATAGCTAGACTGATCAGTTGAACATGATGATATGATATATGATAGTCACTTTTAAGGATCAAACTTTACCCAAAGCGATATACGATGATGAAAAGCCTTATGATTTAACAATTTATTATTTATTCACGCTTACATGTTTTATGCCAGCTTATTTTAAATAAAGTATGATTTTTAAATTCATGTTGTATATATATTATTTATTACGTATGATTAGAACTTGCTGAGTTGTTAGACTCGTTAGTTTTGGATGGTCGCAGGTGAGGATGATTTTGAGGGAGGCGATGACGCTCGAGTGGATCGGGTCTGGCAGTACACTCCTGATGGACTTTTAAATTTTCCGCATTAGCTTAAGATTTAAAGTTTTAAATAAAGATTTTGAGGATTATTTTATTAAATATTTTATGTTTTATTTTGAAGTTTAGTATTTTGATTATTTTAAAATTGACGTAGGATTTTGTGGGTGACGATTTATGAATTTTATGCATTTAATATTTTTAAATATTAGTTTTTATGTTGGATGTTTTTGAAGTTAGAATGAAGTGTTCATATAAAAAAAATTTCCCAAGTACTTATTTAAATTTTAAAATTAAAAGTAATGGACATTTCATAACAGACAAAAAATAGACTTTCTATAGAAATGTTGAAGTTTGAGAAGGTTAAAATGAAGATTGGAGAATCATTAAATGATTTTGATAAAAAAAAAAATCAGTAGCGTTATCAACGAGTTAACAGCTCTTGGCAAGGAGTATGGCAACAGAGAAATTTTTCTCAAGGTTATGAGAGCATTGCCTAGAGAACGAGATGTTAAAATTATGGCAATGAGAGAATCTTGAGTAAACTAGAACTCCATGACTTGTCTGCAGACTTGAAGGCCTTTGAGTTTGAATTGGAAGTAAGAAGTGGTGAAGAGTCTTCGTCAAATCAGCCAACTAAAGCTCGTATTTCTACTGTTGTTGCTCCAAAAGTCTCAACTACTACTACTGTTGAAACAATGTCTGAAAGGACTGCTGAGCAAAATTTTATATTTAAATATATTATGCCTTAAGATTGTCAAATGTTAACTTCGAAATTGTTTTGGAATAATTATAATTGTTCGTGGTTTATTGGATTAAAGTAACAAATTTTTAGTGTTGGTAATGTTGATTTGATTCAGTTAGCCATAATAAGTTAAACTAAAGTTATATTTTATGGTGTAGACGACACCAAGTAGAAAAGAAACTCAAGAATGAAGAAAAGAAAAACCATCGACTCATTTTTTAAACAAAAGACCAGACATCGGCAAGTCAGGACCATTCTCCATCCAATATTGATGTCTCAAATCCCAGTGATCAACAGCTTAACAAATCTCCTAGAATTGATGTTGATGTGGGTTCTCTTGAACCTGATCCGGCATTACGTACTCCTATATGGAAATATCATGTTAATCAAATGGATGAAATTAGACGAGCTTATATCAAGATAGGGCCATATCAACCAATTAAGAAAGAGTATCTAGCGACCAAATTTGGAAGTCAAAATCGACGATTCCAAAGTCAGTGGTTCAAAAAATTTAATTGGTTAGAGTACTCTCCTTTGAAAGATGCTGCATTTTGTTTTCCGTGCTTCTTGTTTGAACATAAGCATCCTCTTAATCCTGCATTTACAATTGATGGATTCAAATATTGGAAGCGAATGATGGCGATAGATGCGCATTCTTGATGCATAAGATGCAATACTTCACCACATAACAATGCCGTGGAATATCTTGATAATTTGATGAATATACCTCGTCATATTGACAAAGTAATAAATGCACAATCTTCAGAAGAAAAACAGAAAAACAGATTGCAGCTTACTGCAACTATTGAAAGCATTTGATGGCTCACTTTGCAAGCATGCACATTTAGAGGGCATGATGAATCTCCATCTTCTAATAATCGTGGAACTTTTATCGAGATGATAAATTTTATAGGAAAAATGAATAAGAGTATTGGGGACATCGTCTTAGAGAAACCTCCTAAGAATGCAAAGTATACTTCACCAGATATTCAGAAAGATGACTTGAATATTATTTCCAACCAAGTGAGAGCCAAGATTCGTAAAGAAATTGGGGATGCAAAATTCTGCATTTTAGTTGATGAAGCGAGAGATGCATCTAACAAGGAGCAAATGGCTATTGAATTAAGATTTGTGGATATTGAAGGCTTTTTACGAGAGCGATTCTTTCCATTGTACACGTGACAGATACAACTGTTGCAACACTTAAGAAAGAAATATCTGATGCACTTGGTCGTTATGACTTGCATATCCACAACATGCGTGGACAAGGATATGATGGTGCCTAGCAATATGCTCGGTTCTTGGAATGGATTTCAGGCTCTTTTCTTGAAAGATTTCTCGTGTGCATATTATGTACATTGTTTTGCTCATCGGCTTCAACTAGCATTAACTGCAGCCGCTGAAAAAGAGGTATCCATTTGGTTATTCTTTTCAAAATTGAATTCCATTTGTAATCTCATCAATGCATCTCCTAAACGGCACGGTGAGTTACATTCTGCTCAAAGAATTGAAGTTGCGCATATGGTAGCTACTGGTGAACGTGATACAGGTAGAGAATGTAATCAAATTGGAAATTTATTACGACCTTGAAAGACTCGTTGGAGTTCTAATTTGGACTCACTTTGTAGCATGATTGATATGTATAACTCTGTGATTACCGTGTTAGAAAATATGGTGAATGATGAAGCTTCAAATTCCATTCGTGGCGAAGCTAGTGGTGCATTGATTGCGATGAAGTCTTTTGATTTCATATTCATATTACACTTGATGCATAAGATAATGGGAATAACAAATCTGCTTTGTCGAGCATTGCAAGAGAAATCTCTAGATATTTTAAGTGCAATGGATTATGTTTCAACGACTAAAACTTTGCTTCGTACTTTGAGAGAAGAAGGATTTGAACTCCTACTTAGTCATGTGAAAGAAGTTTGTGTCAAGTATGACATTGAGATACCTCACATGGAAGCTCGTTATAAATCTGGTACAGGCCGTTCTTGTCAACATAATTATTCAATCACAGTTCATCACCACTATCGATTTGTTGTATTTACAGGTGCAATGGATTTTTAAGTTGAAGAGCTTAATAATAGATTCAAGGATGAGGCAGTTGAACTTCTTAAACTTAGTTCTGCTTTGGAACCTAAAGAAAGCTTTAAACTTCTTAATGTTGATCATATATATCGACTTGCGGAGAAATTCTATTATCTTGATTTCGATTCACAAGATTTGCATCATTTGAGAATGCAATTGGATCACTTATAAACTTGATGTTGCTGGCCATGAAAGATTTCAGAATTTATCAAATATTTCTGAATTATGTCGAAGATTATTTGAGACAAATAAGTCAGGAACCTACGATTTGATTGACATGTGATTTATATATTTTATCTACGTCGTTTACTTAGTTACCGAATCTGATATATTTATTTAATTGACAGGTTGATTCGTCTTATTTTAACTCTCCTTGTTTCTACATCAACAACAGAACGAGCATTTTCAGCAATGAAATTTGTTAAAACAGTTCTTCGTAACAAGATGGAAGCAGATTTTTTCGGAGATTCTATGGTAATCTACATCGAACGAGATTTCGTTGAAAAAATTGATAACGATTTAATAATTAATGAGTTTTATTTTAAGAAGAATCGAACAATACAACTTCAGTATTATTTTATCTCCATGTTTTTGAAGGTATTAAATATTAAATACTCTTGTTCTATGTTTTCAGGAAGTCAATGTTTACATATTTTATTTTAATTTTTTAGTTAATTATTTATTTTATTAAATACAGCATGAGACGGAGCCAGCCCTAGGTAATTTTGAATCCTAGGCTCCGCCCCTGCGTGTTTCAATTGAGAAATTATGCGAGCTTACTGTCGACGTCATTAAACTTTGCTCCCCCCCAAAAAAAAGTTCAATAATTTTGCTAAAATACCAGTAAACTTTTGTAAGGTTGTCAATTTGGGTGGGTTGAGTGGACTTGGGTTAGATTATACATGATAATATTAAAATTTTGTTCAATCTGAACTCGAATTAATACGAAAACTCTCAACCTGAACCAAATTCAACATGATTTTTATTTTTTAATTTTTTTAAAATAATTAGATAATAATTTTTTAATTTAAACACGTAATAACAAAATCTCCTGATTTAAATTTGAAAGTTTTATCGTAAGAATTAGAAGTATATTTAATAAATCAAATAAATAATTATTTAAAAAATAGAAAATGTACAAAATATATATTAAATGATAAAAATTTATGATATAAATATATAATATTTTTTTCGAAAAAATAATATATAAAAATATATGAAATATTTATTAATTATATTATTAAAAAAAATAAAAATTTCCTGATAAACTCGGGCAGATTTAAACCCAACCCGAACAAGTATTTTTTCGGGTCCGATCTGAACCCAAATTTTTCCCGAGTCTAACTGGTCTGGTTGCCGCGTAAGATTTTGACACCACTCATTTCTGCAAGTCTTTCTCATTACTAGAGAGGCCAAAGATTACATTCACAAATGGCGAAATCACCGGAAACAGAGCACCTAGTGAAGGCTGCTGGATGG
The DNA here is from genome assembly GCF_025594145.1 of Primulina tabacum. Lineage (NCBI taxonomy): Eukaryota > Viridiplantae > Streptophyta > Magnoliopsida > Lamiales > Gesneriaceae > Primulina > Primulina tabacum. The sequence goes on from NC_134552.1 coordinate 18,301,975, forward strand.
GCTTCAAATGACACTTCGGGGGTCTTAGCTCCTTTCAAGTTTTCTAAAAGGTATGGATCTGAGTTTTCGTTTGTGTTTAAGATTTTATAGAGCTGGGAATAATGAAAGCTCAAGTCTTTCTGTTTTATGATAAAGATGGGTTCTTTTCGACTTTTTAGTTTGTTTTATGGGTTGTCATGTAGAGATACCGGGGTGCGTGAAACAAAATTCAAAGTTCTGTATTGTGGCGTGTGCCATTCTGATCTTCATATGGTCAAGAGCGAGTGGGGATTTACTCAATATCCTATTGTTCCTGGGTGAGGTTTATATGTCATAATTTTTCTCAAAAAAATCATGTTTCAACATATTTATAAACATGAAATAATATGCGGAAGTAGATCGAGCATTACCTCCGGCCATTGAAAATTTGTAATTTCTATGTTTTTCTTCCGACTGATGTCTTCTAAGCACTCCAATCCTCTTTGTAGATGATATATTTTTTTCTTATGAGGTGTGTGCTAAGAGACCTCAATCATCGTTATTTACAGGCGTTTATCATACCATCGATGAGTTTATCGGGAGACCGAGAGTCAAAAGAAGAGGCGCATGCGTGCCTCAATTTTCTAAAGTTAGGCGGTGCATGTATCGTTTTTCAAAATTGTAGGCTATGGATGTCGTCATTTCCTACACGTTTTTCCTTCTTTCTGATATGGGTCATTTTTCTTACATTCTCCCACTTGACCCATATATCTCATTTACCATAGGAGAAAATAAAATACATGAATCATTGCGATAGGTCATTTAAAAAACGATTATTATCTTTCATGTATCACAATGTATTATATCTCTCAAATCTGTATAACTTAATGAATAAACCCTATGTTTATTCGAGGTCCAAATTTATTGATATTTCTTAAATAAATTAATGTGTGCACAAATAAATATGAGAAATTATCACATCATAGTTTCATTAATTTGTTCTTACAACAAAATTACATAAAAGAACCAAGTCCCATTTTTTATATATGATCCTTAAATTTCAATGGCTGCATGCCTTTAGTCAAAGGATCTGCAATCATTAATTCAGTGATAATGTGCTCGATAAGTAACTTTTATCTTTAACACGTTCTCGTATGGCTAAATACTTAATGTCGATGTGCTTGCTTCGACTACCACTTTTGTTATTTTTATCCATACAAACAGCAGCTGAATGGTCACAATATATTCTTAATGGCCTAGATATATAATACATAATTCTAACCTCAAAATGAAACTCTTCAACCATACACCATGTGAGGTTGCCTCAAAACAAGCTACGAACTCAGCTTCCATTGTGGAAATAGCAGTCAATGTCTTCTTTGCACTCCTCCAAGATACAGCTTCACCAGCTAGCATGAAAATATATCTCGAAGTGGATTTTCTTGAATCAATGCAGTCAGCGTAGTCTGCATCAGAGTATCAAATTACTTCCAAATTCTTAGTTCGTCTGAACATAAGCATATAATCTTTAGTCCCTTGAAGGTACCTCATCACTTTCTTTATATCTTTCCAATGGTTTAAACCTGGATTAATCTGATATCTTCCCAACATCCCAACAACAAATGCAATGTCAGGTCTAGTGCAAACATGAGTATACATCAAGCTTCCGACAACAGAAGCATAAGGAATGTTTTTCATTTGTTCCCGCTCTAGATCATTATTTGGGCATCGGCTTAAATTGAACTTATCTCGTTTCACAATGGGAGCTATACTTGATGAACAATCTTTCATCCGATATCTCTCTAAAATTTTATTGATATAGGTTTCTTGATACAGACCTATAATACCTCTAATTCGGTCTCTATGTATCTTAATGTCAATGACATAAGATGCATCACCCATATCTTTCATATCAAAGTTTTTAGAGGGAAATTGTTTTACCTCATATAACAAATCCTTGTCATTGGTTGCAAGTAATATATCATCCACATATAGAATAAGGAAAAAAATCTTACTCTCACTGACCTTCTTGTATGTACATTGATCCATGATGTTCTCTACAACTGAAACGTCTTCTTAATCGTTTTCTTAAAACGTTCTTTAATTTTTTTTAAACATCACATAGCATTCGGCCGAATCATAAAATATTTTGGAACCATTTTAAAAGAAAACAACCAACTATTTTATCAATCCAAAAACATTATTTGAAAAGTGTAGCCCATACTAAACCTCTAAAAAATCTCTCAAAAGTATAAATAAAGTGTCATAAAAATCTTTAATGAATAATCATAAACTTAAATGCGGAAAATAGAAGCGCTGGTCCTCGGGTTATGTGCACCTTCAGTCCAGCAAAATCAACTATCAAGACCTCCATTCACATTATTATCATAATAACATGCATCAATCACACCTAGTGAGTCTAAAGACTCAACACATCATATCCTTGATAACAAGTAATACGTAATACAGTTAACATATAACATTGAAAAATACTTGTACTTAAAATATCGTTTTTCATGAAAATGCATAAACTTAAAACATAACATTTTCGTAAACATTTTCATGATACATAAAACTTTAAATAAAAACGTTTTCATAATCTTATGCATAAACGTTTTCATACACCTTTTCATATAAACTTAAACATATTCATATTCGATCCATATTCATATTCGTATTCATATTCATGTTCGTGTTTGTTGAATTCAGATCGTGATTGTGACTCGTATTCTTAATCGTATTGGGCGATGGATCCATCTAAAGAAAACCACAGTACTGAGCGGCGGTGTGAGAACCCGGATTTTTTCGAAGCAAAGCACCTCAAAAAGCTCGGAAAGTAGCTCAAAAAGAAGCCGAGGCAATGCAAAACCTTGAGAATTGAGGGTACGTTGCTCGGAAGAGGAAACCCTCAGCTCACAAGTTAAAACCCTCAGCTCAAGGAAGCTCCAAGATTCTTGGAAAAGAAACTCTCAGCTCAAAAGCTAAAACCCTCAGCTCAAGGAAGTTCATTCATTCTTGGGGAGAAAACCCCTAGCTCATGAGCTCAATTTTTCAACTCAAAGAAGCTCAACCATGCTTGTCCTAAAAAGACAAAAAAAGGAGCTAAGGGAGGAGTTAAAGGTTTGGACAAATTAAATATGCAAGAACTGACCTTCGCATTAACCCATGAAGGAGCTGCAGGAGGAACTAAGAGCTAGGACATATTGATGATGCAGGAAATGACCTTTAGAAAATCAAGATGACATTTAAGGAGTGCATGAGATTTTGAGCCACATTCATGACTAATCTAGAACTTGAAGAATGCATGGGATTTTGGATTTTCATGCATGAAACTTTGTACCTACATCATGATCACATTTAACACATTCTTGGAGGGCAAGATTTCGGCCAAGAGGAGCTAGGTGGAAGGTCCTTTTTCTTCTATAAATACCAACTCAAGGATGATAGAAAAGTGTACCAAAAAGCCTTGAGAAATTTCGGTTTTTCCCTTTCCCCTCACTCTCCAAAAATTTTGGTTTCCCCTCACCCTCACAAGGCACGGCCGAAGTAAAGGTAGAAAAGGAAGGAAAGATTTCGTGCAGTCCAGAGTTGCTACCCGTGTCAAAGTGCTGCCCAACTGAAGACAGAGTTTGTTAGAGTTGCGCCGAAGTGCTGCCGAAAATTCAAGAGAAAGCTTCTTACAAGAAATCGGTAAGTGGGCTTTTGATATATATTCGTTTGTATTATATTTATATCATGACATGCATGTATGTGTGTCTTCATTTTCGAAAAAGGGCATGATGTCCGTCTTTTAAAATATCAATCGATTATATGTTCTTTTCTATGCTTCGAAATTCGTTGATTCCGCTGTGTCCGTATGAAAACTCTGAAATCTGAAAATCTGAAAAGTTTTGTCTGTTACTTCTGAATTCTGTTGCACTGTTACGATTCGAAGTTGAAATGGGACGAGAATTGTGATTCTGTCTGGCCCCCAATGGTGGGTATAAAACCATTTCTGTTTGGCCCCCAATGGTGGGTATAAAACCATTTCTGTCTGCCCCCATCGGTGGGTATAAAACCGTGTTCTGGCCTCACCCCTTAGAGGACTAACATATTGGGGACAATTTGACCATGGAAATGAGATGAGTAACAGTGCCTGTCTGTTCTGATATGTTCTGTTCTGAATTGAGTTAATCGGTTTCTGAATTGTTCTGAATCATCTGATGAATTCTGTCATTTATTCGATTTGTCTCTGTCCTGATAAGTTAAGAATATTAGGTTTTGAAAGTCTGTTGAAAGAACGTTTTAAGAAAACTAAGTTCTATATGTATCTTTGGAATCGATCGATCCCCCACTTGCTGAGTGTTTCCCAAAACACTCACCCCCTTACAAATTCAGATAAAAATGAGGAGCAACTGAATGAGGAAGAGCAAGATGCTTTCTGGGGTTGGTGAACCGGAGATCAAGATCAGAACTCAAGATTTTGCTTTCCTTTCGTTTCCGCTAATTGAAACTCTGATGTATTTTATGCCATTGTCATTGTAAGACAATACTTTATTTATGAAAAAGACTGGTTTGATTTGATACGAGGCTTTATTGTTTTCAATTTAATTGTTAAACAATGCCGGATGTCACCGATGCTTCCAACTCGGGACGTGACAGGCGGGGGACACCAGCAACACTCTCACTGGTCAACTGGGCCCTGGCCAACGTATTAACATATTCGTATTCGTATTCGTATTCGTATTCATATTCGTATTCATATCCGTATCCAAGGAAACACGATCGTCGGGCTCCCACAAGGACCATAACCCTCACGATATTTCCAACATGTAGTAGTCACAATCCCTTCACATCCTTCAACATGTCGTATTTTCATCACTTAATAAAAACATGCATAAAATATCATTTTATTTTGAAACCAAGCATGCAACATATCTTTTAAATGTCCAATTTAACCCTTAATAATTCATGAACATTTAACAATTATAATTTCAACATATAAAAATTCATAAACACGTGAAATAATCATATTAGCATATAAAACAGCAAATAGGGCACTGTCATGACGTTTATTAATTTTCCGGTGTAAAAAGGACCGTTTTACCCCTGGACGTGACATTTTACGTTTTTGAATTTTTCTTAATTCCATTGACTCTAACATGTCCCAAATAATTATTTAAGCTTACATGAATTTTCTCATATTTTTATTTAGCTTAAATCGAGGACTTCGAAATTAATCTTTAAATGTGACTTATTAATGCGTTTTAATCTCGAATTAAACCAAACCTTAATATAAAATTCTCAAATTAAAATATTAGAATTTAATAATTATTTAAGCTTAAAACTAATTTTTCATAATTTTATAAAGCATAAAACTAGGCGTTTTAATTAATTCGTAACTAGTCGTTTTAACGGTGTTTTAATCCCGAAAAATCTCAAAACTCGTTATTTTGATCCCAAACTTTAAACATATCATTTTTAAGATTTATTCTACCCTTCCAAGTCGTGAGCCACACCCATGGACCCATGGATTAATTTTTAGTTCTTAAATCTCGTTTTTGACCCTTAACCGATCAACCCGAGCCATATCCTATTTTAGTCGAGCCACGCCCGAGCCACCTCAAGCCAAACCCGAGCCCAACCCATCTAGGAACCCTCTTGGACCATTATAACCCATTGGACCTGACCCTAAGCTCCAAAACCGAAGCTAAACATAAGCTGCAGAAACTGCCAACAAACCCACCTAGACTACCCTTGAGCCAACTTGAATTTTCATCGAGCCATGCTCGAACCATCATGATCAAACCCCGACCCAGACCCCATATGGACCCTACTGGACCCTTAGAACCTAAGGACTCGACCCCAGCCCCTGAAAACGAAGCTCCAACTTCTGCTGCATGCCACAGCCGAGAAACCCACCTTGACAAGGACTCTTGTTTCTATTGCTAAGACCTAGCCCACCGTCCCAGACCTTGAACCAGCCCCTTGTGCACCTTCTTAGGACTCTAAGGACCTAACCTAGCCCCTGACCAAGCCCTCTGGCCGAGCCTTTATCCCTGCACAAGACCCTGAACCCTGCGCATCCTCCCTTGAACTTCTCTCGGGTAGGACTCCTCCCAGCCCACTTAACTCGAGTCCTAGCGTGGCTAGGACTCTTCCCCTGACTCACACATGACCCTAGCCCAGCCTGGTCCAGCCCCAACCAAGCCAAGCCACAAACTTCCCATCAACCGAGCCCCTTGATTAACATGACAGCAATTAGTTTGTTCCAGCTTCTGTAATTTTCGTGTGTAGCATTTTGGTTGATTTCTATGACTCTAAAACTTCTGTAAATCATCCTTAATCCTAGTCCTAGTCATGACAGCCCTTTTTGCAACCCAATAACCACGTTTTTGAATCCAATATCAAGGGTTAAACACAAGCATATGCATGGTTACGAAAATTGTGAATTGTGTGACTTGTTTCCATGTAAATTCATAAACAATTACATAATATGGTGTGATGATGAGTAAAAGATGAATATGGCGTGCCTTTGCGTTTTAAACGCACGATTTTTCGTTGACGATTGAAGAACGACGACGAGGAAACGACGGCTTGAAAATCCTTGCAACTTTTGATGCTTTTTCCTTCAACTCTCACTTGTGTGTGCCGTGTAAAATTTGAGGAGTTGTGGTGTGTGCAAATCTGAAGTGGCGTGTGAATTGTGTGGGTTAAGGGGTGGGTTTTACACTTTAAATAGTTAATAATTCCTTAATTAAGCTTAAGCTCATTAAGCATACAAATTAGGCTCATTAATGCTTAATTAGAATTTAATTAAAATATTGAAATAGTTTTGTCTAATAAAGTTTGTGAATTTGATAGCCGGGTTGCCAAAAAGTTCGTATTTTTGTTGAAAAACTAACACCGATAAAATTTACGTCCCAGGCGTATAAAATCACCTCAAAACCCCTTATTTTCAAAAAATAAGAAAAAGCATCACCCATATTTTAAATAATCAAAAACAATTATTTAATAAAACTATTTTCTAATTTTCAGCCCTCGGTCTCCGTTCCTCGATCGCAACTCGAATAATTTTTTTAAAAATACAATTTAATGCAACCATGTAGAAAAATGTAATTTAAACATATAAATATGCACAACATATTTAATTCATGCAATTAAAACAATCAATTAAAATACACAAAGAATTTAATAATTGTATGCATGTGGTTTATGCGGACCTTGAAATTTTCGGGGCGTTACAACAACTTTGAATGAAGAGATAACATCATGAAATTTTAAATACCATTAATGGGAAGCTTATTTCAATCTATATACAGATTTCTTAAGCTTACATACCAAGTGCTCACCATTACCAGAGAAGAATACTTCAAATTGTTTCATATAAATCTCTTCTTCTTGTTCTCCGTTGAGAAAAGTTGTGTCCACATCCATTTGTTGTAAATCTAAGTCAAAATGTGCAACTAATGCTAGAATGATACTGGAGAGAATCTTTCTTAGATACAGGAGAAAAAGTCTCCTTGTATTTGATTCCTTCCTGCTGAGTGAATCCTTTAGCTACGAGTCTTGCTTTATATCTTTCAATGTTGCCTAATGAGTCTTTCTTTGTTTTGAAGACCAATTTACATTCAATGGATTTTACACCATCAGGCAACTGAATAAGATCTCAGACTCCATTAAATGCCATATAATTATTTCTTCTTTCATAGCATTAAACCATAATTTTAACTCATTACAACTCATGGCTTGTAAAAACGTTTCAGGATCATTTTCGGCTCCAATGTTAAAATCTGGTTCTTGGAAATACACAACATAATCACTAGATATAGTTGATCTTATTATTCTAGTAGATATCCTTAGGTTGTTTGGCTGATCAACAATTTTTTGTTGTTCTTCATTAACAACTTGATCTACTGGATTTTCATCAGCGATTTGTGGAACTTCAGTAATCGGTTGTCTAACACACATTGATCTTGAGGGTGTGAATAACGACCAATCTATCATTTGAATCGGAGGGTTGTGAATTAACTGATCTTTCTCAAAAACTATGTCTTCTGAATGATCACTCCCACTAATCGTGTCATTCTCAAGAAATTTTGCATTTTTTGATTCCACAATTCTAGTATTGTGAGATGAACAATAGAATATGTACCCTTTGGATTTTCTGCATACCCGATGAAATATCCACTTATAGTTTTTGGATCCAGTTTCTTTTCATGTGGGTTGTAAACTCTTATTTCTGAAGGACAACCCCAAATTCGTATATGTTGCAAACTCGGTTTCCCTTTAAATAATTCAAATGGTGTCTTTGGGACAGCTTTAGTTGGAGCTCGGTTTAATATATGCACAGCTGTCTTAAGAGCTTCAGTCCACAAGAATATAGGAAGTTTTGAGCTACTAATCATGCTCCTCACCATGTCCAATATAATGTTCGGTTTCTCCTCTCAGCTACAACATTTTAGTCCGGAGAACCAGGCATAGTATATTGGACAATAATCCCATGTTCCTGGAGAAACTTCGCAAATGGACAGGTTCCTGTCCATTCTCAGTGTATCTACTGTAATATTCTCCACCTCTATCAGTTCTCATGATCTTACTATGTTTTCTACATTGCTTCTCCAATTCAGCCTTAAAACCCTTAAAGGCTTCAAGTGCTTCGTTTTTGTTATGAAGCATGTAGATATACATGTATCGTGAGTAATCATCAATGAAAGAGATGAAAGTATTTCGAACTTCGCATGTCCAGATCTGGACAACATATATCTGAATGTATGATTTCTAATATTTTTGTACTTCTCTTGGCACCCTTTTTAGACTTATTGGTCTGCTTTTCCTTTATGCAGTCTACACAAGTCTCAAAATCAGTAAAATCTAAAGTACTAAGTACTATGTCATTCACTAATCTTTTAATCCTCTCTATGGAGATGTGTCACAATCTTCTGTGCTACAATATAGAGGAATTTTCATTTATAACACATCTTTTAATATCTCTCTGAACATGCATAGTGGTGTTATTATTTTGTAAAGAAATAGAGAAAAGATCATCAATTGTTGTACCATTCCCAACAATATTTGATTTATAAAATAAATTTATTGTTTTATCCAAAAAATGAAATGAATAACCAAGGGGTACAAGATTTGAAACCAAAATTAAATTTCTAGAAAAACTAGGAACATAAAATGTCTTTTCCAATTTTAAAATAAAACAACTATCCAATATAAGACAGCAAGTCCCAATAACCTCCACATTCGAAGACATCTTGTTTTCCGGAATAGATGTTCCGCTCAATTCCTTGAGGTTTCCTTAGGCTTTGCATACCCTGCAAGTATTTGTACATGGGTTGTAAAATCAGAATCAATCCACTATGTGTTATAAATCATATTAACCATATTAGATTCATAACAGACAAATTTAAATAGGTATACATTTCTTTTCAAGCCAATTCTTAAATTTATTGCAATCATTCTTCATGTGTCCCGTCTTTTTACAGAAGAAACACTTAGATTCTTTCTTGATGTCAGGTTGGGGTGGAATTATTCCTTGCTCTTTTTCTTTGACTTTATCTTGCTTCTTATACTTTCCTTGTGTAGTCATAAATACATTATCACTTATTTCTATCAACAACCTTCCTTCCTCTTGAACACACATCGTCATTATTCATTGATTGACCATTTATCCTTATGTGTATTGTAGGAAAATTTGAAGGGTCAATATTGTTGTGGAAGAGTGCATAAATTGTAGTGCACCAGAAAAGTTTCAGACATTTCTACTTCAAGTGTCTTTAGTCGAGCCGCTATGTCCCGCATTTTCATGATATGCTTTCGCACATCTTTCACACTGGTGAGCCTTAATGAAGAGAATTTCATAATTAGGTTGCTTGCAAGTGCCTTATCTGAAGACTTAAACTGTTCATCAATAGCCTTCAGTAATTCTTTGACGTTATTATACTAATCGACAGAACCACGCATACCAGCAGAGATTTTGGTCTTTATGAACATTACCCAGAGTCGATTAGATCGCTCCCGTTTTTCATAAAGATCAACATAATCCAGAATGTCATTTTCAGTAATAGTAGATGGTTCGTCTTTCCGTATAGCATAATCAATATTCATCCACCCTAATGGAAAAATATTTCATTCTTTCCATATTTTATAATTATCGCCCTTCAGTTCGGGAATGTCACATTTCATATCAGGAAAACTCACATGTTGTATAAATGCATAAAAATATAATATGCTTATTATTTTTAAAATTTTGAGGTAATATCATGTTTTACCAATGCAAATCATGTTTTTAAAAAATCAAGTGACGTAAAATTTGCATGTGGGCTAAAATTTTAATTCAATAAAATTTTTTTGAAACTTTATGATAAAACTATCAAAATATATTTTCTCTTAAATTTTGTGGGTAAATTAAGAAAAATATAATTTTGATATTTTAACCTAATTAGTTATATAAATATAACAAAAATCCATGTGGGATAAAATTTATTATATTTATATAATTAATTACAATTGATATCCATTATGTGATCTAAATCCACTTAATGCATAATTTTCCATAATTAAGGATGTTGTGGCTATTCCTCAATTATTTAAAATTATACAGTTCATTAAACAAAATTTTAGCTTTACTTAATGCTTTATATAATATTTATTTAGTAACACAGTCAACATTTACCAAGAGTGCTCCAGGAAATATAGGTATGGCTAAGGCCCTTTAAATACCTAACTCCTAGACAGAACAACGTTCCTCAGGGAGACCAATGGCTAGTCAAGGCAGTTTAAACCGATCTATGAAGAATTCCCTCAGATTGTGTTTTCTCATGTCACCTTACAATTATTATTCAACTTAATTATCCATATTATGTGAATCTTTGTAAGCCAAAACTTTTCATTAAATAACTTTATATTTACAATTTTAATTAATTTGTTCATATAAAATTATATATAAACATAATAACAATTGAATATGAACAATTTGTGAATTATCATGATTTGAGATCACATATTATTGCAAGAAACTATAAGCAATATTTATTATCTTAATTTTAGTGCATTAATATTATTCCACTCAACATTGTATGTAACAAAAAATTATACATACATATAACAGAATAAAAAAAATTTTATACACAAATTAAATTATTCATAAACCATATAATTATTTTAATTATTTAACCAAATGCTATATGTACACCGAATTATACATATAACTTAATAACACATTAATAATAATTATTATTTATATATATATATATATATATATATATAAATAATAATAATAATAGTAATAAACAAATGAATTGATTACCGAATGTCTCCATCAAAATGAATTGGGACCAACTATATATATCACATTAATTATTATTGTTATAATTATTATAAACAAATGAATTATTGAAGTTTGAAAATTTGACAAAATGGCAAATGTCCGACAACTTCACATTTCATTTGACAGAAGCCATTAAATGCATCAATTATCATGCATTTGAATTGAATTCATATGCATTATTTGATACAAAATTCATCTTCAACCTTCGGCAATCTCTCTGCATATATCAAATTTCAGAAACCTTGTACAATTTTCAAGATTTCAACTAAGAACAAGGTTTTCATATCAGTTATACTCCGAAGATGTTTTCAGGTAATTATTTTATCTGATTTTCAAGCTTCTTACGCAAATTTCAGAGAGAAATTTTTCAAAATTTTATGATATCGGATTTTCAGAGAATGAAAGCAAATTTTCAAAACAGAGATATCACGGCTTTGTTATCAAATGTCAGAATTTTTCTCAAAAAAATCATGTTTCAACATATTTATAAACATGATAAATAATATGCGGAAGTAGATCGAGCATTACCTCCGCCCATTGAAAATTTTTAATTCCTCTGCTTTTCCTCCGATTGATGTCTTCTAAGCACTCCAACACTCTTTGTAGATGGTGTATTTTTTTATTATGAGGTATGTGCTTCCGCTATTTATAAGCGTTTTTAATACCATCGATGAGTTTATCGGGATCCCGAAGTTAAAAGAAGAGGTGCATGCGTGCCTCAATTTTCTAAAGTTAGGCGGTGCATGTACCGTTTTTCAAAATTGCAGACTATGGTCGTCGTCATTTCCTACACGTTTTTCCTTCTTTCTGATATAGGTCATTTTTCTTGCATTATATTGTATTAATGTTTGTGTGTGTGTGTATTCATGTGTAAATATTGTGGATATGTGTTACTTGATGTATAATGGATTAGGGTTGTTCTTGTACTATGATTTTGGAGGAATTCAAGCTAGATTTTTGTAGTCCGTGGTTTGGTTTGGAAGGTATCAAATTTGGATTCAAGAGTCACAGGTACAGATTGTGTTTTTATTTTTTATTTTTCACGTTCAAAATGAGAAGTCCTTTTACTATTTTTGTAGTTCTTCCCAAGTGTTGACTTCTTGATCCTTCTTTATTGCTATATAAGTATGCCTAATCCTCAACATAATGTTAAATATTAATCTGAGATTTTGATATATTTGGCAGAGGTGACATCGTATTGTGTTGGAACATTTCATGTTTGTAATCTTGATTTTGATGATAACAAAACTTGCTATTTTGTTTCTAATGATTTACCTTAGTGCGCGGAAGCTGGAACTGATCAGGCGTCAAACTGATCAGTTATCGAGCCAAAACTGAAGTTATCGAGACGTAAACTGAAAACACGATCGACAAAACTGAATCAATTCAACTGATATATCAAAGACCAGTTCAACTGATTGTCTAGCTGATAGGAAGTTCAGCAGAAGACCTTCAAAAGCCCGACCAGCTGATGAAGAGTTCAACTGATGAAGAGTTCAGCTGACCAGTTCAACTGAAGCAGCGAAATCAGTTCAGCTGACGAGCCAACTAATTTCACCAAACTAGTTCAATATCAGTTCAAGAACATCAGTTAGGAATCAATCAGTTTGCAGAACACGACAAGCTTATTCAATGGAATCCAGCTGTGCACACTGAGGAAAAGTTATTGTACAATCAAATGTACAATAATGGACGTTGCAGCAAAGCTTAAAAACAAAATGTTCCAGCATAGATTTCGGAAAAGTCGAGACACGAATCTCAAGGAACACATTTAAGCTGCAACGAATACAATTGTGGAGTCGCAATATACGATCAATTTTTCGCCTATAAATAGAAGATCAGTGAAGACCAACAAAATAACAAGAAGAAGATAAGTGTGTGGAAAAACAATAGAAAGGGCATGCACATCGCATATCAGCTTTCAAGAAGCAAACAGCCTAGAGGAAACACTTCATCGTGTTATCAGCTTAGATTAGAAGCACAATTCCCTCAGTGTGTGAGAACACTTTCGTGTTGTACTCTAAGATCAGTTCTCACATACACACACACAACCACTCAAATATAGTCTTGCACAAAGATAATAAACTTGTGTATGTAGTCTTTGACATATAGACGTTAAACAAGTGTTGACTGGAAGACGCTGCCTTCGGTCTAGACTAAGAGTTCAGTTAGACAGTGGGATAAGTCCTAAATTGGGTAGGTTATTACACTTATTGTAATTAATCAAATTCTTCTAATGTATCATACCCGAGGAGGTAGAAGAGGTGACGTAGGAGCAGTTGAAGTCTCCGAACATCCATAAACATATCTTGTGTTATTTAATTGTTTAACTACTGTTTTCAAATTAATTTGATCAGTTAAAGCATCCGTCAGTTCAGTTTTCACCTATAGCTGACCAGATATATGTCACAACTGATTCCCTATATTTTCAGCTATTCAGTTACACATGATAAAACATATCAGTGTTTCTTAACGAAGAATTACTTCGAGTGTTTTCCGATTGGTTTGTAACCAAACTCGATTTAATTAATCGGTGTATACATTCTTAGAATACGAGCTATTGCAGCTCATTGATTTATTGTGTTCAAAGCAGCTCAAAGTGCCCATCACACGATCCATCATAATGATAACTGAGACAAGGTACTTGGTGTGCATAATTTTCTTGATATCTAGGCATGAAATTGTCGGGATAGTAAACGAGGTTGGTAAAAGGTGGAGAAATTCAAGGTTGGAGACAAAGTAGGTGTGGGTTGCTTGGTAGGATCCTGCCGTCAATGTGCTCAGTGCGCTGTCGATCTTGAAAATTATTGTCCCAAGCAGATACTCACATATAGTATGCCTTACTTTGATGGGATGGTGACATACGGAGGTTACTCTGATATCATGGTTGCGGACGAGCATTTTGTTATTCGTTGGCCTGAGAACTTGCTTCTTGATATTGGTGCTCCTCTCTTGTGTGCTGGGATAACGACTTACAGCCCATTAAGGTACTTTGGACTTGACGAACCAGGGTTGAAAGTTGGTGTGGTTGGTCTTGGTGGCCTCGGCCATCTAGCAGTTAAGTTTGCTAAGGATTTCGGGACTCACGTGACAGTCATCAGTACGTCGATTAGTAAAAGGAAGGAAGCTATTGACATTCTTTGCGCAGATGAGTTTTTGATTAGCCGTGACCCTGAGCAGATGCAAGTTTCTTTTCTTTTCCCTTTTTCGTGTGTGTTCTGATCGATCATTTTCTAGTATTCAAGTATGATAAAATTACTATTAATTTGATTTTGCATGAGTAGGATGCATCATGGACGTTGGATGGTATCCTTGATACAGTGTCTGCAACTCATCCCTTAGTGCCTTTAATAAGTTTGTTAAATCCTAATGGGAAGCTTTTCTTGGTCGGTGCTCCGGAAAAGCCACTTGAATTGCACTCATTCCCTCTGATTCAAGGTGAGAATAAATATCTTTTACTAACAAGAAACAATAAATTAAAGAGAATTCTATTAGAAAAGATATATAAATTTTCTCATATCCAATTTATTCACTCGTTCATTCTGGCACCATGGTCGAAAATGAATAACAGGGAGGAAGACAATATCCGAAAGTGCAATCGGGGGACTGGAAGAGACGCAAGAGATGATTGATTTTGCAGCAAAACACAATATCACTACAACAAAAACGGCATACGACAATGGATTAAAATCCGTTGTCGTAGCCTTTTTAAAACTATTGTAACTGAGGGCGTTGTTGAAAGTTCGTTCAACGACAACGGTTTTTACCCGTTGTGGTAGGTAGAATTGGCGACGGTTTTATTCGTAGCGACGGTCAGCATATAACCACCGTCGCTAATTTTAGCGACGGTCTTTAATCATGAGTTCCGTCGCTAAGTTGTTTCGAAAAATTTAAAAAAATTCTTTTAATAATTTAATAAATCTAAAAGAAACTAACAATCGAAACTAAAATCGTGTAAGAGAGAAAATTTTTAAGTGTTGTAAAGTAGTAAAATCATGTAAGAGAAATAAATTTTAAGTGTTATGAAGTAGTGAGAAAAATTTTATGAAGTAGTGAGAAAAATTTTAAGTATTGTGTGAAGTGATAAAATTGTGTAAGAGAAAAAAATTTTAAGTGTTATGAAGTAGTGAGAAAAACTTTAAGTGTTGTGAGAAGTGATAAAATTGTGTAAGAGAAAAAAAATTTTATGTGTTGTGGAGGAAAATGGATCGAAAATGGAGATATTTATAGAGAGTTTGTGCGGTATTTGGCTTAACCGTCGCTAATTTGAAATTAGCGACGGTTATATAAAACCGTCGCCAAATGTTGCGATGGTTACAAAAAAACCGTCGCTAAATGTAGCGGCGGTTTTAAAAAACTGTGGCATATTTTGACATGCGACAAATTTAATTTAAATATTTAGAAATTACTTCGCTAATTTAGCGACGGTTCTATAGCGACGGTTCTATAAAACCAGTCGCTAATTTCAACTTAACGACGACCGTAGGCAAGTCGTCGCTATCCGTGGCAACGGTTTATCTAAAAGCGTTGCAATGATTAGCGACGACTTGCCTACGGTCGTCGTTAAGTTGAAATTAGCGACGGTTTTATAGAACCGTCGCTATAGAACCGTCGCTAAATTAGCGAAGTAATTTCTAAATCCGTCGCTAAAAATGGCAACGTTTTCCAACACCGTAGTTGTTTGTCCAAAAACCACGCCAATCTTGTCCAAAAAAACACGTGAATAGACAACGGTTTAACAAAACTATTGTCGTTTGTCAAAAATACACGCCAATCGACAACGGTTTTCAAAAACCGTTGTCGATTGGCCAAAAAAACACGCCAAAAGACAACGGTTGCCCTAAAAAAACGCTGAAAGTCAACGGTTTTTGGAAAACCGTTGTCGTTGACACCCTAAAGACAACGGTTTTTAGTAAACTGTTGTCTTTGACCGCCTAAAAGACAACGGTTTTGTAAATACCATTGTCAAATCTCACCTACGACAACGGTTTTCACTAAAACCGTTGTTAAAAACTCTACGACAACGGTTTTTTTGAAAAACCGTTGTCGTAGGTGCGTTGTCGTTGGGCATTTTTCTTGTAGTGTATACTACCAGAGGTGGAGATGATCAATATGGATTACATAAACATAGCTATGGAACGTCTCCTGAAATCTGATGTGAAATATCGCTTCGTTATCGACATTGAAAAGTCGTTGAAAGTTACTTAAAACATGGGAAATGTATGTGTCTTGATAAGATATAGAATCCAGAGGATGGGAAATAATCGATTGATCCACAATCATGTTATAATGTATGTTATAATATTTTCGGTTGAGCTCTAATTTTAGCTGAATTTGAATTAAAAATATTCAATTATTCGAACTTTGAATTGAGCTCAAAAGAGTATATTTTGATATTTTCGAGCATTTATTTTCAAATAATAGTTCGAATAACTTATCAGCATGCTATAATATTTCTAATTGAGCTCTGATTTGAGTAGGATTTGAAAAATATTTAATTATTTGAGCTTCAAATCGAGCTCAAATTTGAATTCAAACTTTAATTAATTTTTTACGTGATTGTATTCAAACTTTAATTATTTGAGCTTCAAATCAAGCTCAAATATGAGATACCTAGTGAACTTTGTCACGCATTACGTGATTGTATAGTTTTTGTTTAACACACACACTTACACACACTACAGTCTGCTCCAAATTTATATATTTTATAGAATCCATATGTGTGGGGCTCTTAACTCCTAATTATGATTACAATGTAATTTGATTAGGGTTAATTAATTACAGCGAAAAACGAGTTTAAATTTTCTTTACAATGAGCCCAAATATATTATTTGAATACTAAAAATAGTATTTTATCTCACATCATAAAATATGCCCAAACATAATCAAAATCAACTACATACAAACAACTTATATCCTCAGGACATGCCCCGGTATATAGATACATATACATATATACTTCGGGATAGACCACTAAACCTCAAATCAAACGTGATTCCCTCCAGAAGTATCATCTCCAATCTCCTGATAACCTGAAATACCTGTCATTGTCCACACACAAAGACAACAACAGCCCCCTTTGGGGGTGAGCAAAGTTCCGTATAGAACAACTATCTTATATACAACATATATCTACACAATGATATATGATATGCAATGCATGTGTGTCGTGGAGATATCGGGTCAAATGCTCATCCACTGAGCATATATCGGAATCAATCGAATCGCTATCAAATCAATGCTCGAGCTGGCACACTGGCCTCAATCAGGGATATTCGTATGATAGCGTCGACAAAGTGCCATCAAATCCCAAATCTCAATCAATCATCAGGGCCACAAATGACTATGCTTTAAAGGCCACATGATGCTAAACATAGCATCATGTTCACAAATCTCATAATCAAATCCAATCATATCAGGGTATCCAAGGATCATAGCTCAACGTGCATGTCATGTATTGATGTCTATAGCGAATAATGTGTGCTAACAAAATATTTATTTTATACATCGATAATCCAATTATAATGTCATGTATGCCGCATCAACTCAACAAATAAGGCATGTAGACACATATTCTCAATCAAACATATATCATATGATACAGATACATGTCGTATGTTACTCGGTCGCAACATACCTCAATTCTTCGTTTCCAGTCAATATAGCTTGAATATTTCGGTATAAAAACTCTATCTACATCAATAACACATTTATTTCGATCAATAATTTCATTTAAATTCAACAATATAAGTTTCAAATATATTTTGAAACTTTGAAAATTCATATCAAATCGAAATCATAACATAATTCAATTCCGATTTCAAAAATTAGTTTCTTGTTGGTTATTCTATCACATATATTAATCTCGACTTCAAATATATGCTATTCTAGCATTTCAATAAATAGAGGTGATGAAACTAAATAAAAATTACCTCAAAAGAACGCTCTCGATGCGAGGATTCCGAATATATAATTTGTTTCAAGTTCTGATAGCGTGTCGAGGTGATTTCGTAAGATAGAAATCAAATTTCTCTCATTTTTTCTCGAAGCTGCTGAAAGGGAATGAAAGGAAACGTAACAACAACTCGTTCTTATCATCTCACCGCTCTCGCGCTCGAGCAGTAATATCTCGCGCTCTAGCGCGAGGTGTTCTGCCCTCAGGATGCAATTTGTGCCGCGCTCGGGCGGTAACATCTCGCGCTCGAGCGCGAGATGTTCTGTCCAACATCCTCGGATCCAAAGCAGCAAAAGCGGTCAACATGAAAGTTGTAGATCTATGTCTTAGCTTTCATTTTCCACCAACCTCACTCAATTTTGGTATCGTACTCGAGAGTTATGCTCATTCTCCTAAAATGTGTCAGTGTAGAAGCTGAAATACACATGTTACATTTCAGAATGATTTTTCCCCTGTTTTCAAATGGATTTGGACAAAACTCAGAACATGAAAGTTTTAGTACTATGTATTAGTTTTATAATGAAATTAGTCTCATTTAATTTGGACTAGTACTCAGATAATTATGCTGAAAACCGTAAAATGTGTCACTTTTCTATTGCGATTTAGCATATTATTCAAATACAATTCAATTACTACTACAATCATTCATTAGCAAAACATATTTTCCCTAAAAACATAACAATTTCATGAATTATCGATAATAGAAGTATGATTTATGATAATACGATACATGGTCCTTACATTTATCCCCCACTTAAAAGATTTCGTCCTCGAAATCTTAAGCATCTCTATATACACAACATGGGCAAACATATAGTACGTCACCAGTTATAGTACATGTCAAAACTAAAATCAGAAAAAAAAAGGCTCATTATGCATTGAATAAAATAGAACAGGTGGAATAGAATCAAATAAATGTGGATATGATTATCGCATCTTGCTCTCCAATTCCCAAGTTGACTCTTCCACACAATGTCGTGTCCATTGTACTAGAACTAGTGGAATTGATTTATTACGCACTATCTTTTCCTTCCGATCCATAATGCAAACAGGTTGTTCAACATTTGAAAGAGAAGGATCAAACTCAACCTCTGTAATGCCCGAGATTTTATCTTTTTAATCCGAGATTATTAATTTATGAATTGATGTGATTATGAAAGGACAACTCAGAGACAAGATTTGGGAAAGCATGAGTATTGTGTGTGTGAAATCCAGCAGGCATCGCGCACATGCGCGGAGATGAGGCGCGCATCTGCGCGAGCAGCAAGTGCCGAGGCAGAAGACCTCGCGCATATGCGCGAGACTAGGCGCGCATATGCGCGAGCATGTGTAACAGCCAAATGCCGAGACAGTAAGTCTCGCGCATATGCGCGAGCAGATGGATTTGTCATGTGCCGAGACAGTAGGTCTCGCTCATATGCGCGAGGACCGGGCGCGCATATGCGCGAGCAGTGATCTATAAGAAGTTGCCACTTGTCTTGCCATGCATGGGGACATGTATAAACCTTCATTCCATCTTCATTTCCTTCAAAATTCTCAGATGAAAACCGAGACCTTCCATGGAGATTCTCAAAGTTTTCTCTAAATCTTAGAATTTTGGTTGTGCAAGATCCGGCCGTCTGATTTTCAATCCGAGTTTAGTTCCGTACTTCTCCTGTCAAGAGCTTCAAAAGAATGTAAGTTTTATTACTTTCCTGTATGGTTCGAGAATTTGTTATTGAAGAAATCATGATATGATTGATATTATGTGTTCTTGAGATTATGATAAGTCTGTAATTGAAACCAGATCGAAGAACGGACAGTTTATTCAATTGTTATCAATTTTCAGCCTATGTTGAATGAGATTGTACAGATGTTGTAATTGTGAGCTCTAATTGTATTGATTATGAGTTGTGATTTGTATCTGTTGATATTTGAGTTGCCGGATATATCGAGATTGCGATGTTATGCCGTCGAAACAGAAGCAGATTGAGTATTGATCAAATCATGTCTTGCTTTGAGTTGTATATTGATATTGTACTTCTCAATAATGTCATTCTAGAGTTGGTATTGAAGGCTTCGAAGACTGAACAAAGCCAGATTGAGATTTGATTATGTCAAACCAAGAACTACGAAGAGAAAGGTATAAATCAATGTTAAACCGGGAAAGATAACTCGAGTAAGAGATAACTTGAGTTTCCCAAAACCATATACTTTATTGTAATTACTTTGATGTGTTTTCAATTCTTGAGATTGATATGCTTAGTCTATTGAGTTATAGCAAAGCATGCATTATGAGTCTTTGGCAGAGGTGCCAAGTCACTGGACATTTGGTTTATGTCGATGTGCTTAGGAGAAGATCGACTCCTATTATAGAGATTCGATATAGTGGGCCAAAGTCTGGGAATAAGAATGTACCACCACCTAGCTAGGAATAGTAGGTGGGAGACTTGTTACGTTCTTATTCAAACCGGGATCCCTAGATAAGAGTCGAGTCAAAGAGTAAGAGTTAAAGAGTTTGATTTATGGTTTTGTATCGATTTATGTTTTCGTAGATTACGATGCATATTGTATTACAAATGTTATATGCTTTTGTATATGCTTGTATGCAATGCATGTATACATTGTTTATACTCGGAAATATGTTTCTCACCAGGAGTTATCCGGCTGTTGTTGTGTTTGTATGTGTGCATGACAACAGGTGGGACAAGATCAGGGTCGAGAAGAGCTTGATAGATCGAGATTAGAGTGGTGATCCAAGCTTAGAAGTAGAGCTGTTGTTCAACACATGACATGTAGTTGATAAACATTAGTTTGTTATGACTTTCTTTTGTACAAGACTTGTACTTTTGATCATGTTGTATATGTTGAACTTGATCTTGTAATTTGAATAAGATGGGACCTAACTTGTTGTAGAAATTTGTACATTTGTGTAGAAGGTGTTCAACATTTAAAAAAAAAATTTGCGACCCAGTTTATTTAATTGATCCATTTAATCCTAATGATGATTGAAAAAAATGAGTTAGCGTCCGGGTTCCCACAGCGGGTGGTATCAGAGCTGTATGTTCCTTAGACTGGAATAGAAGCGAGTGAGCGGGGTAGATTGAGTTTTTTTCCTGCTTTTGTGATGCTAGCATGTTTTTACTGCTTTAGAAAATACATGTTTACCTGATTATCTGATTTGATTGGAAACGTGTATTATTGGAGAACGAATCAGAATCGATTCTTGATCAGAGGTATGATGATCAGAGGAGGACTGAGACAGATTTGTTATATTTTGATTACTAACCATTTTGATAATCACATATCACTCCCCGAAGAATCCCAGAACAGGGTAGTACTTCAAATAATCCGATGGATGTTACAGCGACACCAATGGAAACATTGTTGAAGAGATTTCAGTCATTTAAACCGCCGACTTTGAAAGGCACTGAGAATTCTATCGATTGCGAGAACCGGCTTGATGATATTGAGATGTTGTTTGATTCACTTGACTATACAGATGACCGTAGAGTCAGACTGATTGGGCACCAGTTACATGAAGTTGCAAAAAGCTGGTGGCTCACAACCAAGAGAGCTTTGGAGCATAGAGAGCAAAAGGAGCTGAAGTAGGTTTGATCAGATAGTGAGGAACTTCGTATGTCGCTCCAACACAGAAACGGCAACAACCTTCAGCCCAGTTCCACGAACCACCTCCTAGATTTGATAGTGGTGGTAGTATCAGTGGAAAGAAAGATAATCTGAAAGCCCGAGGGAAACAGTTTAAGAAGTCTGGAAGTAGTTCATCTAGCTCCAGTGGTTCACGACAGAACCAGAGTTATACAGGGGTTTATTGTAGAACATGCGGAGGAAGACATCCAACAGAGCAATGCCAAGGAGTGTTTGGTAGTTGCAACATCTGTCGACAGCAGGGACATTTTGCCAGAGTCTGTCCACAACGAGGTTCTCAACGATCCCAGGGAGCAGAATCACCTGGATCAGTAGCTCAGACTGATATACGATCATCTGCTGTTCACTCTTTCCAGCCACCCACTAACCAGTCACAGCAGAGGCCAGGAGGAAGCCAGACTATTAGCCCGCCTCCAAGACAGCAGGTCAGAGTGTTTGCATTGACTGAGGAACAGGCCCATGAAGCACCTGATGATGTTGTTGCAGGTAACTGTTCTCTTTGTGGTTATCCTGCTTATGTATTGATAGATACCGGTGCATCCCATACTTTTATCTTTGAGCGATTTGCATTGATACATGATTTTCATGTTGGGTCATTATCTACTGTAGTAACTGTCTCTTCACCTTTGGGGAGAGGTCTTATATCAGTAAAGTCTGTTAGACATTGTATGCTGCAGTATGATGGTAATGAGATTGAGTTAGATTATATCGTACTCGGTTTGTCTGATTTTGACTGCATTATCCGTATTGATATGCTGACCAAGTACAGAGCTACCGTAGATTGTTTCCAGATTGTGAGATTCAGACCTGAGATGGCTTATGAATGGAAATTTTACGGTAAGGATTCCAGAGCTCGAATTCCTTTGATATCTGCTTTGGCTATGACTCGATTATTACATAAAGGAGCAGAGGGATTCCTTGTGTATTCAGTAGATGTACTGAAATCGAGGCCTTCACTGGCAAATTTGCCAGTGGTATGTGAGTTTGCTGACGTCTTTCCAGATGAGATTTCGGGTTTTCCTCCTGTGGGGCCCTTAGCTCCTAATCGTTATTACAATGCAATCTGATTAGGGTTAATTAATTACCGCGGAAAACGAGTTTAAATTTTCTTTACAATGAGCCCAAATCATTTTATTTGAATACTAAAAATAGTATTTAATCTCACATCATAAACATGCCCACACGAAATCAAAATCTATCATATACAAACAACTCACATTCTCGGGACATGCCCCGGTATATAGATACATATACATATATACTGGGAACAAGACAAAACATAAAACCTCAGCCCAAGCTGTGGTTCCCTCCAGAAGTACCCTCTCCGGTCTCCTGATATCATGGAGTACCTGCCATTGTCCACAAACAAAGACAACAACAGCCCCCCTTGGGGGTGAGCAAAGCTCCGTATGGAACAACCAATCATATATACCACAGATATCTAAGCAATGATATATGGTATGCAATTCATGTATGTCGTGGAGGTATCGGGTCAAATGCCCATCCACTGAGCACATGTCAGAATCAATCGAATCGCTATCAAATCAATGCTCGAGCTGGCACACCGGCCAATATGGGATACTCGTATGATAGCGTCGGCAAAGCGCCATCAAGTCCCAAATCTCATATCCAATCATATGGGGCCACAATTGTCTATGCTTTACGGGTCATATAATACCGGCATAGCGATTGTGTTCACAAACCCCGGAAGCCAATCAAATCATATCAGGGTATCCAAGGATCATAGCTCAACGTGCATGTCATGTATCGATGTATGCATAAAATGATGTGTGAACAAAATATTTATTTTATACATCGATATCTCAATCTCAATGTCATGTATGCCACATCAATCAACAAATAAGACATATAGACATTTAATCTCATTCCAATCAATCAAATCAATCCGACATATATCATATAACACAGATACCTGTCGTATGTTACCCGGTCGCAACATACCTCAATTCTTCGTTTCCAGTTGATGTAGCCTGAAGATATTGATATTACACTTTATCTACATCAATAACATACTCATTCCAATCAATAACATACTCCAAAATCATTAATATGAGTTTCAAATATCATTTGAAACTTCAAAAATTCATATCAAATCAAATTCATATCATAATTCAATTCCGACTTCGAATACAAGTTTCTTGTCGGTTATTCTACTACATATCAGAAATTCAACTTCAAATACATGCTATTCCAGCACTTTGATATTTAGAGCTGCTGGAACTAGAAGAAAATTACCTCAGTCAGAAGCCCTCGACGCGAAGATCACAAATATATAATTTGTTTCGCGTTTAGACAGCGTTTCGAAGTCGATTCGGACGAAAGAAATTCGAATTCCCTCGTATTCTCTCGAAGCCTCTGAAATGAAAGGAAGAAAACGAACGGCAAAAATTGTTCTTATCTTCCCACTGCTCTCGCGCTCGGGCGGTAGAATTCTCGCGCCCGAGCGCGAGAGGTTCTGCCCCCGAGTTTCAAATGCACCGCGCTCGGGCGGTCAAAAATTACCGCTCGGGCGCGGCATGTTCTGTCCAAATGCCACTTGCTCCGCGCTCGGGCGGTCACAAACTACCGCTCGGGCGCGAAGTGTTCTGCCCGAACACTCAAAATTTCTACCTTGGCGCTCGGGCGGTTATTTTCTACCGCCCGGGCGCCACTCGTTCTGTGCAATTATTTATGTTTGTACTAAATTGGCGTCCGGCCTCTCCAATCGAGCTCTTACAACGTCAATTCATATTCAATATTCATTTTCTCAATTTCCTTGTCATAATATACATCAAATACATAATCACATATCAATTTCATGAATTATCGATAATCACACAGGATTTACGATAACACGATACACGGTCCTTACATCTCTCCCCCTCTTAAAAGATTTCGTCCTCGAAATCTCAAACATCTCTATATACATAACATTGGCAAACATATATATGTCACCAGTTATAGTACATATCAAAGCTAAAATCAGTAAAAGGATCAGAATACATTGAATACAATGGAACAGATGGATTAGCATCAAATAAATGCGGATATGAATCTCGTATTTTGCTCTCCAATTCCCACGTCGACTCTTCAACACCATGTCGTGTCCATTGCACTCGTACTAGGGGAATCGATTTATTTCTCAATATCTTTTCCTTTCGATCCATAATACGAACAGGTTGTTCGACATAGGAAAGAGAAGGATCCAGTTCAACCTCGTCAGGTGCAAGTACATGTGATGGATCGGGTTCATATTTCCTCAGCATAGAAACATGAAACACATCATGAATAATAGATAGAGCTGGTGGCAATGCCAATCGATACGCAAGATCACCAACTCGATCCAGAATCTCGTATGGACCAACATAACGAGGAGATAATTTCCCTCGCATGCCAAATCGAACAGTGCCTCTAAAGGGAGATATTTTCAAAAATACTCTGTCACCTTTCTGGAATTCCAAGGGTCGTCTTCGTTTATTCGCATAACTCGTTTGACGATCCTGAGCAGCTTTCATCCGCTGCCGAATCAACTGAACCTTATCGTTCATTTCCTGTATCATTTCAGGTCCAGTCAATTGTCTCTCACCAATCTCATCCCAGAATAATGGTGATCTACATCGTCTCCCATATAGAGCTTCAAACGGTGTCATACCGATACTCGTCTGAAAGCTATTATTATAAGAAAATTCGACCAATGGTAAGGCATCTTGCCATCCCATTCTGAAGTCCATCACAATCGCACGCAACATATCCTCTAGAGTCTGAATCGTACGCTCGGTCTGGCCATCAGTTTGAGGATGATAAGCAGTACTCATAGCCAAACGCGTACCCATCGCTTCCTGAAAACTACCCCAGAATTTAGAAGCAAATCTGAGATCACGATCAGATACAATCGAGACTGGCACACCGTGCAGTCTCACAACATTCTCAATGTATAAACGGGCCATTCTCTTATAAGGATAAGTCCGTTCATACGGAATAAAATGCGCAGATTTCGAAAACCGATCAATAATCACCCAAATAGCATCACAGCCCTTGGGTGAACGAGGTAAATAAGTCACAAAATCCATAGCGATATGTTCCCAATTCCATTTCGGGATTTCAAGACTATGGAGCAATCCTCCCGGTTTCATTCTCTCGGCTTTTACTTGCTGGCAGACAAGACATTTCGAAATAAACTCAGCAATGTCCTTCTTCATACGTTTCCACCAGAATTGAGGTCTCAATGTCAAATACATCTTCCGACCTCCAGGGTGAATACTGTATTTGCTACAATGTGCTTCACGAAGAAGAGCAGATTTCAAATCAGAATCATTAGGGACTACCAGCCGACCATTAAGTCGTAAAGAACCATCAGAAGAAATCTAGAATCCAGATTGATGTCCTGCCGATACCAGTTCTTTCGACTTTTGGATCTGAGCATCGCTTCGTTGGGCCTTTCGTATCTTCGATATCAAATTCGGCTCAATTTGCAATGCTGAGACAGTAACAGAATTCCAATTCGAGTGAAAAGTCCAGCCAGAAGTACAAATATCCTCATGTACCTTGGCGACACAAACAGAAGTTAAAACAGAATCATAAACTTTCCTACTAAGGGCATCCGCAGTAACATTCACCGATCCAGGGTGATATTGAATCTCACAATCAAAGTCCTTCAAGAGATCCATCCACCTGCGTTGCCTCATATTCAAATCAGATTGAGAAAAGAGATATTTCAGACTCTTATGGTCCGAATATATAACAAACTTTTCTCCGTACAAATAATGGCTCCAAATTTTCAGAGCAAACACAATGGCGGCCAATTCGAGATCATGAACAGGATAACGTGTTTCATGAGATTTCAATTGACGAGATGCATAAGCAACCACTTTTCCATGTTGCATCAAAACACAGCCCAAACCTTTACCAGACGCATCTGTACATACCACAAATCCTCCGGTACCTGAGGGAATAGTAAGCACAGGTGCTGTGGTAAATCTCGTCTTCAATTCAAGAAAACTAGCTTCACATTCATCTGACCAAATGAATCGCTGATTCTTCTGTGTCAGTTGAGTAATAGGTTTAGCTATTTTCGAAAATCCTTCAATAAAACGACGATAATATCCAGCCAAACCCATGAAGCTACGGATCTCAGGAACATTCGTAGGTCTCGGCCAATTCAATACAGCTTCGACCTTAGCAGGATCAACAGATATGCCATGTCTTGAGATGACGTGGCCCAAAAATACCACTCTGTCCATCCAAAATTCACATTTGGACAATTTGGCATATAAATGACTAGTACGAAGAGTTTGAAGTACCAGTCTCAAATGTTCAGCATGCTCCTTTTTCGATTTCGAATATACAAGAATATCATTGATAAATACAATAACGAATCGGTCCAGATAATCTCGGAAGACACGATTCATTAAGTCCATAAAAATAGCAGGAGCATTCTTAAGACCGAAAGGCATAACCAGAAATTCATAGTGGCCATACCTCGTACGAAAAGCAGTTTTGGGCACATCTTCGTCTCGAACTCGTACTTGATGATACCCAGAACAAAGATCAATCTTCGAGTATACAGAAGTACCTTGAAGCTGATCAAACAAATCATCAATACGAGGAAGTGGGTACTTGTTTTTCACAGTAGCCCGATTCAATTGCCTATAATCAATACACATTCGCATCGTACCATCTTTATTTCGAACAAATAAAACTGGAGCTCCCCAAGGTGATACACTCGGTCGAATATATCCCTTATCGAGAAGATCCTGTAATTGTTCTTTCAATTCTTTCAATTCCAATGGTGCCATGCGATAAGGAGCTTTCGAAATAGGTGCAGTCCCCGGCACAAGATCAATACTAAACTCGACTTCTCGATGAGGAGGAAAATCGGGAATCTCATCGGAAAATACATCTGGGAATTCTTTCGCAACAGGAATCTCAGATAAAGAAGACTCCTTCTTCGAAATATCAATAGCGTAGATAAGATAACCTTCATCTCCGCTAGTCAACAATCGGGACATTTCCAAGAAAGATACCAATGGAATTTTGGCTTGGGAACCCTTGCCATAAAAATTCCACTTGGGTCCATCAATCGGTCGAAATCGAACCACTCCATGACAACAATCAACAGTAGCTCGATTCATCATCAAGATATCCATGCAAACAATACAATCAAAGTCGTGCATTGGGAGGACAATCAAATTCAAGAACATCACATTATCCTCATATATTAATACACAATTATGCACAACTTTTTCAGACAAAATAATCTTCCCTGCTGGTGTCATACAACGGGGTACACTCAATATCGTGAGATGCAACAAATGCATGAGATATGAATGAATGAGATGCTCTTGTATCAAATAAAACACGTGCAGGATAATCGCAAAGCGTGCAAATACCTGCAATCACGCCTCCAGGAGCTTCTCTCGCCTGATCCTCAGTCATGGCATACACTCTCAATTGAGGAGGAACTTGGGTACTCTGACCACCCGGTCCTCGATATCGTGGGACACTCGACTGCTGAAATGATGGAACAGGAACAGTAGGTCTCGTCATACCAGGGCCACCTCTAAATCCTGGCTGGGGTTGAGCAGAAGTCGTACCCCTGTTCGGACATACTCGAGAGAAATGGCCTTCCTGCCCACATTGATAACAAGTACCAAACATACCTCGACACTGCTCGATAGTATGTTTACCCCCACAATGGCTACAATAGGGTGCAATCATAGGACTCCCTCGTTGTGATCCACTAGAGCTCGAAGAAGACGAAGAAACAGAACCAGTCTTCTTAAACTTCTTACCTCTCGGCCTCAAAGTAGGCTGCTGAGCTGACACCGGAGGTGGAGGAGTATACTGTGGACCTCATCTCCTAAGTCCAGCCTCGGCTGCCTTGGCTCGTTCAACTGCCTCTGCGTAGCTGGTAGGCAATCCAGAAACAACATAAGTATATAAAGCAGGATGTAATCCATTTACAAACCGGTTATATTTTGCCCTCGCATTCCCAGCTACGTGAGGTGCATACTTCAGTAAAGTAGAAAACTTCGAAGCATACTCTGCAACAGACATCATTCCCTGCTGCAGATTATTAAATTCATTCTCCTGTGCAGTATAATAAGATGGAGGAGAATACTGCTCCAAAAACTGGGCCTTGAAGACATCCCATGTGACTTCAACCCAAGCTTCCTTCAGTCCAATCTCAGCGGCTTCCCACCAAGATTTAGCTCGGTCTTTCAACTGATACAAAGCAAGTTTCAGTCTCCGAGCCTTAGAATACTCAACAATATTAAACAGATGCTCGATATCCTTTAGCCAGGCCTCAGCTCTTTCAGCACTCTCAGTGCCAAAGAACCTCGGTGGTTTCAGATCCTGGAATCGAGCCATCACTACATCCATGGACAATCCTTCAAATTGCCCAACAATCCTCTCAGTAATGCTACTCGCAGTTTCATTTGTGGGATCCATCTACAAATCAAAAGATGAATATCACAATTTCATAATCTCATCATCTCATATCATCAATCTCATCAGATACTTACTCGAATCAAATCAAGTAGGAGCAAGTAATACAAATAATTCAAACACAAGCGCACAATTCATTTGTGCCTATTCAAGTGTACACAAAACTCAATCGAGCATTCCCAGCTATGCTCTGATACCACTCTGTGTGGGGCCCTTAGCTCCTAATCGTTATTACAATGCAATCTGATTAGGGTTAATTAATTACAGCGGAAAACGAGTTTAAATTTTCTTTACAATGAGCCCAAATCATTTTATTTGAATACTAAAAATAGTATTTAATCTCACGTCATAAACATGCCCACACGAAATCAAAATCTATCATATACAAACAACTCACATTCTCGGGACATGCCCCTGTATATAGATACATATACATATATACTGGGAACAAGACAAAACATAAAACCTCAGCCCAAGCTGTGGCTCCCTCCAGAAGTACCCTCTCCGGTCTCCTGATATCCTGGAGTACCTGCCATTGTCCACACACAAAGACAACAACAGCCCCCCTTGAGGGTGAGCAAAGCTCCGTATGGAACAACCAATCATATATACCACAGATATCTAAGCAATGATATATGGTATGCAATGCATGTATGTCGTGGAGGTATCGGGTCAAATGCCCATCCACTAAGCACATGTCAGAATCAATCGAATCGCTATCAAATCAATGCTCGAGCTGGCACACCGGCCAATATGGGATACTCGTATGATAGCGTCGGCAAAGCGCCATCAAGTCCCAAATCTCATATCCAATCATATGGGGCCACAATTGTCTATGCTTTACGGGTCATATAATACCGGCATAGCGATTGTGTTCACAAACCCCGGAAGCCAATCAAATCATATCAGGGTATCCAAGGATCATAGCTCAACGTGCATGTCATGTATCGATGTATGCATAAAATGATGTGTGTTAACAAAACATTTATTTTATACATCGATATCTCAATCTCAATGTCATGTATGCCACATCAATCAACAAATAAGGCATATAGACACATAATCTCATTCCAATCAATCAAATCAATCTGACATATATCATATAACACAGATACATATCGTATGTTACCCGGTCGCAACATACCTCAATTCTTCGTTTCCAGTTGATGTAACCTGAAGATATTGATATTACACTTTATCTACATCAATAACATACTCATTCCAATCAATAACATACTCCAAAATCATTAATATGAGTTTCAAATATCATTTGAAACTTCAAAAATTCATATCAAATCAAATTCATATCATAATTCAATTCCGACTTCGAATACAAGTTTCTTGTCGGTTATTCTACTACATATCAGAAATTCAACTTCAAATACATGCTATTCCAGCACTTTGATATTTAGAGCTACTGGAACTAGAAGAAAATTACCTCATTCAGAAGCCCTCGACGCGAAGATCATAAATATATAATTTGTTTCGCGTTTAGACAGCGTTTCGAAGTCGATTCGGACGAAAGAAATTCGAATTCCCTCGTATTCTCTCGAAGCCTCTGAAATGAAAGGAAGAAAACGAATGGCAAAAATTGTTCTTATCTTCCCACCGCTCTCGCGCTCAGGCGGTAGAATTCTCGCGCCCGAGCGCGAGAGGTTCTGCCCCCGAGTTTCAAATGCACCGCGCTCGTGCGGTCAAAAATTACCGCTCGGGCGCGGCATGTTCTGTCCAAATGCCACTTGCTCCGCGCTCGGGCGGTCACAAACTACCGCTCGGGCGCGAAGTGTTCTGCCCGAACACTCAAAATTTCTACCTTGGCGCTCGCGCGGTTATTTTCTACCGCCCGGGCGCCACTCGTTCTGTGCAATTATTTATGTTTGTACTAAATTGGCGTCCGGCCTCTCCAATCGAGCTCTTACAACGTCAATTCATATTCAATATTCATTTTCTCAATTTCCTTGTCATAATATACATCAAATACATAATCACATATCAATTTCATGAATTATCGATAATCACGCAGGATTTACGATAACACGATACACGGTCCTTACACCTCCAGTCCTAGAAATAGACTTCAGCATTGAATTGATACCAGGTACAGTACCTATTTCTAAAACTCCATACAGAATGGCACCAATTGAACTGAAAGAATTGAAATATCAGCTAGAAGATTTACTAGCTAAGGGTTACATCAGACCTAGTGTTTCTCCTTGGGGCGCTCCAGTTCTGTTTGTCAGGAAGAAAGACGGTTCAATGAGACTCTGTATTGATTATCGGCAATTGAACAAGGCTACGATAAAGAATAAATATCATTTGCCTCGTATTGATGATTTATTTGATCAGTTGCAGGGTTCTTCTTTTTATTCCAAGATCGATCTGATATCTGGATATCATCAGTTGAGAGTCAGAGATTCTGATATATCGAAAACAGCTTTCAGAACCAGGTATGGCCACTATGAATTTATAGTCATGCCGTTTGGTTTAATGAATGCTCCAGCTGTATTTATGGGTTTGATGAACCATATATTTCAGAAATATCTTGATGACTTTGTGATTATCTTTATTGACGATATTCTGATTTATTCAAAGAATCTGAATGATCATGCTGAGCATTTAAGAATTGTATTGAAGATTCTGAGAACTGGGAAACTGTATGCAAAGGTGTCCAAATGTGAATTTTGGCTCAAACAAGTTGTAATTTTGGGGCACATTATATCCGGAGATGGTATTTCTGTTGATTCTAGCAAAGTTGAGGCTGTGATCAGTTGGCCTAGACCGACATCTGTGCCAGAGATACGCAGTTTTATGGGTTTAGCGGGCTATTATCATCGATTCATTAAAGATTTTTCTAGTATTGATAAGCCGATTACTCAGCTGACTCAGAAGAATGCCCCATTTGTTTGGTCAGAAGCGTGTGAATCCAATTTTCTAGAGTTGAAGAAGAGATTAACCAGTGCTCCAGTGTTGACTATCCCGTCAGGTACTGGTGATTTTTTTCTTTATTGTGATGCTTCTCACAGAGAAATAGGTTGTGTTTTGATGCAGCGAGGACATGTTATTGCTTATGCCTCAAGACAACTGAAACCACATGAGACTCGCTACCCGATTCATGATCTTGAATTGGCTGCTATCGTGTTTGCATTGAAGATCTGGCGACACTATCTATATGGTGAAAATTTTTAAATTTATTCTGATCACAAGAGTTTGAAATATCTATTTTCACAGTCAGAACTGAATATGAGGCAACGTAGATAGCTTGATTTATTGAAAGATTTTGATTGTGAAATCAAATATTTTCCGAGAAAATCAAACGCAGCAGCTGATGCACTGAGTCGAAAGGTATGTTCTTTATCCCTGTCGACGATTAGTGTTTCGAATTTGATTGAAGATTGTTGTCTTTCTAGATTAGTATTTGAAACAGATTATCAACCTCTGAGATTGTATACCATTCAAGTTGAACCAGAGTTGATTTTAAGAATCAAAGAAACACAAAAAATCGATCAGAATATTCAGAATTCGATTGCGATGGTCAGGTCAGGACATCGATCAGAATATCAGGTTCTTGATAATGTATAATATGTGAATAATCGACTTGTGGTGCCAAATGTTTCAGACTTGAGACAACAGATTTTGACAGAAGCACACTGTAGTCGTTTTAGTATTCATCCTGGGGGCAGAAAGATGTACAATAATATGAAGAAACAGTTTTGGTGGAAACCGATGAAATCAGATATTGCAGATTTTGTATCCAAATGTTTGAATTGCCAACATGTGAAAGCAGAAAGGAAGAAACCATGAGGTCTGTTGCATAGCTGATCTATTCCAGAATGGAAATGAGATCACATTTCCATGGATTTTGTTACAAAGCTACCACGATCCTCCCGAGGTTGTGATGCGATTTGGGTCGTTATTGACAGATTGACCAAATCAGCGTGTTTTATTCCTTACAGAATGATATACGGACACGACCAGATGGCAGAGATTTATGTCAGAGAAGTGGTCAGATTGCATGGCGTGCCAAAGTCCATTGTATCAGATCGTGATCATCGATTTACTTCACACTTTTGGCACAGTTTGCAACAAGCTCTAGGTACGAAATTACATTTGAGTACTGCATATCTTCCTCAGACAGACGGACAATCAGAGAGGACTATCCAGACATTGGAGGATATGCTTAGAGCTGTAGCGCTAGACTTTGGCACTAGTTGGCAAGATTCCTTACCACTTTGTGAATTCTCCTACAACAACAGCTATCAGACGAGTATAGAGATGGCTCCGTTTGAAGCATTGTACGGCAAGAAGTGCAGATCCCCTCTTTATTGGGATGATATATCTGAGGTACCTGAACTTGGGCCTGACATGATTCGAAATACGACTGAGAAAGTAAAGCTGATTCAGCAGAGAATGAAGACAGCTCAAGATAGACAGGCCAAATATGCAAATATTCGACGTCGACCATTAGAATTTGAGCAAGGAGATAGAGTATTTCTGAAGATTTCTCTTTTCAGAGGCATTGTCAGATTTGGCAAGCGAGGAAGTTATCTCCACGCTATATTGGGCCGTATGAGATTCTGGAAAAAATAGGTGTGTGCCTATCAACTCGCTATTCCTCCTTCTCTATCTGGGATACATGATGTCTTTCATGTGTCTATGTTGCGGAAATATCTTCCTGATGCTTCTCATGTTCTTCAGCCAGACGAGGCAGAACTTGAAGAAACTCTGAGTTATTTCGAGAAAACAATTCAGATTCTAGATCGTAAAGAAAAGCAGTTCAGAACGAAGACTATTCCGCTTGTGAAAGTTCAGTGGAGTCGTCATGGCATTGAAGAAGCTACTTGGGAGATTGAATCAGACATGAGACAGAAATTTCCAGAGTTATTTCAATGATGTGAGTTTCTTATTCAGTTTCTGTTATATATTCTTATTTTATGTGATTTGGTTGCCTGCGATTTCGGGGACGAAATCATGTCTCAGAGGGGGAGAATTTTAATGCCCGAGATTTTATCCTTTTAATCCGAGATTATTAATTTATGAATTGATGTGATTATGAAAGGACAACTCCGAGACAAGATTTGGGAAATCATGAGTATTGTGTGTGTGAAATCCAGCAGGCATCGCGCACATGCGCGGAGATGAGGCGCGCATCTGCGCGAGCAGCAAGTGCCGAGGCAGAAGACATCGCGCATATGCGCAAGACTAGGCGCACATATGCACGAGCATGTGTAACAGCCAAATGCCGAGACAGTAAGTCTCGCGCATATGCGCGAGAAGAGGCACGCAAATGCGCGAGCAGATGGATTTGTCATGTGCCGAGACAGTAGGTCTCGCTCATATGCGCGAGGACCGGGCGCGCATATGCGCGAGCAGTGATCTATAAGAAGTTGCCACTTGTCTTGCCATGCATGGGGACATGTATAAACCTTCATTCCATCTTCATTTCCTTCAGAATTCTCAGAGGAAAACCGAGACCTTCCATGGAGATTCTCAAAGTTTTCTCTAAATCTTAGAATTTTGGTTGTGCAAGATCCGGCCGTCTGATTTTCAATCCGAGTTTAGTTCCGTACTTCTCCTGTCAAGAGCTTCAAAATGATGTAAGTTTTATTACTTTCCTGTATGGTTCGAGAATTCGGTATTGAAGAAATCATGATATGATTGATATTATGTGTTCTTGAGATTATAATAAGTCTGTAATCGAAACCAGATCGAAGAACGGACAGTTTATTCAATTGTTATCAATTTTCAGCCTATGTTGAATGAGATTGTACAGATTTTGTAATTGTGAGCTATAATTGTATTGATTATGAGTTGTGATTTGTATCTGTTGATATTTGAGTTGCCGGATATATCGAGATTGCGATGTTATGCCGTCGAAACAGAAGCAGATTGAGTATTGATCAAATCATGTCTTGCTTTGAGTTGTATATTGATATTGTACTTCTCAATAATGTCATTCTAGAGTTGGTATTGAAGGCTTCGAAGACTGAACAAAGCCAGATTGAGATTTGAATAAGTCAAACCAGGAACTACAAAGAGAAAAGTATAAATCAATGTTAAACCGGGAAAGATTAACTCGAGTAAGAGATAACTTGAGTTTCCCAAAACCACATACTTTATTGTAATTACTTTGATGTGTTTGCAATTCTTGAGATTGATATACTTAGTCTATTGAGTTATAGCAAAGCATGCATTATGAGTCTTTGGCAGAGGTGCCAAGTCACTGGACATTTGGTTTATGTCGATGTGCTTAGGAGAAGATCGACTCCTATTATAGAGATTCGATATAGTGGGCCAAAGTCTGGGAATAAGAATATACCACCACCTAGCTAGGAAGAGTAGGTGGGAGACTTGTTACGTTCTTATTCAAACCGGGATCCCTAGATAAGAGTCGAGTCAAAGAGTAAGAGTTAAAGAGTTTGATTTATGGTTTTGTATCGATTTATGTTTTCGTAGATTACGATGCATATTGTATTACAAATGTTATATGCTTTTGTATATGCCTGTTTGCAATGCATGTATACATTGTTTATACTCGGAAATATGTTTCTCACCGGAGTTATCCGGCTGTTGTTGTGTTTGTATGTGTGCATGACAACAGGTGGGACAAGATCAGGGTCGAGAAGAGCTTGATAGATCGAGATTAGAGTGGTGATCCAAGCTTAGAAGTAGAGCTGTTGTTCAACACATGACATGTAGTTGATAAACATTAGTTTGTTATGACTTTCTTTTGTACAAGACTTGTACTTTTGATCATGTTGTATATGTTGAACTTGATCTTGTAATTTGAATAAGATGGGACCTAACTTGTTGTAGAAATTTGTACATTTGTGTAGAAGGTGTTCAACATTTAAAAAAAAAATTTGCGACCCAGTTTATTTAATTGATCTATTTAATCCTAATGATGATTGAAAAGAATGAGTTAGCGTCCGGGTCCCCACAACCTCATCAGGTCGAAGTACATGTGATGGATCTGGTTCATATTTTATTAACATAGAAACATGAAATACATCGTGAATGGCAGATAAAGCTAGTGGCAATGCCAACCGATAAGCAAGATCCCCAACTCGGATCAAGGATTTCGTATAGGCCAACATATCGAGGAGATAATTTCCCTCACACGCCGAATCGAACAGTGCCTTTGAAGGGAGATATTTTCAAAAATACTTTATCACCTTTCTGGAATTCTAAGGGTCGTCTTCGTTTATTCACATAACTCGTTTGATGATCCTAGGCAGCTTTCATTCGCTGTCGAATCAACTGAACCTTATCATTCATTTCCTGTATCATTTCAGGTCCAGTCATCTGTCATTCACCAATTTCATCCAAGAATAACGGTGATCTACACCGTCTCCCATAAAAAGCTTCAAACGGTGCTAGACCAATAATCATTTGGAAGCTATTATTATAAGAAAATTCTACCAATGATAAAGTATCTTGCTATCCCATTTTGAAATCCATTACAACATCACGTAACATATCTTCTAACGTTTGAATTGTACGCTCGGTCTGATCATCAGTTTGATGATGATAAGCAGTACTCATAGCCAAACGCGTACCCATAGCTTCTTGGAAACTACCCCAGAATTTAGAAGCAAATCTGGGATCACGATCAGATACACTCGAGACTGGAACACATGCAGTCTCACAATATTCTCGATGCATAAACGGGACATTCTCTTATAAGGATAAGTCCACTCATACGGAATAAAATGTGCAGATTTCGAAAGTCGATCGATAATAACCCAAATAGCATCACAACCTTTGGGCGAATGAGGTAAATGAGTCACAAAATCCATACAATATGTTATCAATTCCATTTTGGAATTTCAAGACTATGGAGTAATCCTCCAGGTTTCATTCTCTCGGCTTTCACTTGCTGGCAGACAAGACATTTCGAAATAAATTCAGCAATGTCCTTCTACATACGTCTCCACCAGAATTGAGGTCTTAATGTCAAATATATTTTTCTACCTCCAGGGTGAATACCGTATTTGCTACAATGTGTTTCGTGAAAAAAGGCAGATTTCAAATCAGAATCATCAGGAACTACCAATCGACCATTAAGTCGTAAAGAACCATCAGAAGAAATCTGAAATCCAGAAGGATGTCCTGCAGATACAAGTTTTTTAGACTTTTGAATCTGAGCATCGCTTTGTTGGGCCTTTCGTATTTTAGATATCAAGTTCGGCTCAATTTGCAATGCTGATACAGTGACAGAATTCCAATTCAAGTGAAAAGTCCAACCAGAAGTACATATATCCTCATGTACTTTGGCGACATTAACAGAAGCTAAAACAGAATCATTAACTTTACGTCTAAGGGCATCCGCAATAACATTCATCGATCCAAGGTGATACTGAATCTCACAATCAAAATCTTTCAAAAATCCATCCACCTTGCGTTGCCTCATATTCAAATCAGATTGAGAAAAGAGATATTTCAGACTCTTATGGTCTGAATAGATAACAAATTTTTCTCCGTACAAATAATGGCGTCAAATCTTCAGAGCAAACACAATGGCGGCTAATTCCAGATCATGAACAGGATAACGAGTTTCATGAGATTTTAATTGACGAGATGCACAAGCAACCACCTTTCCATGTTGCATCAGAACAAAGCCCAAACCTTTACCAGATGCATCTGTACACACTACAAATCCTCTGGTACCTGAAGGAATAGTAAGCACATGTGTTGTGGTCAATCTCGTTTTTAATTCAAAGAAACTAGCTTCACATTCATATGACCAAATGAATCGTTGATTCTTCTATGTCATTTGAGTAATAGGTTTAGCTATTTTCGAAAATCCTTCAATAAAACGACGATAATAACCAGCCAAACCCATGAAGCTACGAATATCAGGAACATTCATAGGTCTCGGCCACTTCAATACAAGCTTCAACCTTCGCATGATCAACAGATATGACATGTCTTGAATTGACGTGGCCCAAAAATACTACTTTTTCCATCCAGGATTCACATTTGGGCAATTTAGCATATAAATGCCCATTGCAAAGAGTTTGAAGTATAAGTCTCAAATATTCAGCATGCTCCTTTTTCGATTTCGAATATACAAGAATATCATCAGTAAAAACAATAATGAATCGGTCAAGAAAATCCCCAAAGACACGATTCATTAGATCCATAAAGACAGCATGAGCATTAGTGAGACCGAAAGACATAACCAAAAATTCATAATGGTCATACCTGGTACGAAAAGCAGTCTTAGGTACATCTTCTTCTCGAACTCGTACTTGATGATAACCAGAACGAAGATCAAACTTAAAGTATACAGAAGTACCCTGAAGCTGATCAAATAAATCATTAATACGAGGAAGCGGATACTTATTTTTCACAGTAGCCCGATTCAGTTTCCTATAATCGATACACATTCGCATAGTAACATTTTCGAACAAATAAAACTGGAGCTCCCCAAGGTGATACACTCGGTCGAATATATCCCTTATCGAGAAGATCTTGTAATTTTTCTTTCAATTCTTTCAATTCCAATTGTGTCATGCGATAAGGAGCTTTAGAAATAGGTGCAGTCTCCGGCATAAGATCAATACTAAATTCAACTTCTCGATGAGGAGGAAAATAAGGAATCTCATCGGAAATACATCTGGGAACTCTTTCGCAACAGAAATATCAGATAAAGAAGGCTCCTTCTTCGAGACATCAACAGCGTAGATAAGATAACCCTCATCCCCGCTAAACAAAAATCGAGACATTTCCAAAGAGGATACCAATGGAATTTTAGCTTGAGAACCCTTGCCATAAAAATTCCACTTAGGTCCATCAACAGGTCAAAATCAAACCACCCCATGAAATCAATCGACAGTAGCTCGATTTGTTGTCCAGATATCCATGCCAACAATACAATCAAAGTCGTGCATTGGGAGGACAATAAAATTCAGGAACATCACATTATCCTCGTATATCAATACACAATTATGCACAACTTGCTCAGACAGAATAATCTTTCATGCCGGCGTGGCTGTCGATAACGTATCATACAATGGGGTACACATAATATCATGGGATGGAAAAAATGCATGAGATATGAATGAGTGAGATGCTTTTGTACCAAATAAAACACGTGCAGGATAATCGCAAAGCATGCAAATACCTGCAATCACACCACCAGGAGCTTCTTTCGCTTGATCTTTGGTC
This sequence comes from Primulina tabacum, assembly GCF_025594145.1. Classification (NCBI taxonomy): domain Eukaryota; kingdom Viridiplantae; phylum Streptophyta; class Magnoliopsida; order Lamiales; family Gesneriaceae; genus Primulina; species Primulina tabacum. The sequence goes on from NC_134552.1 coordinate 18,341,472, forward strand.
ATGGCATACACTCGAACTTGAGGAGGGCCTTGGGCACTCTCACTACCAGGTCCTCTATATCGTGGAACATTTGACTGCTGGAAAGAGGGAACATGAACAGTAGGTCTCATCGTACTAGGATCACCTCGAAATTTTGGCCGGGGTTGGGAAAAAGTCGTACACCTATTCGGACATACTCGAGAGAAATGGTCTTCCTGTCCACAATGGTAACAAGTACCAAACATACCCCGACACTGCTCAATAGTACGTTTGCCTCCACAATGGGTACAATTGATAAGTGCATTTTGTGCACATAAATTATCCCTATAATTCATATAGATTGTTAGTTTTCTTGGGCAGAATTATGCGTTTTTTGTTATTTTTGGTGTGATTGCAGAAATTTAGGTACGGCCACGACATGGGCATGAAAATGAACTAAAATGGCGCTTAGGAGAAGAAGTGTGAGCAAATCAAGCACTGAGGGCAGTGAGACCCGTGCATATGCGCGCGAGACCAGAGAACCTCGCGCATATGCGCCGGACATAAGCGTGCATATGCGCGCGCAAATCAATTTTGGATGAACAAAACAGAGGACTCCGCGCATGTGCGCGGAGCAATGGCACCCATGTGCGTGCAAGAAGAGAGCCAACACACAGAAGGACCCGCGCATATGCGCGAGACTTGGTCGCGCATATGCGCGCGGCACGATGTTCAGACTTAAGTAGGTCAGTCGTGGATTTTGAAAAGGGGTTCGAAATCTTGGAAGCAACAGCCGACATATCATAGAGAAAAGGAGCGAAAAAGTGAGAGCCAACGGAGACAGAGCGCAAAGAACGGAGGCTGAAGACGCTTAATCCGGACACGGAGATGCACTTTCATCTCTCTTCAACACGTTTCTAATTCAGTTCTTTACTTTTACGTTTTAATGATTAAAAACAGGTTTTGTTGTGATCTAGATTTGAGTACTAATTTTATTTTTTTGAGATTGACGTAGTCGTGGTCGAACCTATGTTATTGACATTTGAATTTTCATTGAACTAATTCATCGTGTTTATTTGTGATTTCTTGTCTTTAATGCTTTTGGATTACTGGCCATAATTCGACTGATCTAATAATTGAGATCTAACACTCGAAAGAGGGGATTGAAATTAGGACAGGAGAAATCACATTGTCAGATGTTTATAACGTGCAAAAGACGTATAAATTTGGCGAATCCATAAGAGAACCTTGTATGCATTTATTACGTGTTACATGATTTTGAATAGACATATTAAAATCGATAATAGGTAATACAGTTCTATTTATCACTTGAAAAAGGGAAAAGAAAATATTGTGAGTTCTTGGTTAATAAATATGGTGCAAATTAATAATATGTTAGACGATTTTAATTTAGCATAAGGGAGACTCGACAAAATCATATCTCTAGATTGCTCTACTCACTGAATCTCGACTGTGTGCATAAGATTTACATAATTCGCTATTTTATCTGAATTGATTATAAACCAACTCTTTGATTTTTCTAAATAAAGTTGAGCTATGTCAATGATGGTACTTAATATACAATTTTAAATAATTACTCTTCGTGGGATCGATATCTGTACTCATACCAGTACTAAAACTTGACACCGTACACTTGCGGTAGTGAAAATACGCAACAAGTTTTTGGCGTCGTTGCCGGGGAGTAAAACTATTTAATTGTATATTGATATCGTTACTAAGTAGTCTTGACTTTAATTTAGACTTTATTTTATTTTCTTTTTGCTAGTTTATAATATCTGCTGTTTTGCAGTGCATGCGAAGATACCAAAATCCCGATTTGCTTATTTTTGATCCGGAGATCGAAAGAACTGCGAGAAGACTAAGAAAAGCTAGAAGGGGAGAAATCTTAGCAATGGCTGAGAATAGGGAAAACGACAGACATATCTTGCCGGAGGCCATACCTATCAGAGATCACTTCCGACCAGTGATCGACACTCACTATTCTGGCATTGCAAGAGGGACCATCAACGCCTTTCGAACTAAAACCTGCCCTGATTAATATGGTCCAACAAAACCAGTTCGCGGGGACTGCTACTTCTGATCCTCACGTTCATTTGAGGACTTTCCTGGAGATCACGGACACGGTAAAAATTAATAATGTTCCTGATGATATTATTAGATTGCGTTTGTTTCCGTTTTCTCTCAGGGACCAAGAAAGAGGATGGATCCAATCATTGCCGTTAGGGAGCATTACGACATGGAAGGAGTTAACCACGAAGTTCCTTTCTAAATATTTTCCCCCCGCCAAGTCTGCACAATTGAAGATTGAGATCAGCACTTTCAAGCAGACTGACTTTGAACAGCTTTACGAGGCGTGGGAAAGGTATAAGGAATTGTTGCGGAGGTGCCCGAATCATGGCTTTGAAGACTGGGTACAAATCGAGCTTTTCTATAATGGGTTGAATGGTCAGACACGTACAATAGTGGATGCAGCGGCAGGTGGCACAATCTTTGCCAAATCTCCTGCTCAAGCCTATGACTTGCTTGAGCAGATGACTATTAATAGCTACCAATGACCGCCTGAGAGGTTAGGAGTAAAGAGAACAGCTGGAGTCTATGTAGTGGATCCGACTACATCGCTCACCTTCCAAGTTTCTGCACTAACCACCCAATTAGCAGCTATGAACAAGGTGAGCACAGCAGAGGGTGAAAGTGCACCGGTTGTTGTTGAAGAAACACATTTTCTTGAAGAAGTCCAATACATCAACAACAAGAATTTTGGAGGCTATGGAGGATATCGATGTAACCCTTCCCCTAATACTTATCACCCTGGATTGAGAAATCATGAGAATTTTTCATATGCAAATAATAAGAATGTATTGAATCCTCCACCGGGGTTCAATACATCAAATGGGGAAAGGAAGCCATCATTTGAGGATTTAGTTGTGACTTTTGTTGCTGAATCTGGCAAGAGAATGGCTAGGACTGAGTCTAGGCTTGATAACCTAGAGATCCACATGGCAAATATTGGTGCTTCTTTGAAAATCTTGAAGTCGCAAGTTTGGCAGATAACAAAACAACTCACATTTCAACCGTCAAGCACAGTACCAAAGACTTTAGAACCGAGTATGAGAGAGGTGAATGCTCTTTTCATACAACATGAGGAGGTTGGAATGATAGAAGTAGAAGAGAAAAAAAGTTGATCATAAACCCAGCTGGGAAGATAAGCCGACTCCAAGCAAAGAGAATCGAGGTAAGACAGGTAAGAGTTATGATTTTAACCAATGCATTGATATTTCTTTACTTTCCTATCCCCAAAGATTTTTACAATTGAAGGCTGAGTTTCAAAAGGAAAAAAGTCTTGAAAATCTCAAGAACCTACACTCTAACGTTCATTCTGCAGAGCAGGATGAGGTGGCATTTACTTTTCACCTTGTCAAAATACCACAGGACTAAGTTTACAGATGGCAGATAAATCGATCAGGACACCATTGGGCATTGTGGAAGATGTTGAACTTAAGATTGACAAATTGAAAGTTCTAGCAGAATTCGTGGTACTCGATATGGGGAATAGTCAGAACGTTCACGTCATTCTAGGACGACCATTATTGGCTGTTGTTGGAGCCATCATTGACGTGAAACGAGGAAAGATGACCATGGGAGTTGAAGGTCAACTGGTGGCAATAAGGGCATCCAAGAAAGCATACGACCCACCATGAGCAAGATTAGTGACAGTCGAGCTGATGACGTTAAACCAAGTGCTGTATGGGAGACAATCCACATTTATTTTAGCATTCGTTTTTTTTTCTATTTTATTTTATTTTAATTCTTTTTGTTGATTTTAATTTTCTCTATTCAAGTATTAACTTGAATTGTTTTATTTTTGCAAGTATTAAAAAATCGAAAAGCTACTGGACAGAGTGCCTCGCGCATATGCGCGATTTATTTTCGCGCACATGCGCGATACCCCACTCGGAAGGCAGAAGGTTTGGCGCATATGAGCCATTCAGGTTGCGCATATGCGCAAGAATACAAGGTGCCCAACTCGGAAGGCAGAGACCTTCGCGCATATGCGCTACTCATGGGCACGCATATGCGCGATATGACACCATGCACAACAGTAGCCTTCGCGCATATGCGCCGATTTAAGACGCGCATATGTGCGCGACCTATTATTAAAAAAAATGATCGCGAACCCTCATCAGAACACAGCCGCTCCCCCTCACCAAAATCACCATACCCCTCGTCCGAAACACCAAACTGCCGCCCCCGCCCCTCTCTACAAGTTGCACTCCGAAGCTTCAATCACCACCACAATTTTCGACACACTCCGATTTCTGACCGTTTTCTCGTTCAAGGTTTTATTCAGATTTTGCTCTACCCTTCAGAATAGTTGGAATTTGTGCTCGATCTACTTGGGGAGTGTTTGATATCGTCAATTTGTTACTTCTCGTTGTTCTAAAGTAGTTTGTGACTGAGTTTGCACGTTCTATTGCTAACCGGATTAGTTGGTGGGTTAGATTATATCTGCTACGCACATTGGGGTGCGATTACGGGATTTTGGCTCTTCAGTTGTTGAATTAAGTGTGTGGGTGTGAGTTTTGCATTATTAATTGATATGGTGCCGAAAAGGAAATCAAAGAAGGGTGCTTCTTCTTCCGCAAGTTTTGATACGCACCGATTTTTGAATGAGGAAAACCAGCAAATTTATGAGAGCTCTATGACTCGGTCCATCATCCCGGAGAGGGGATTTAATTTATTGATTCCACGTGGTGTGATTGTGAATGAACTGGAACGAAGAAAATGGGTTGAATTTGCTCACCCTCCTCTAGATGTTGTGATCTCAGTTGTGCGGGAGTTCTATGCTAATCTGCGGATACGCCGTGACGAGTCGAAAGTATTGGTGAGAGGTAAATTGGTATCGTTTGACTCTCAAACGATAAACATGATCTATCAGATGCCTAGCCTTGACCAAGACGAGTACAGTGAATTTCTGGAAAAGGGGGTTGATTATTCAGAGGTCATTTGGACCGTATGTCAGGCAGGTGCTGCATGGAAAATGAGCTCGAGTGGTCCAATTTCTCTAAAGAAATCCGATATGGACCTCAATTCAAGTGCGTGGACATCGTTCGTGTTGGCCCGGGTTCTCCCATCCTCGCACTACCATGATGTAACCAAAGACAAAGTTGCACTTGTCTTTGCTATTTTGATGGGCAAATCTGTTGACTTGGGGAAAATAATTTATGGATCGATTATGAGAGCCGACACAGGGTTAGCCACGGTCGCCCTTCCATGCCCTCATATTGTTACCGAGCTATGCAGACAGGCCGGCGTGGAATGGTCACCTAATGAGCAAGTTTAAAGCCGAAGGCCCCCATTGTTGCCTTCTTTGGAGCTGCCTCTTATATTCCCCACGAGTATCCAGATGAAGAGGAGCTCCCACAGCCACAGCTTTCACCACCGTCACCACCACCTGAGGCGGCCAGACAGCGCAGGGGAGATCGATTTCGTAGACTTGAGACAGAGATGGAGGACCAGAGGAGGTTTCTGGTTGAGCAGCGTCAGGTGCTGGATTCGCTTCAGTACCGCACCGACCATTTCATGGGATACATGATGGACTTCACTTCCGTGCTTGCTCAGCGGTTCCCACCTATAGGTCCAGAGGATCCGATGTTTCCCCAGCCACCGGCATGGCCATCTCAGTATCCTGGAGCCCCTTACCAGCCCCCACCCCAGAACATGGACGAGGATGACAACGATGGTGACGGCGAGCACTGACGCTCGTCGTGGGAGGTATGATTGTTCCGTTCTTTCCTGTTTATAAATTGAGGACAATGTATACTTTAAGTTTTGGGGGTGATTAATTTTGATGTTTATTTTAAAAATGAAAAAAAAATTAATTTAGTCTTTATGTCCATTTTTAGTCTTTAAATGGTTTTTTTTGTTTAGAGTTGTGGAATTAAGGTAATAACCAAACAATGATGAGAGTTGACCCGAAACACATGTTGTTCCATGATTACGAATCTAAATGCATGCTATCTTTACTTAACTGTTTACACACTAATTCACGATTGCTATGATTGTTGATACATCCGATGTCAAGAGAGTGTTCATGTGATTTGTGATTTGGAATGTATGAATGGACTCCAAAACCTGCATGTTGATTACTTGTTGTTGAGTTACATGTTCACTAACACAAAAATGATTCAGGCAGTCTTGGAATTATGTTGGGCATGTTTTTTCTTAAATAATTTGTCAATTGTTAGCCCTTTGAGCCTAAATAAGAATGAGATGTGTGATTTGTTCTGTTTGAATACCCGAAAACATGATCTATCTGTGTTTGTTGATTGGTAAATTGAAAGTAGTCTAGAACTTGGTTTGGCACTCTTCGAGGCGAGATACGGGTATTGTGTAACTTAGGGATGATTTAGGCGATTTTTGGAACGTTTGAGCCTTTCAGGCCTACCCATAACATCATATTATACCCTAGTGTCCCATGGTTGAGCTTAATGAAAATCGAATGGAGTGTGCCAAGGCACACAAAAGCCCCCATTCGTATCAATTCTAAATCCCTACGTCAACTACCAACTTTTGAGCATATACACTAGTACCAACCGAAAACTGAGAGAAAACGAACCTGTGTATCACTACAAAAGTTCTTCTCCCTTGTGCGCATATAAGAATATCATCGAAAAAAAAAAAGAGGAAAAAGATGAAAAGAAATAAATGAATTTCTATGCAAAAAAAAATGTTGTTGAGAAAAGGGAGAAGGAAAAAGTTGAATGAAGAATAAAAGAGTATGACGTATTGAGGTGAAAAAGAGGACAAAATGGTGAATATGTTGTGGCAAAGCAAGTGGATGTGAAACAAGAGGAAGAAGGAGAAGCGTGTTGAAAAATAAATTGGTTTGTTGCTCTCACCTTTGATTCCCTATCTTCATTTGTAGCCATTAACCATAGCCTAACGTTATAAGCTTAAAAGACCTATTAACCAAGTCACATGTACCCAATATACTAGTGGAGAAGAGTTGCCAAAGTTAAGCCTATGGACACTTGAAAAATGCTGTCGATAGACATAGAATTTGATTGTGTACATGTGCGCATCTCATTATATTAGACTTTGTTTGGTTAATTATAGTCTTAGATTGCCATTTTGTTTAGCCAAATGTTACCCTATAAGTCATGTTGATTTGTGAAGGTAAATGTGTGCCTCAATGGTTTTGCTAATTACATGTGTGTCGAGGAGTCCAGAATTTTTTGAGATAAAAAGTTATGAACTTATCGTGGCATTTGGATTGGGTAAACGAGAATAGCAAAACACACACGCATGTGAACTGTGAGTAATGTGGCATGTGTTTGATTCAATATGATGTAGACTGTAATCTCTGAGGCTAGTGGTTATCCTTTTATTCCACAATTCTTGTTAATACAGTTACTTTCTTTAGGATGTGTTAAGTTTAGACTAGCTAATGTTTTTTTTACTACTTTATTTTGCTCGGGACTAGCAAAAGTTCAAGTTTGGGGGGATTTGATAAGTGCATTTTGTGCACTTAAATTATCCTTATAATTCATATAGATTGTTAGTTTTCTTGGGCAGAATTATGCGTTTTTTGTTATTTTTGGTGTGATTGCAGAAATTTAGGTACGGCTACGACATGGGCGTGAAAATGAACTAAAATGGCGCTTAGGAGAAGAAGTGTGAGCAAATCAAGCACTGAGGGCAGTGAGACCCGCGCAGTGGCGCGCATATGCGCGCGAGACAGTGAGGCGAGACCATAGAACCTCGCGCATATGTGCGCGCGAAGGAATTCCGGATGAACAAAATAGAGGACTCCGCGCATGTGCGCGGAGCAATGGCGCATGGCGCATGAAGAGAGCCAACACACAGAAGGCCCCGCGCATATGCGCGAGTTTTGGTCGCGCATATGCGCGCGGCGCGATGTTCAGACTTAAGTAGGTCAGTCGTGGACTTTGAAAAGGGGTTCGAAATCTTGGAAGCAACAGCCGACATATCATAGAGAAAAGTAGCGAAAAAGTGAGAGCCAACGGAGACGGAGCTCGAAGAACGGAGGCTGAAGACGCTTAATCCGGACACGGAGACACACTTTCATCTCTCTTCAACACTTTTCTAATTCGGTTCTTTACTTTTACGTTTTAATGATTACAAACAGGTTTTTTTGTGATCTAGATTTGAGTATGAACTAATTTTATTTTCTACAGATTGACGTAGTCGTGGTCGAACCTATGTTATTGACGTTTGAATTTTCATTGAACTAATTCATCGTGTTTATTTGTGATTTCTTGTCTTTAATGCTTTTGGATTACTGGCCATAATTCGACTGGTCTAATAATTGAGATCTAACACTCGAAAGAGGGGATTGAAATTAGGACAGGGAAAATCACATCGTCAGATGTTTATAACGTGCAAAAGACGTATAACTTTGGCAAATCCATAAGAGAACGTTGTTTGCATTTATTACGTGTTGCATGATTTTGAATAGACATATTAAAATCGGTAATAGGTAATACAGTTCTATTTATCACTTGAAAAAGGAAATAGAAAATATTGTGAGTTCTTGGTTAATAAATATGGTGCAAATTAATAATATGTTAGACGATTTTAATTTAGCATAGGGGAGACTCGACGAAATCATATCTCTAGATTGCTCTACTCACCGAATCTCGACTCTGTGCATAAGATTTACATAATTCGCTATTTTATCTGAATTGATTATAAACCAACTCTTTGATTTTTCTAAATAAAGTTGAGCTATGTCAATGATGGTACATAATATACAATTTTAAATAATTACTCTTCGTGGGATCGATATCTGTACTCATACCAGTACTAAAACTTGACACCGTACACTTGCGGAGTGAAAATACGCAACAAGAATAAGGAGCAATAACAGGACTCCCTCGCTGGGATCCACTGGAACTAGAAGAAGATGAAGAAGCAGTAGAACAAGTCTTTTTAAACTTTCTACCTTTCAGACGCAAGGTAGGTTGCTGAGCTGATATTGGAGGTGAAGTAGCGTATTGAGGACCTCCTCGCCTTAGTCCAGCTTCGGCTGCCTTTGCTCTTTCAACTGCCTCTATTTAGCTCGTAGGCAAACCTGAAATGACAAAAGTATATATAGCAGAATGCAATCCATTCACAAACCTGTTATATTTCGCTTTTGCATTTGCCGCTACATGAGGCGCATATTTCAACAAAGTAGAAAATTTTGAAGCATATTCTGCAACAGTCATCGTTCCCTGTTGCAGGCTATTGAATTCATTCTCTTGGGCAGTATAATATGAAGGAGGAGAATAGTGCTCCAAAAATTGGGCCTTGAAGACATCCCATGTGACTTCAATCCCGGCCTCTTTCAGTCAAATCTCAGAGGCTTCCCACCAAGATTTTGCTCGGTGCTTTAATTGATACAGAGCAAGCTTCATTCTCCGAGGCTTGGAATATTCAACAATATTAAACAAGTACTCGATATCCTTCAACCAGGCCTTTGCTCTTTCTGCACTCTCGGTGCCAAAGAACCTCGGTTGTTTCAAATCCTGGAATCAAGCTATCACTATATCCATGGACATTCCTTCGAATTGTCCAACCATCCTCTCAGTACTACTACTAGCAATTTCATTTGTGGGATCCATCTACAAAATATAGTATGAATATCACAAATACATATCAATGATACATCAACATCATCTCAAATCATTAATCTCATCAAAGACTTACTCAAACTAAATCAAATAGGAGCAAGTAATATAAATAAATCAAACACATATGCACAATTCATTTGTGCCTATAACGTGTACACAAGACTCACTCGAGCATTCCCAGCTATGCTCTGATACCATAATGTGTGAGATCTTAACTCCTAATTGTGATTACAATGTAATTTGATTAGGGTTAATTAATTACAGCGAAAAAACGAGTTTAAATTTTCTTTACAATGAGCCCAAAATATATTATTTGAATACTAAAAATAGTATTTCAACTCACATCATAAAATATTCCCACACATAATCAAAACCAACTACATACAAACAACTCATATCCTCGGGAGATGTCCTGGTATATAGATACATATACATATATACCGGGATAGACCACTAAACCTCAAATCAAACGTGATTCCCTCCAGAAGTATCATCTCCAATCTCCTGATAACCTGAAATACCTGTCATTGTCCACACACAAAGACAACAACAGCCCCCTTTGGGGGTGAGCAAAGTTCCGTATAGAACAACAATCTTATATACAACATATATCTACACAATGATATATGATATGCAATGCATGTGTGTTGTGGAAATATCGGGTCAAATGCTCATCCACTGAGCATATATCGAAATCAATCAAATCGCTATCAAATCAATGCTCGAGCTGGCACAATGGCCTCAATCAGGGATACTCGTATGATAGCGTCGACAAAGCGCCATCATATCTCAAATCTCAACCAATCATCAGGGCCACAAATGACTATGCTTTAAAGGCCACATAATGTCAAACAAAGCATCATGTTCACAAACCCCAGAATCAAATCCAATCATATCAGGGTATCCAAGGATCATAGCTCAACGTGCATGTCATGTATCGATATATGTAGCAAATAATGTGCGTTAACAAAATATTTATTTTATACATCGATAATCCAATCATAATGTCATTTCTGCCACATCAACTCAACAAATAAGGCATGTAGATACATATTCTCAATCAAACATATATCATATGATACAAATACATGTCGTATGTTACTCGATCGCAATATTCCTCAATTCTTCGTTTCCAATCGATATAGCTTGAAGATTTTAGTATAAAAACTCTATTTACATCAATAACACATTCATTTCGATCAATAATTTCATCCAAATTCAACAATATAAGTTTCAAATATTTTTTGAAATTTTGAAAATTCATATCAAATCGAAATCATAACATAATTCAATTCCGACTTCAAAACTTAGTTTCTTGTCGATTATTCTATCACATATATGAATCTTGACTTCAAATATAAGTTATTCCAGCATTTCAATAAATAGAGGTGCTGAAACTAAATAAAACTTACCTCAAAAGAACGCTCTCAATGCGAGGATTCCGAATATATAATTTGTTTCAAGTTCTGATAGCGTGTCGAGATGATTTCGTACGATAGAAATCAAATTTCTCTCATTTATTCTCGAAGCTGCTGATAGGGAATGAAAGGAAACGTAACAGCAACTTGTTCTTATCATCTCACCGCTCTCGCGCTCGCGCTCGAGCGAGAGCGGTCACATCTCGCGCTCGCGCTCGAGCGAGAGCGGTCACATCTCGCTCTCGATCACGAGGTTTTCTGCCCTCCGGATGCGATTTGTGCCACGCTGGGGCGGTAACATCTCGCGCTCGAGCGCGAGATGTTCTGTCCAACATCCTCGGGTCCAAAGTAGCAAAAGTGGTCAACATGAAAGTTGTAGATCTATGTCTTAGCTTTCATTTTTCACCAACCTCACTCAATTTGGATATTGTACTCGAGTGTTATGATCATTCTCTCAAAATGTGTCAGTGTAGAAGCTGAAATACACGTTACATTTTAGAATGATTTTGCCCCTATTTTCAAATAGATTTGGATAAAACTCAAAACATGAATGTTTTAGTACTGTGTATTAACTTTCTAATGAAATTAGTCTCATTTCATTTGGACTAATACTCAGATAATTATGCTAGAAACCGTAAAATGTGTCACTTTTCTATTGCGATTTTGCATATTATTCAAATACAATTCAATTACTACTACAATCATTCATTAGCAAAACATATTTTCTCTAACAATATAACAATCTCATGAATTATCGATAATTAAAGTATAATTTACGATAATACGATTAACGGTTCTTACAATATATAAATTATATTGATTGAATTATCAAATTAGTTTAAAAAGGATTCTTTTTCTTTAATGAACGAAGAAATTAATGTGGTTCAAATTTTAAATTTTGTATTCTACTATTAAAATATAAAATCTATTTCGAAATTAATTTTGAGCTCATGCTTGAACTCGTCAAAATGCAAGAGCTCGAAAAATTATTAGCTCAATTTTAAACAATATTTTTTAAAATTTTAAACTATATTTTTATTTTATTTTATATATATTATTAATTAAAGTCAGTTCCTACAAAATAATAACTTATGATGTATTAGTTTTTATAGAATTCCAAAAATACCATTAGAATCGTCCAACTCCACAGTGTTGCTTTCCATCCTATTTTTCTTCGATCATTTCAGTTTCAAAAATTGATCTATTTTATTTTAGTTTTAAATAATGCAGAATTTCAATTTCAACTTTAAGTATACGATCTAAGACGAGTTCTAGATTTAGCTCAATTTTCATTCATGTAAATCATATTAGTTGATGATATCACATTTTAAAATATATAGGCCAAGAACTCCTAAATATTATTTACTGTCTCTTCCGAGTATCGAGTAAATTTTATTATTCTAATGACAATTTTGATATATCTATCAGAAATCAAACATCAAAATAATTTAATCAAATTATATGGTACTTTTTAACGATCTCAAAGGAAATTGTAGGCATCTCGAACATTAAAAAAATCCTATGTTGTCTACATATGATCCTATTAAAACCTCATATTCCGAGTGTTATATGTCGAAAAAAAAAATTAACATCCAATTTGTGATCAGTAATCTAAAAGGCAAATAAAACATAAATACACAAATAAATTGTACTAACAAATAATAATAGGCAAAATAATATTCAAAACATGAAAACTCAAATCAAGTTACGTCATTGTCTAGAAATAACCAATAAGTTTATTATCAAATAATTAAATACATAGATATATTCAAAAATATCATCATAAATCTAGACAAATAATAAAAATTACAGACTGAAGTTAATTCTCTGTCTCCAGATGAATTTCCCCCGTCTTGTTATTCAATTATCCCTTGTCGTTCGCTCTCACGTCTCAGAATTTTTGTTTATTTGGGTGTTGTGTTGTCCGGTGTTCTAGGGTAAAATAATAACGAAAAGTGTCTCCCTTCCTCTTCAAAAATGGTTGTATTTTTAATTTATATCATTAATGGGCGAAAAACGACGCACACACTCCAGTACATGAGGGTTTCCGAGCAAACAGGTGCTCTTGCTTGCGCTTGAAAATTGGCGCCCCTACGCCTCTGGATTTGTTCTACAACTTTTGTGCAACAAGCATAGCTCACTCGCGCTAGTTTTTTTAGTATGGTGCACTGCCAATTCTGCCCATTTTTTTTAATTTTTCTCTTTTCACCGATTTTCATGGTTTCTACACTTTTTAAGTGATGTTCTCCTACAATATAAATTTTAACTCATGTTTATGCTCAACACCAATGGAAAATATCAAATTAAGGACATATAGACATGACAAATTTTGCACTCATCAACTTAAGAGTGACTGAGAATTTTTTCATGATCTATGGAGGTCGAGAATTAAAATTAAAAGACTAAAACGATTCTAACTTCTAATCAGATGTGGATGATTCAAAATCAACATCTGGATTTGTATTAATCCTCAATGGTGGTATTTTCTCTTAGAAGAATTCCAAACAAGGCACCACAACCTATTCTACCACTGAGGTCAAATACATTGTTGCATCAGTTACATATTGCTTGAGAGAGTAGTCTCTGCAGATAACATTGTCGATCTACTAAAAAAGTCCCTGCCATGACCATTGTTTGAGAAGCATCGTGAATCAATGTGATTAAGATCTACAAGTAGTTGGATATAAGACATGTGAGATATTGTTAGTTTTGACAATAACCTACCGGTTTTTACTGTTTGTGTATATTTTTCTTGCACCCAAGATGCAGCAAAAACAATTAGTTTTGACATTCAAAACTTTCTTGAGAGTCGTATGGTGCTAAATCCAAAAATATGATAGTTATTGAATGTTACCTTTAGTAATTGAATCACTTGGCTCTGGCTATTCTGATTTCTTAAGCGGATATGTCTCTTGTAGTATTCTCTAGAAAGATTTACGGATCAATATATTTTCTTTAATCTCCAAATCGAGTACATGATTCATGAAAATGTTACTCGTTTAGACTACACTATAAATCCAAAAAAATTTGTGTGTTGAGATATATCGTCGAAAATTGGTAGGATTCCAGCAGCGACATGAAGACGATGCTGTGGGGCAGCGATGGACGTCGATGACGTATGAGAGGTATCAGCCATGGCGTGTACTCCAAAAAGTGGTGGCCAAATTTCACTTGTGATTGTGTTGTGTATTGTATGTTGTCAACTCTTGATTACAAATATTTATTTGTCTATAACAAATATACTTGGATCCTTCTAGAACTATTACTTTTCACCTTGTCAAAATACCACATGTAATCATCAACTCTTGATAGGATATGATTGGATAAGACAAGACATTATCTTATTCACGTGTCTCTAGAACATTCTAGAACTCCATGTTTGATTAGAACACTTCGAGTTTCCTATAAAATAATCTAAGATTGTACTTACATCATAATCTCGACCGATAATCAGATATCGTCGATGAGATGAGGACACAAAAATCGTTATTATGATGTGAAATCAAAATTTTCGAAAGCCCGCTATTAATTTGGGACAATCGACAATTTTACAACTCCTTCAAAAAATTTAGACAGTTACACTCTCCTCACAGATTTAGCAGTCATGCTAACTCTTAAAACTTCCATATGTGGAAGCTACTTATAAACACTTTTATAAAACATTTTTTTTATCTACATCAAACTTAATAATAAAATTCAACTCCTTGAATTTGACTATCTCAACAAGGCCACAAAAATTAATACTTGCGTAACTCTCAATGGTTAAATGATACAACTAATCGTGGGTCCACAAATCATGTGAACATTTGTCTTTTTATATGGGCTTACCCTTGTTAGTCTAATTAGGTGCATCAGCCATTTTTTCACAAGAACATTATAACTCATTTATGATTGCACTCATCAAATCATAGTAAGAATTTCTAGTAGTATCGTCTTATGATTCTCTAAGTATAGCTGATAATATCTACAAGAGCTAGCAAGTTATGGTTACCGTGCAGTAAGGTCATTTCATCTCATATATCATATTGAATCTGTAACTATTGGTATATTAATCGTTTCATATGAATTCGATAATGATGTGATGTACATTTGAGCAATCATAGTGGCATCGTGTGTGCAACTAAGGAAACACTTTTTTTCTAAAGCACATCACATACTATGGACATATATTTTTTTATAATATTAACTCATCAGATAGAGATAGCAACTTTCCCACGGGTTTGGAGCCCCGCAGGCAAAATCCCGAAACGGGGATGGGGATCCCCAATTTTTTCTGGTTTGGGTTCGGGTTCGGGGTGGGTGTGGGATTACTATCCCCATTCCCGAACTCGGTCCCGAAAATAATATCAATAATAAAATAATAGTATTATTAGTATTAATAATATAATAATATTATTATTATTTAAAATATTAATAATATTATTATTATTAATATTGAAATTATCACTAATAATAATAGATAATAATAAGTTTTAGTTTGAGAAAATTTTCGAATCCGTCATCGTCTTACCATATTAATATTTTTGAAACGGAGATGAGGGCGGGGATGGGAAGTTGATCCCCGAAGTTTCGGGTTTGGGAATTCCCCGAACCCGAAATAGCGGGGATCGGGGCGGGTATGGGGATGGAATTCGGGGACGGGGATGGGAATGGCAAACCCGCCCCTGCCCCATCTCATTGTCATCCCTATCATCAGATCACATGAGATATCCGCATTCATAGGTGAGTGAAAAATCCCATACTACAATTCATTGGCTTTTGTATGTCAAAACTACACCCAACCTCTCTATCTAATGGCCTTCATGGAGTTGGTGAACGATTCAAAGTGTAGCACTAGTATGTAGAGCCTCTATGTCATATTTAGTGAAAGAACAAATGGTGTATAACCATAACCGCAGAATTATCTAATAAAAATGACGATCACTTGAAAAATCTAAGGGAGGGTTGTTCAGTTACTCATCTCACAAGCACTCATCTATATGATTGGACATCTCTATGTCTTAACTAGCGTGTAAAATCACATGTGCTAGTCTCGAGCTCGAGTGAACTTTAGCTATATTTTAGGTGGCTGAATGACTAAGAACTAGTTTAGAATATATCGTAACTTTAAATGTGTTTCATGATTGACGTGACTTTTACGACCTCATTGTACCATAATATATTAAATGTCTTTACATATACATCTTGCATGTATATATAAATAAAGTAAATGTCATCATGTAAAAGATTATTAAAATAAATATTGTTTGTAACATAAGAGTCAATAAAGCTCAAGAAAAAAGTTGATTTGCTTGACATGTACTCTAACAATCTTACACTTGCTCTATAGGCAACTACGCATAGATCTCATACTCATTGTTTCACGATATTTTTCAAACAATGATCCTGGCAAGGGATTTGTAAGTGGATCAACAACATTATCTGCTGAAGTAAATCTCTCAACCGATATGTGTTTTCTTCCCACAATCTTGATGATGTGTAAGTTCCTCAGTATATGTTTGCATCACGAATGAGACATTGACTCCTTTGCTTATGCAAGGGCACCAGTGTTGTCACAGTATACTTGGATTGGAACAAATCCATTTGGAATAATGCCCAACTCTTGGACGAAATCTCATATCCAAACAGTCTCTTGTGCTGCAACCGATGCAACTATGCATCGGCCTAAGTTGTTGAATATGTTGTGATGTCTTGCTCGGAACTCTTCTAAGAGAAAACACCACCATTGAGCTTGAATAAAAATCCATATGTTGATTTCAAATCATTCACATTTGATTGGAAGCTAGAATCAGTGTAGCATTACAATTTAATTATCCACCTCCATAGACCAAGAACAAATTTGTAGGCTTTCTCATGTACTTGATAACATCTTCACAGCTTTCTAATGCTATGGAGCGGGGTTCAGCTGATATTTGCTTACAACACTCTGCGCAAATGCTACATTGGGTAATGAAGTAAGAATACATATATTTGATGCTAATATTTAGTGAAACACATACATTTGCATGGATCAAATACAGTATCATGTGCACGTTCCACTTTTCCTAGAATATGGGCTTTGGTCATTTCAGACATGACTCACATATATTAAGAGAGTTTATATCTGACAAATCAAATATGACTTCTCCCACTAACTTGTGTATTCTTCTTTGGGAAATATGTCATAATCAAGCGTGCCACAAATGTGCTTGGTTAAGACTTTCTCGTTTTCATTTGTTTGTTCTTGAAATTGTGTTAACTTAGACATCATTAAATGAAATATCTTTTTAACTTGGATATCATTAAATGAAATATCTTTTATTTTTAAGATGTAGATATCGTTTTCTAAATCGCAAGTTCTAATTAAACATTCATTCTTGTAAATATTGCAAATACATTTAGCAAAAGAACAAGAATATCTATCTATATCAAGCATATAAACGAAAATAATATTTTTAAATAAAGTAAGAACATATAAAACATTTCTAAAAAATAACTTAAAATTATTGTTCAAAAATAAGTAAATATCTCCAATGACCTTTGCAACAACTCTTACTCCATTTCTCATCCTTAAGAATGTCTTACCATCTCTAAGCTTATTGCTTCTCATCATTACTTGCATATCATTGCAAATGATAAGATCCATATCTAGTATCTAATACCCAAGAAGAAGAGTTAATTGAGACATTTACTTCAAAATAGAATATATCATTGCCAGAATTCTTATGAGATATTTATTCAATGCAAATGCGCTTCCAATTTCCAGAATTCTTACAGTGGAAACAAACTTGTTCTGATTTATTGGTCTTTATCGAACCTTGAGTAGCCTTCAGAGCATATTTTTTACTAGGTTTAATATTCTTGGAAGGGGAAAAACTTTTCTTTCCCTAGTTTTATGGTGTTTTTTTTCCTCCCAAACCACTAGAAGAATATATTTCTTTCTTTATGGTAGTCTTTTAAGTTGTAAGCATATAGACCAATTTGCAAGGTTGGCCTCGAGCTTATTCTTATTGTATTCACCACAAAAACCGTCAAATGAGGAAGGAACGACAAACAAATGATGCCATCATGGTACTCGCGAAAATCAGCAATTCCAAATCCACCACTATCTTAATAAGCCCAATCATTGTACATCATGTTCATGGACCGAGGTCCCATATTGCATGCGTGTAGTCATGATCTTCTAGTATGCCTTAATATATGAACATCAGCACCATACTACTCTTGCAGGTGCAGTGAAATGTCAGTTGTATTTATTATTTCCTCAAAATGCCTTTGTAGTTCATTTGATAAAGAAGCGAGCATATAATACTTTAACTTACAGGCTATGGTCTCACTATCTCGTGCTTTTACAGTTCAACAAAACTAACATTTTGGGCACCTCTTTTGGAAGAGACTTAGTTAAGTATGCACGTCATCTTTTTTCGATGCCAGAATAATTTTTAAGTTTTTTAGCCAATCTTGATAGTTAGGTCATGTTAGATTGTTTTGTTCGAGTATAGTAGATAGCAGATTACATGATAAAATCGCAGATTAAATGAATATGAAACCGATAATCATTGCTGAGTATTTTTAAATATTTCATAAGACATAAAATATGGTCTTTAATTTTATGGATTACCTCCCACTATTTTGATATTTTCACTGCCCTATGATCAAAATGAGAAATCATATTTCTTTGGTGAGTATGTGAGGCCCCAATTTAGCAAACCATGATCCCGAATAATATCAACCAATCATAATTTTCAAAAGGTAAAGACAAATTGCATTTCATACAATCCCCATAAAATTTGTCATACGTGTGTTAAGGATATAACAATATGATGTCATTTATCTTCACGTATCGAGCCCGACCCATCGATGTTGAATCATAGAAGATGATCGTCATGAGATCCCTCAATAATATGAGTCGAATTCATGTGAGTTCCACCTAATTCACATCAAGTATTTCAGTAAAAGTCACAATTTATCTTCTTCCAGACCTCCCAATAATATGAGTCAGATATTGACCACGAGTAACATTTATCATACAACCAATGATTGATGGAAGGCAATAAAAATTTAAAATCTTTATAATTTTCTTTTTAAAGGATTGATATAAATTTTAATCATATTCAAAATAAGAGATTTTAATTTTGAAACGTGTCTCATCATTTTTAACTTTAAAATTGTGTCATGTTTGTTTGTATTTTTTCGAATTCATGCAAATCTTGTTATTATTATTATAATAACACATGTACT
Source organism: Primulina tabacum (assembly GCF_025594145.1). Lineage (NCBI taxonomy): Eukaryota > Viridiplantae > Streptophyta > Magnoliopsida > Lamiales > Gesneriaceae > Primulina > Primulina tabacum. The sequence goes on from NC_134552.1 coordinate 18,360,724, forward strand.
GATTATTTAATATATCATATACATCATATAAATAATAAATAAAAGATGATCGATCATCAAGCTATTTGATCCATGTGAGACATACATGTATGAAAGATATAAGTCCAAAAACCTACGCAAATGGAGAGATGCACATACAATATTACACAAGTTTCTAATATTTTACATGTGTTCAATCTTCAAAACACTTGATGATTGGACCCACCATTTTCTAATGTTGATTTCCCACTAAATAAATATTTACATTAAATTTTCATGAAATATAAATTTAAGGGGTAAGAACAAGCCATAAACCACTCTTACTTTAATAATTATCAAATAAATAAAATTAAAATATTGTAAAATATCATGACATACACATATCATATTGGTTATGGATCTCGATCATTCTTATACTATATAATATCTAATATTATATAAAAATCATAATATCACATATCATCATAAAATCATTTATCTTGCAAATATATCACTAAGAATTATAATTTAAAAAAATTAACAAATTAAATAAACACCTTTATTTAATTTGTAATTAATTTATTAACAATTACATTTCTTGCAAAAATATATTTTACTATATATAATTAAAATCACATTCCAATTATATTTATAAAATAATCATAATTTTGTCAAAAATTAATTTTAAGGGTAAATTAGTCAAATTTTCACAAAATTTCGGTTAGCCCATAAATTATATAAAGTTGCAAAATAGCACCCTGGGAACAAACAGTACAAGGCAGTCGTCGCTGCAGAAGTGTGATACTCGAAACTGTATCGGGTAACAGCGCAATTATTTTTCTTTTTTTGCTTTGAATTCGAAAATCTGACTTTTATGGGCGCTGCAATTTTTGGAAAAGAATTCTTTTGTGGTTATAAAAAATTGGCTCAAAATAATTTAAACAATAAAAAACTTGAACCATACTATTTGATTACTTCGGCTCTGATATCACTATTGGTGTATGATTTTTTCGCGCCCAAAATGCAGTGAAAGTTTAAAAATTTTAGTTTTGATATTCAAAACATTCTTGAGTGTCTACGGTTCTAAATCCAACAATGGGGTGTTTATTGAATCTTAAATTTAGTGATTGAATCACTTTGATCCAACTATTTCGGTTTTTTAAAGGAGATAGCCCTTGTAGTATCCTCTACGAAGAATCTACTGGATTAATCGTCTTTCTTTAATCTCCGAATCAAGCCATGATTGATAAATATGTTCCTCATTTAGATTAAACTAGAAATCCAAACGAATTTGTGCATTGAGATCAATCGCCGTAAAGCAGCATGATTCTAGTGAAAGCACAACGACGATGCAACGGGGCATCGATGGATGTGTGGTAGAGGTCTCGACCATGACGTGTACCCTAAAAGGTGGTGGCCAATTTCACTTGTGAGGGGAGCAAGATAATAAATCTTGATTTACTTGAAAATCTTCACTGTATTGTTATTATTTAATAATTATAAGTATAATTGGAGATGTGTATTCAATGTAGGAGATTTAATAATTTTTAGTGACTTTTTTAGATTTCAAAAGTCTAGAGATATTCAATCAAGACTTTTGCATACTCTACAAAAGTCTAGTAGTATTCAAAATCGAATTTCATAAAGTTCTAAAAAGGCAAGTGATATTCAACATTGAGTTTTAAAAAGTCTATAAAAGTTTAGATGTATTTAGATTTTCAATAGATTTTTGATAACTTCATGAAATTCATAACATACAAATATTAAAGCCTAAGGTACAACTATAAATTTTCAGAAATTGTCTTTGATTTAACCTAAAGATTTGGATGGATTTTTAAAACTTCTAACTCATACACAAGCTCTTTTTTTCTCTCTCACCTCACATAACCTCTCTGCTCTTCTCATCTTCTCTCATCTCCCCTCCTCTTATCTATCTTTACCCATATCTAATTTTCAAATTTTATTTCTATATACATTTTCTTTTTTCTTTTTAGATTTTTCTTTTTTTTGTTAATTGCTCATTTAATAATTTTTTATTTTAATATCGTAGGAAATTTTGAATTCTATAATTGATTTGTTATTTTTAATTTATGATTTATATAAATGAATATAATATTCAAGAATAACAAAAGATGATCCAAAAATTAACGTTATGTAGGACCGAGTGCTTACCGCTTTACCAAAAGCTATTAGTGGTAATGGTGCAACTCAAATCTTTTAAACCACACAACAGCTCAAACATCACGGTTCGATCGCTCTACCAAGCAGGGACAATTATTGCACCCAACAATCTCCCTCCCAATAATTGCACTCCTTGCAATCAATGGGAATCGAACGCGTGACCTTGGCTCTGATACCAATTGTAGGACCGAGTGCCTACCGCTTTACCAAAATTTATAGCAAGTGGTAATTGTCACACCCTTACTCTATACTTAACATGGTTACCATAATCAAAATAGGATTTGAATGTTATATCTGTATTAATGAAGCCATTCCAAACAAGGGGCATTAATTTGACGGTTTATAAAAATTTTGACATGATGTCCCTACATTTTGATTAAATCAAAAACTCAAGCAATACCATATATACAACAATATCAACTATATTTTCATACACAACCATGCACCATATTGTTATACAAATACATATTCTCATATACATGCATACTTTGTATCATCATAAACATCGTAACACTTGTTCAAACCCTGACATATTTTAGTACAATACATATGCGGAAGCTATTCAATAATAAGTCTCAGTTCTTGTTGAGGTGAGGCTTGTCACAAGATTCCATTGGCAAACTGGCATCCTATGTCTCTTCACTACCTGATCCTGTAATGCATGAGCTACGTGAGTTTATAAAACTCAATAAGTTGGCACTTGTACGTATCAATATGCGTCGAAGGAACATACATATCAAGTCGTGACAACAATGAATCTTTAAACCATGTCATATCATAGCATATATTCATGTTCATTTTTGTACTTGAGCCTCATTAGTTGACCTGTACTATCGTGCTTGCTTTATTATATAGCTACTACTGTGTTGGACGTCAGGGAGCAACCTTTGGCAATCCCACGCCCCATGAACATATATTGACCAATAGGTTTGGTGGACTTAAAACCACCCATGATGTCAACAAGCTCTATATCATGTAAAATCAGTCCTTTTCCTTTCATGTTCATGTTCATGTTCATGTTCATGACATAGCACTCATCTTCAATATTTATGAGTTCTTTTCATATTTAATACATAACAATGGAATATGGTGCTATGTTTTCATCAATGAGATACTAACAATGTACATATAGCAATAATCAATGTGAATCATTTGAAATCATAATATTACTCATGTATTACTTCAAGAACATGCCAACTTACAGTCCAAGCGTAAGAACACTGGTTTGAGACGATTTTTATCAGTCCTATGCTGTCAATAAACCAATAGTTCAGTCACTATGTCTCTAGTAGGTGAAAGCTACTCCTTTACATGTAGAACAATTAAAAGAGAAGAAAACTTACACCCTTAGGGAGTTCTTGAGATGGAGAACTAACTTTTAACTTCAAACAAATGAAAGAAACGAAGACGGGAGCTTTTGGGAGGAAGAATTCTTGATTTCTCTCGAGTTCGTTGCTGCAAATGAAGTGGAGGATGGTAAAGAAGCTCAAGGAAGTCGAAACTTATCTTTTCCTATGCAAGGCGGCGCTCGGGTGGTCATTTTCTACCGCTCGAGCGCGGAACATTCTGTCCAAATCCTAAAATTTTCGTGCAGGGGCGCTCGGGCGGTAAAATCTTACCACTAGGGCGCCACCGATTCTGCCTCTGTGCGCTGTTTCCTCAAAGATCTCTCCAGAAACGTCTCTTCCTTCATAATTTGAAAAAGTGGTAAACATAAAAGTTGCAGCCCTATGTCTTGGCTTGAATCGCCAACTGGTTTCATGTCATTTGGAGGTCGAAGTAAAAAAGTTATGCTTATTCTCCCAATATGTGTCAGTGAAGGAATGACGATACACACGACACACTTCGGGGCACTTTTGGCTTGTCTTCCACAATGATTTGGACAAAACCCAAAACATGAAAGTTTAGCATTATATATTAGCTTTCTAATGGTTGTAGCCTCACACAATTTGGATCAATATTCAAATCATTATGCTAAAACCCGTAAAAACTGCCATATTTTCATCTCATTTCCTACCAACTTCATTACACTATTACTACCTACACATCTTACTATCACTATTTAGACATATATTCATTCTCAATACACCATGAACAATATAAAAATCATGTTCAATCTCAATATTGATACCTCAATCATTACGTGAAATCTAATTAGCTAAATAACTACATAATAAACTACGTAAACACATTATTATCATTTGTACGAGTAACCGAGCATTACAATTCTCCCCTCCTTCAAAGAATTTCATCCTCAAAATTTGACATACCATATAGTTTAGGATATCTCTATTGAATCTCGTCTTCTCGTTCCCAAGTTGCTTCTTCAATTGCATGATTGTGCCATAACAATTTTACCAAGGGTATTTCCTTGCCTTGTAACACTTTTGATTTTCTGTCGAGGATTTGGACCGGTCGTTCTTCATATGAGAGATTCGATGCAAGCTCTAATGGTTCGTAATGAAGAACATGAGAAGGATTGGCCAAATAATTCCATAGCAAGGAAACGTGAAAAACATTATGAACATTTGACAAGTTCGGTGGTAAAGCAACTTGGTAGGCCCTGTCTCCTATTTTTTCCAAGATTTCAAATGGACCGATATATCTTGGACTCAATTTTCCCTTCTTACAAAAACGTAAAATGCCCTTCAATGGTGATATTTTTACAAATACATGGTCACTAACCTGAAATTCCAATCGACGACGTCACACATCAGCGTAGCTTTTCTGTCGGCTTTGGGCAGTGTGCATTCTTTCTCTGATCTTGGTTACCAATTTGGCTGTCTGTTGTACCAATTCAGGGCCTAATAATTTTCTTTCTCCTACTTCATCCCAATGTACTGGAGAGCGACATTTCTACCATATAATGCAGTATACGGTACCATTCCAATGCTTGACTGATAGCTATTGTTATATGTAAACTCAGCCAACGGTAGTTTACTGTCCCAACTACCTGGAAAGTCAATAGTACATGCCATCAACATATCTTCTAAGATCTGATTCACTCGTTCTGATTGTCCATCAGTTTGAGGATGGAACGCCGTACTAAATGACAATCAAGTTCCCATAGCATGATGTAAACTCTTCCAAAATGCATACGTTAATTTGGGATCTCTATCAGATACAATGGACATTGAGATGCCATGAAGTCTCACTATCTCTTTGATGTATTCTTCAGCATATTGATTTATCGTGTATGTGGTCTTCACCGGAAGAAAGTGAGCTGATTTCGTAAGTTGATCCACAATAACCCATATAGCATTGAACCCTCTTTGTGTTCTTGGCAAACCAAGAATGAAATCCATCGTGATATATTCCCATTTCCACTCAAGAATGGGTAGTGGTTTCAGGAGTCCTGTTGGTCTTTGATATTCACTCTTGACCTGTTGACAAGTTAGACATTGTGCAACAAATTGAGCAATGTCTTTTTTCATACCTGGCCACCAAAATAATGGTTTCAAATCCTTATACATTTGTGTGCCTCCTGGATGGATCGAATAGAGAGTAGCATGAGCATCAATAAGAATGTCAGTTCTGATCGTTCCTTGCTTTGGCACACACAATATCCCTCGATATGTCCATATTCCTTCCCCATTCAATTCAAAGTCCAAATTTCCTTTTTCTTCATCTCGCTGCCTCAGTTGTTGTAATTCATTATCTATACTTTGTTCAGCCTTAATTTTGTCTGCAAATGTTGGTCGAACCATGAGAGATGATAATTGGATTGCAGTGCCCTTTGGCATAACATCAATCTTCAAATTCTGTAAATCCCATAAAATTTGTTCTTGTACTTGCATTGCAGCAATAAAACTGGACTTTCGACTTAATGCATCTGCAACAACATTGGCTTTACCTGGATGATAGTTAATAACACAATCATAATTTTTCACTAATTCCAACCAACGTCGTTGACGAATATTCAATTCTTTTTGTGTGAATAAATATTTCAAACTCTTGTGGTTTTCACACCGTTCGCCATACAGACAATGGCGCCATATTTTCAATGCAAATACCACTGCTGCCAGTTCTAAATCATGTGTGGGATAATTCTTTTCATATTCCTTCAATTGTCTTGATGCATAAGCAATGAGCTTCCCTTGATGCATTAACACTGCTCCTAAACCTTGTTTCGAAGCATCACTGTATACCACAAAATCTCCTGGTCCTTCTGGTATAGCAAGGACCGGTGCTGACGTCAATTTTATTTTTAACTCTTGGAAACTATGCTCACATGCTTCGTTCCATACAAATCTCACATTCTTTCGTGTTAAAGCAGTCAAAGGCAATGCTATCTTAGAAAATCCCGCTATAAACCGACGGTAATAACCAGCTAATCCAAGAAAACTACGTACCTCAGTAACAGTAGTTGGTCGTAGCCAGTTATTAACAGCTTCAATCTTACTTGGATCCACTGCTATGCCTTCTTTTGAAATGATATGACCCAAGAATGCTACTTGTTCAAGCCAAAATTCGCATTTCTTCCATTTGGCATACAATAGTTTCTTTCAAAATCTGCAAAACTAGGTTCAGATGTTCTCGATGCTCCTCTACAGTTCGTGAGTAGATGAGAATATCATCTATAAACACAATCACGAACTTTTCTAGAAATTGCTTGAAAATTATGTTCATCAAATCCATAAAAGCAGCTGGTGCATTCGTTAGTTCAAATGGCATTACAAGAAATTCATAATCCCCATACCTGGTTCGGAAGACAGTCTTTGAGATATCATCTAATTTCACTTTAAGTTGATGATAGCCTAATCGTAAATAAATATTCGAAAAGATAGCAGCTCCTTGTAATTGATCAAACAAATCATCAATTCTGGGGAGTGGATATTTGTTTTTGATTGTCACCTTGTTCCACTCCCGATAATCAATACATAGACGAAGGGTACCGTCTTTCTTCTTCACAAATAAAACAGGTGCACCCCACGGTGAAAAACTCGGTCTAATAAACCCTTTATCAAGTAACTCCTGTAATTTTTCCTTCAATTCTTTCATTTCTGTAGGAGCTAATCGATAAGGAGCTTTCGAGATCGGATGAGTTCCCGTCACAACATCAATCGCAAATTCGATCTCTCTATCTGGGGGTAAGCCTGTTACATCATCAGGAAATACCACTGGAAATTCACAAACAACATCTGTATCTTTTAATTCATGAACATGTGGATCAATAGTTAACACAGATGCTAAATATCCTTGACACCCCTTCTGTAGTAATTTACAAGCCTTCATACAAGAGATTATCAGAAGAGGTAAAGATATACCTGCACTTGCTACTGTGAATGGTTCAGCTCCTACTGGTGCAAACTTGATTATTTTTATGCCACAATCAATAGTAACTCTGTACTTCGAGAGCCAATCCATTCCCAATATCACATCAAAATCGGTCATTTTCAAAACTATCAATTCAACATACATCTGATGGCCTTGGACATATATTGGACACCCTCGCACAATCTGATCTGTCTGTAATTCTTGCCCGGAAGGTAAGGCTATGGCGAGTTGTGTCTCTATTGTACTTGTTGTAATGCTCAGTCTCCTTACAAACGATTCTGAAATAAAGGAATGCGTGGCTCCTGAATCTAGTAAAACAATAGCAGTGATACTAGAAATCAAGAACATAATAGTGATCATCGATGTATCCGCATCCACTTCCTCTTTAGTCATGGAGAAAAGGCGTCCCTGTACTTTCTCAGAATTCCCTGGACAATTCCTAGAGAGATGTCCTGGCTTTTTGCAACGATAACAAACATTGGAACCTTGCATACATTCTCCTTCGTGAAGTTTGCCACATTTAGGACAAGGTGGTTTGTCCTGTTCTTTACGTGGAGGGGGACCCTTGCCACGGGATTCCTCGGGTCTAGTTGTAGAACCCGTAAATCAGTAGACGTATAAGCCATGCATAATTCTAGATTTTTTTAAATTTAATTGACTTCATTGCATAATTATTTTAAATGCATTTGTTTGAAGTTAATTATTTCATTATTTCAGTTCAGTAGATTGATTTTTAGCATTTCAGTATTTTCAGTGAGGCCGGACCGGAGTTGGAGTTTTGAGATAGAATTTAAGATTTGAGAAATATTTCCAGAAGTTAATTTAGCTAGTAACTAAGTTCATTTAAGTTAGAAAGGAAGGTTTGAAGATTTAATTTAATTATTTGAGGTGATTAAGAAATGAACTCATTTAAGTTATTAAATTAAGGGGTTAGCTCACTAAATTATTTAAAGGATTAGTAAGGCTTTATAGGATTATTAGTTGACTAGATAATCAACATTTCCCTTTATTTTATCATGCATTTTTCGGCCACCCTTAGTGCTAGAAGATTCATTTTCCAACTCACCAACTTTGACCAATTCTTTGCATGTAATTAGTAGGATAATTCTAGGATTTTTGGGAGCACAATTTAATTAAATAAATGGACATATCCTAGTCTAGAATCAAGCTAAATTTCGGCCACCACCTCCTAGAAGCATCCACCAACTCATTTGATATCAATTCAAAATTCAAATTCAAAGGGGAGTGGACTTGGTCTTGATATGATCCTATTTTTGTGCACCCTTCTCCTCACCTTCATAACCACTCAATCCCTCCACCTCCACCGAAAATAAGACCCCTTTTCAGTAGAAAAAACGTGGATAGCAGCTAGGGAGAAAGGGAGAAAAATCGAGAGCCAAGAAAGGTAGAGAAGCAAGCCACTCCGTCTCCTCCGCGCCGTCTCGTCTCTTCTTTTCGTTTTCTTTCGAAACGAAACCAGGCATGTCTAGATTTCTTTCAAACCTCAATCAAGTCATATTATCATTTATTTTTCAGTACATGATCATGTTTTAGCAAGCAAAAACCGAGATACATGTCAAAATATTTTTGGAACACACATGCAGAATTTTCGACTTCCCTTGACAAGCTTCACGTTTTTCTGAGTTTTGATGGTTTCAGGTATTGGATCGACTCCAGGCTCCCAAGGCGGCTTGTATACATGTAGTATGATGCATTAGGACCATGTTGGTCCATTCAAACCAGCCCCATACTTGCTGGAAAACCGAAATGACAGCAAGTTCCCCATAAGTGCAGAAATGTGATTCGAAATTTCAGTTTTGTGTCAAGGGTTGTGGATCTGATCTTGGCTGCCCCAAGGGCCTTTAGCCATGGTTGGATCACTTCCCTAGCATGTCTAAGACGTGACTAAGTCGCCCTTTTGGTGGCTTGGTCCATGGCTCATCGGTTTTTAAATAATCAACAAGAACAGCCCCTTTCCCCATTCGGCCCTTCCATTTTTCAGCATATGGTTCGTTTCTTTTGTGGCTTGGTGTGGATCTTGGTTGGCCTATGGCCCTTAGCCACGGTTCATATCATGCTCCTAGATGTCTAGATCGTGCCATGGTCAATCAAATGGCCACTGGAACGACGCAAGACATCGATCATAGCATAAACACTACACACGCATGCACGTTGCTCTCGGTTGGACCCTTCGGTTAAGATTTGGTGTGATGCGGATTGTGGCTGGCCTAGGGCCCTTAGCCATGGTTCAAATCATTCCTTGGGATGTTGGTAAGAGTCTCTGGTCGGTGGTTCACGCCCCTAATGGCCGATAGTCTCGAAACCAATGCAAGTCTTGTAGTGCGCAGCTGCTGTATTTTTTTGACAGCAAGTATGCTGCTGTTCAGAAGCGTCGTTTGAGTTCTTGGTTGGCTTTTAGCCCATGGCCTTGGACTGGACAGTGCCTCATTGAGTTAGGAAGGTCATGTTTTTGACCGTTTGTCATTTGGATCATTTTTGAGGTCGTAAGAGAATTTACGGTGCAATGTGCCAAATTGACTCTCGAAAGAGCGTTTCGTGTTTTGGCCTCCATTCCACCTAGATTTCGACCCTATCATTTTAGGAACATTATTTTATGATTTTTCAGCGTATTTTAATCATGACTATACGTCAGTTCAGTGTCGGTTCAGGTTGGCTCGGAGTCATGATTAAATGCGAAGTCATTAGGCGTCATAGTCGCATCTTTTGAACGTAAATTGCATAGTTGGTCATGTTTAAACTATTGCATATTTTTCATGGCACAGTTAGGTTGCAGCGAGCCTGGGAACGAACCAATCCAATCCAGTTGGTAAAATTACAGGAATTTTCATTATGCCAGTTAATTATTTTACGTGCATTAAACAGAAAATGATTATTTTTGAGATTTATGCGATATGGCTTGTGGTTCATTCACTATGTGGGAGTGTTATTTTATACGGTCGCCAGTGACCGATCAGTTCAGTATGGTACCACCCGGTCGCCAGTGACCGGCCAGCTCAGTTCAGTTTCAGCCTCCCCGATAGCCAGTTACCGATCAGTTCAGCTTAGTGCAGTGGCCACAGGCGTAAAACATAATCTCAACAGAAAATTTTACCAGATATTTCAGTGCAGGCTCCAAGGAGCAAATATTTTTACAGTGACTTCCAGTTCAGTTATACACGTATTATAATTGCTCAGTACAGATTATTTTCAGTATGCCTCAGGACAGGATATTTCATCTCATGCATATTTTAAATTCAGATTTTTACTCGTTACCTGCGATTTATGCATGCTGAGTCTTTAGGCTCACTAGACTTGATTGTTGTAGGTACTGATGAGGCCAGGGCCGAGGGCGGGGACCAGTGAGCCAGCTTGGGTCGGCAGTAGTGGCACCCGAGGACCTCAGTGCAGCAGTTGTTATGTTTTTCCGCAAACAATTTTATCAGTTGTTGGATATTTTTAAATTGTGATTTTTGGCAAACTTTGATTTTCTTCCGCTGCAATATTTTGAAATATTGAACTTGATTCACCAGTGATTTTATGAATGAGGCCATTTAAGTTCTTTTAAAAAGAAAATTTTTAATTTTCCGCAAATTTTCAAGCAAGTAGTTCGAGGGCCTTCACAGTTGGTATCAGAGCGGTGGTTCTGTATAGGGTTTCACTACTACTGACCGCGAGAAGCTCACGAAGCCACGCCTTTGGTCTGTAAGTTTTTCAGTTCAGCATTTTGTTCAGCATTTTAGTTAAAGCATGAATTATTTTGTCAGCATGCTTCCAGATTTTTCAGTACTTCAGTGTCCATTTAAAATAAATTATGGAATTATGCATGTTAGTTACGTATGGGTTATGTTGGAACAGTATGCCCCCTAGACGCATTTTAGAGCGCAACAGAGAGGAGGAGCCTCGCCGAGAGGACAGAGAGGAGCATAGACCGGAGGGAGACCTACCACCTCCTCCACCGCCCCCACCGGACATGAGTGCCCAGATGTTAGCTGGGATGGCACAGTTCTTCGCACAGTTTGCGGGGGGCAATGCCGCAGCCGTAGCCGCAGCCGCAGCCAGGCCGACAGGGCCCGAGGCTGTGTATGAGCGATTCATGAAGATGCGCCCGAAGGAATTCTCTGGGGCATCTGACCCCATGGTTGCCGAGGGATGGATCAAATCCCTCGAGTTTATCTTCGATTTTATGGAGCTGGGGGACGCAGACCGAGTCCGATGTGCCACCTACTTGTTCACTGGAGACGCCCTCTTATGGTGGGAAGGAGCTTCGGTAGCCCTGACATTGGCTACACTTTCTTGGACCCGCTTTACGGAGGTTTTCTACTCCAAGTATTTTGCTGAGGAGGTTCGCACCAGGCTGACCACCGAGTTCATGAGTCTGAGACAGGGGGATATGTCGGTTACGGAGTTTATCCGTAAGTTCGAGAGGGGCTGTCACTTTGTGCCCCTGATAGCGAATGATGCCAGAGCCAAGCTGATGCACTTCCTGGTGGGTTTACGGCCGATCTTGCGCCGGGATGTTAGGGTATCTGACCCTGCTACTTATGAGATTTCCGTCTCCAAGGCCTTAGCCGCAGAGCAGGATCTGCGAGATATCGAGAGGGATCGCCAGGGCAAGCGCCCAGTCCAGGCACCGCACCGCCCTCCTCCTCTTCAGCATCAGCAGCAGAATAAGAGGCCTTTTCATGGACCGCCCAGGAACAGAGGCCAGCAGCAGCAGCAGCAGCAGCAGCGGGGACGCCCAGCCCCGAGGACTCAGGAGCACCCAGTCTGTCCCAGGTGCTCACGTCGCCATCCTGGAGCATGTATGGCTGGCTCAGGAAAGTGTTTTAAGTGTGGCAGTCCAGACCACATGTTGCTGCAGTGTCCTCAGAGGAATCTGCCTACCCAAGGCAGAGTTTTTGCTCTCCATGCCGCGGAAACCAACCCGGAGACTATGTTGTTGACAGGTACCTCTAAACTTTAAGTTATTCTTCGAATTTCAGCATTTTGGGAATCGGGATTTAGATTTTGAACTTAGAACTGTTATAGGATTGCATGCTCTACTCAGATTTATTTCGGGGAAATTAAGCTAGAGGAACCTTGACCTTTGCATGTCTATAAGTTTAGATCTTGTAGTGGGATTCAACTTAGAGCTCCGCTCTTTCAGGGAGAATTTTTATATCTGGTTCCGCTACCAAGGCCTTGATAGATTCAGGGGCCACTCACTCGTTTATTTCGGAGACCTTTGCAAACTTTCTCAAGATCCAGACCATTGGGCTAGATACAGCCTTTTCAGTAGTGTTGCCGTCAGGCGAGGAGATGGCAGCCACCAATGTTATCCGAGATATAGACCTTGAGCTGCACGGTAATCTTGTTTATGCGGATCTGATCGTGCTACCGATGCCGGAATTTGACATCATCCTAGGGATGGACTGGCTATTGAGGAACAGAGTGTTGATAGACTTCCAGCGGAGATCCGTTCTTGTCCGACCGCCTGGAATGGAGCAGTTCTTATTTGAGCCGGACAGGTACTTTCCTTTACCGCGCATTATTCCTTATGTTCAGGCTAGGAAGCTCATGCATAGAGGGTGTCGGGCATTTCTAGCAACCTTTTTATCTGTCCCCGAGGAACCCAGCCAGTCAGCCTCAGATGTTCCGATAGTTAGAGATTTCTTAGACGTTTTTCCCGAAGACGTCTCTGGTATGCCACCAGAGAGAGAGGTGGAGTTTTCCATTGAGCTTATGCCAGGTACGGCTCCGATATCCAAAGCGCCGTACCGACTAGCACCGACAGAGATGGCAGAGCTTAAGAAGCAGATTCAGGAACTTCTCGACAAGGAGTTCATTCGCCCGAGCTTTTCTCCATGGGGCGCGCCGGTCTTATTTGTGAAAAAGAAGGATGGCTCGATGAGGCTTTGCATTGACTACCGGGAGTTGAACAGGGTTACAGTGAAGAATAAATACCCACTGCCGAGGATTGAGGATCTGTTTGACCAGTTGCAGGGAGCTTCGATTTTCTCCAAGATAGATCTGCGTTCCGGTTATCACCAGTTGAGGGTGAGAGATGCTGATGTCTCGAAGACAGCTTTTAGGACTCGTTATGGCCACTACGAGTTCCTTGTGATGCCGTTCGATCTGACGAATGCGCCAGCGATCTTCATGGATCTCATGAATCGCGTATTTCAGCCGTACCTCGACCAGTTTGTGATAGTGTTCATAGATGACATTCTCGTCTACTCCAAGAGTCGGGAGGAGCACAGCAGGCATCTGACCACAGTGTTGCAGACATTGCAGAAACATAAACTATTCGCAAAGTTCATTAAGTGCGAATTCTGGTTAGAGAAGGTGGCGTTCTTGGGCCACATTGTTTCTAGCAGTGGCATTGAGGTAGACCCGGCGAAAGTTGTAGCAGTCAGAGATTGGGTTGTGCCTCAGAATGCATCAGATATCCGCAGTTTTCTTGGGCTAGCAGGATATTACAGGAAATTCATCCAGGGATTCTCCTCTATAGCCGTTCCACTCACAGCACTGACCAAGAAAAATGTAAAGTTTGTGTGGAGCGAGGAGTGTCAGAAGAGCTTCGATACTTTGAAGCAAGCTCTTATCTCAGCACCCGTTTTGGCTGTACCGTCAGGATCTGGCGAGTTTGTTCTTTATACCGATGCTTCGAAGCTTGGTTTAGGTGCAGTTTTGATGCAGCATGGGAGAGTGATAGCGTATGCTTCTCGACAGCTGAAAATCCACGAGAAGAATTACCCTACCCATGATCTGGAGTTAGCGGCCGTAGTTTTTGCTTTGAAGATTTGGAGGCACTATCTGTATGGAGAGAAGTGCCAGATCTTTACCGACCATAAGAGCCTCAAGTATTCCTTTACGCAGAAGGAGCTGAACATGCGTCAGAGACGTTGGTTGGAGCTTGTGAAAGACTACGATTGTGACATTAGCTACCACCCGGGTAAAGCTAATGTAGTTGCGGATGCTTTGAGCAGGAAAGTCGCAGTGATGGCTCATTTGACGATGCAGAAACCTCTTCAGATCGAGATGCAGAGGTTTGATCTTGAGACTTACCCTCGAGGTAGAGTTCCTCGTTTATCTACCTTGACTATCCAGTCCTCTCTTATTGACCGTATTCGCAGCGGTCAGGCAGCAGATGAGCAGTTGGCACAGTGGAAGAAGAGAGATGAAGCTAAGGGCAGTGTTTTGTATTCAGTCAGCGACGGTATTGTGAGATACCGAGATAGGATATGGGTTCCCAGCAGTGATTCTATCCGAGCAGACATCTTATCAGAGGCCCATACGTCCCCGTACTCCATTCACCCTGGGAGTACGAAGATGTACAAAGATCTGCAGCTATTGTACTGGTGGCCAGGAATGAAGAAGGACATCAGGCGTTTTGTATCCGAGTGCCTGACTTGCCAGTTAATGAAGGCCGAGCATCAGAGACCAGCAGGTTTGCTCAAGCCTCTCCCTATTCCCGAGTGGAAGTGGGAGAATGTTACCATGGACTTTGTGACCGGATTGCCGAGGTCAGCCAGAGGATCGAATGCTATCTGGGTGATTGTAGATCGTCTTACCAAATCAGCGCACTTCTTGCCTATTAAGACAACTTTCACCATGGTTCAGTATGCAGAGCTGTATATCCGAGAGATAGTCCGACTCCACGGTATTCCAGTTTCTATCGTATCCGACAGAGATCCCAGATTCACTTCCTCGTTTTGGAAGAGTTTGCATTCGACTTTGGGTACGAAGTTGCTGTTTAGCACAGCTTTCCATCCGCAGACAGATGGACAGTCGGAGCGAGTTATTCAGATCTTAGAGGATCTTCTCCGTGCTTGCGTCATTGATTTCTCTGGGAGTTGGGAGTCGAACTTACCATTGGTAGAGTTCACCTATAACAACAGTTTCCAGTCGTCCATAGGTATGGCTCCGTATGAAGCGCTGTATGGTCGCAAGTGTAGATCTCCTGTTCATTGGGATTAAGTAGGAGAGAGAGCAGAGTTGGGTCCAGAGATTGTTCAGCAGGCAGCAGATGTAGTAGTCAAGATCCGTGATAGGATGAGGACTGCCCAGAGCCGACAGAAGAGTTATGCCGATCAGCGGAGGAGAGAGTTAGAGTTTGCAGTGGGCGATCATGTCTTCGTGAAAGTGGCACCTATGAAGGGTGTCATGAGATTTGGCAAGAAAGGGAAGCTCAGTCCGAGATTCATTGGACCGTTTGAGATCCTCGACAGAGTTGGGACGCTAGCGTATCGTGTGGCTCTTCCGCCAAATCTGGCCGGAGTACACAATGTCTTTCACGTCTCCATGCTGAGGAAGTATATGGCAAATCCTTCGCATGTGCTGAATTTAGAGCCGTTGCAGCTTACTCCGAACTTATCTTATGAGGAGAGACCCGTGCAGATCCTAGACAGACAGGAGAAGAAACTTCGGAACAAGTTGGTTAAGCGAGTCAAAGTCAAATGGCTCAACCATTCAGAGGAGGAAGCTACGTGGGAGTCTGAGCCGGAGATGAGAAGTCGATACCCCGAGTTATTCGGTGAGTTCTAATTTCGAGGACGAAATTTATTTTAAGGGGGGAAGGATTGTAGAACCCGTAAATCAGTAGACGTATAAGCCATGCATAATTCTAGATTTTTTTAAATTTAATTGACTTCATTGCATAATTATTTTAAATGCATTTGTTTGAAGTTAATTATTTCATTATTTCAGTTCAGTAGATTGATTTTTAGCATTTCAGTATTTTCAGTGAGGCCGGACCGGAGTTGGAGTTTTGAGATAGAATTTAAGATTTGAGAAATATTTCCAGAAGTTAATTTAGCTAGTAACTAAGTTCATTTAAGTTAGAAAGGAAGGTTTGAAGATTTAATTTAATTATTTGAGGTGATTAAGAAATGAACTCATTTAAGTTATTAAATTAAGGGGTTAGCTCACTAAATTATTTAAAGGATTAGTAAGGCTTTATAGGATTATTAGTTGACTAGATAATCAACATTTCCCTTTATTTTATCATGCATTTTTCGGCCACCCTTAGTGCTAGAAGATTCATTTTCCAACTCACCAACTTTGACCAATTCTTTGCATGTAATTAGTAGGATAATTCTAGGATTTTTGGGAGCACAATTTAATTAAATAAATGGACATATCCTAGTCTAGAATCAAGCTAAATTTCGGCCACCACCTCCTAGAAGCATCCACCAACTCATTTGATATCAATTCAAAATTCAAATTCAAAGGGGAGTGGACTTGGTCTTGATATGATCCTATTTTTGTGCACCCTTCTCCTCACCTTCATAACCACTCAATCCCTCCACCTCCACCGAAAATAAGACCCCTTTTCAGTAGAAAAAACGTGGATAGCAGCTAGGGAGAAAGGGAGAAAAATCGAGAGCCAAGAAAGGTAGAGAAGCAAGCCACTCCGTCTCCTCCGCGCCGTCTCGTCTCTTCTTTTCGTTTTCTTTCGAAACGAAACCAGGCATGTCTAGATTTCTTTCAAACCTCAATCAAGTCATATTATCATTTATTTTTCAGTACATGATCATGTTTTAGCAAGCAAAAACCGAGATACATGTCAAAATATTTTTGGAACACACATGCAGAATTTTCGACTTCCCTTGACAAGCTTCACGTTTTTCTGAGTTTTGATGGTTTCAGGTATTGGATCGACTCCAGGCTCCCAAGGCGGCTTGTATACATGTAGTATGATGCATTAGGACCATGTTGGTCCATTCAAACCAGCCCCATACTTGCTGGAAAACCGAAATGACAGCAAGTTCCCCATAAGTGCAGAAATGTGATTCGAAATTTCAGTTTTGTGTCAAGGGTTGTGGATCTGATCTTGGCTGCCCCAAGGGCCTTTAGCCATGGTTGGATCACTTCCCTAGCATGTCTAAGACGTGACTAAGTCGCCCTTTTGGTGGCTTGGTCCATGGCTCATCGGTTTTTAAATAATCAACAAGAACAGCCCCTTTCCCCATTCGGCCCTTCCATTTTTCAGCATATGGTTCGTTTCTTTTGTGGCTTGGTGTGGATCTTGGTTGGCCTATGGCCCTTAGCCACGGTTCATATCATGCTCCTAGATGTCTAGATCGTGCCATGGTCAATCAAATGGCCACTGGAACGACGCAAGACATCGATCATAGCATAAACACTACACACGCATGCACGTTGCTCTCGGTTGGACCCTTCGGTTAAGATTTGGTGTGATGCGGATTGTGGCTGGCCTAGGGCCCTTAGCCATGGTTCAAATCATTCCTTGGGATGTTGGTAAGAGTCTCTGGTCGGTGGTTCACGCCCCTAATGGCCGATAGTCTCGAAACCAATGCAAGTCTTGTAGTGCGCAGCTGCTGTATTTTTTTGACAGCAAGTATGCTGCTGTTCAGAAGCGTCGTTTGAGTTCTTGGTTGGCTTTTAGCCCATGGCCTTGGACTGGACAGTGCCTCATTGAGTTAGGAAGGTCATGTTTTTGACCGTTTGTCATTTGGATCATTTTTGAGGTCGTAAGAGAATTTACGGTGCAATGTGCCAAATTGACTCTCGAAAGAGCGTTTCGTGTTTTGGCCTCCATTCCACCTAGATTTCGACCCTATCATTTTAGGAACATTATTTTATGATTTTTCAGCGTATTTTAATCATGACTATACGTCAGTTCAGTGTCGGTTCAGGTTGGCTCGGAGTCATGATTAAATGCGAAGTCATTAGGCGTCATAGTCGCATCTTTTGAACGTAAATTGCATAGTTGGTCATGTTTAAACTATTGCATATTTTTCATGGCACAGTTAGGTTGCAGCGAGCCTGGGAACGAACCAATCCAATCCAGTTGGTAAAATTACAGGAATTTTCATTATGCCAGTTAATTATTTTACGTGCATTAAACAGAAAATGATTATTTTTGAGATTTATGCGATATGGCTTGTGGTTCATTCACTATGTGGGAGTGTTATTTTATACGGTCGCCAGTGACCGATCAGTTCAGTATGGTACCACCCGGTCGCCAGTGACCGGCCAGCTCAGTTCAGTTTCAGCCTCCCCGATAGCCAGTTACCGATCAGTTCAGCTTAGTGCAGTGGCCACAGGCGTAAAACATAATCTCAACAGAAAATTTTACCAGATATTTCAGTGCAGGCTCCAAGGAGCAAATATTTTTACAGTGACTTCCAGTTCAGTTATACACGTATTATAATTGCTCAGTACAGATTATTTTCAGTATGCCTCAGGACAGGATATTTCATCTCATGCATATTTTAAATTCAGATTTTTACTCGTTACCTGCGATTTATGCATGCTGAGTCTTTAGGCTCACTAGACTTGATTGTTGTAGGTACTGATGAGGCCAGGGCCGAGGGCGGGGACCAGTGAGCCAGCTTGGGTCGGCAGTAGTGGCACCCGAGGACCTCAGTGCAGCAGTTGTTATGTTTTTCCGCAAACAATTTTATCAGTTGTTGGATATTTTTAAATTGTGATTTTTGGCAAACTTTGATTTTCTTCCGCTGCAATATTTTGAAATATTGAACTTGATTCACCAGTGATTTTATGAATGAGGCCATTTAAGTTCTTTTAAAAAGAAAATTTTTAATTTTCCGCAAATTTTCAAGCAAGTAGTTCGAGGGCCTTCACACTAGTACCTCTGTTATCGGTCTTTTTGCCTTGTCCCGTTCCTTGGCTCTTCTGAAAGTACTGATGTCTTCGCTGTTGCCTGTCTCTGTCAATGTCTTGTTCGTCCTGTTCTGCCGTAAGTGCTCTTTCCACTATCTCCCCATACGTAGCAACTTTCGACATCCGTACATCTCTTTTAATTTCAGAGCGAAGTACTCGCATGAAGTGTTCGCCCTTACTGGTGTCATCTTGTGCGATATATGTTACATATTGGACTCCAGCCTCAAATTTTTGTATATACTCAGTCATTGACATGGTTCCTTGTTTTAGATTGAGGAAATCACTGGCTTTCTTGGCTCATACATCTTTGCTAAAATATTTGTTGTAAAACATGGATTTAAATGTATCACACGTCAATGGTATCGCAGGTAATACCACCCTTGCACTCTCCCACCAAATCCTTGCATGTTTTGTTAACAAAAAAATGGCACAAGTTACCTTGTCGGCATCTTCCATGTGTAGGTAGGAGAAGATGGATTCCAATGATTTAATCCATTATTCTGCTATTGACGGATCGGCGCTTCCCATGAATTCCGGAGGATTCAGACGTCGAAAACGATCATACACATCTGTTTGAACAGGTCCTTGTCTGGGTAGCATGGCTTGTGCGTGTGCTTGCTCATGAGTAGTCCGTTGCATCTCAAGTAATTGTTGTATCTGCTCCCCATGGACTTTCGCTTGTTGTTGGAGCAGTTGAGAAAAATCATCTACAGGTCGTGGCGCAATGCTCTCGCCTTCTACTGCTGGGGCCTTGCCTTTAGATGACTCTCCTTCATGTACCTTACGTTTAGGTGGCATCGTATTTTATCTTAACCTACATATAGGTCATGTAGAAACACATAACTTAGCATAAACTATGGGATACAAAGATACTTACTTTCCGAGTTCCCCATGTATGGATGAAGTGCAGTGTCTTCCCTGTCGAAGAACTGTGGGCTCTGATACCAACTAAAATGTCACACTCTTACTCTATACTTAACATGGTTATCATAATCAAAATAGGATTTGAATGTTATATCTGTATTAATGAAGCCATTCCAAACAAGGGGCATCAATTTGACGGTTTATAAAAATTTTGACATGATATCCCTACATTTTGTTTAAACCAAAATCTCAAGAAATACCATATATACAACAACATCAACTATATTTTCATACACAACCATGCACCATATTGTTATACAAATACATATTCTCATATACATGCATACTTTGTATCATCATAAACATCGTAACACTTGTTCAAACCCTGACATATTTTAGTACAATACATATGCGGAAGCTATTTGTTTTCTTAAATGCTCGCAAGCGCACGATGTCAAATTATAGTAAAATGCAATTTTGAGTGCAAATGTCGATCCCACGAGGAGTGTGTATAAAAAAAATATATCAATAATTGTAATTAAAATAGTCCAGACTTTATCTAGAAAATTCGTAAGAGAATTGGTTTGTTAAAAACAATTAAAATGCGAATAAACAATAAATCGAATTACCGACTGGAGAAATATCAGTGATAGAAATTATCTAGAGGACTGATTTCGCTAAGTTTCTACAATAATTCTCCTGGTTGCATTTAAATTCCTGAATTCCTATTATTTAATGGCCAAGAACACTTACGTATTTTATTCCCCCTTTCCCAAGTGACGAATAAATGTATCAATCAAACTTCGATTCAATTATTCCTAATAAAAATCTAAGTTTAATTAATAAATGCAATCAATGTTCTTACCTAAGCCTCGCAAAAGTTATACGCCTTCCGAACGATATAAACATCCCACGATGTGCCTCTAGTGATCTATAATCCTAGTCCCTCTCCCGAGTTGTAGAATTAATCACCACATACAATTTATGGCCAGTAAATTGCAATGAAATAAGAGTAGAGAACACAATTAAATAAAACGGAATCCAATCATAAAAATATCCACGTCAAATCATCGTATAGACAAAGCTACGTCAACCTCTAGAATGGAAATTTAGTTCATCATGAAATCTAAGAGAAAACAAGACATGTTTGTGATTCTAGACATCGTTACGCAATAAAATAAAGAAACAAAAGAAAAGATAACAAATCCGAAGTGTCGTCTCTGTCCCCAGATCCGTCGTTCTTCGTATTTGTGGCTGTTCTTCACACTCTGAATCTTCGTCTCGTGTATGCGCTCCGTTTCTCGCTTTTTTTCCTTCCCAAGATGGTGAATTTTCGTGTAATTTCTCTCCACGGCGGCTAACCCCTTTCTGACCTAGACGATCGCGCTTTTATACTTTTTCTGGACGCGGCGCGCGCGGTGGCGCGAAAATTGGCGCGGTGGCGCGCTAGGTGCTGCTCCTCTGGCCATGCATGTGTGCGCGCGGCTGCGCGAGATGTCGCGCGACCGCGCGCAAGCTTCTGCCCTTGTGCATTATCTGTGCGCGCGCGGCTGCGCGTGAAGTGGCGCGACCGCGCGCGCCCTTCTGGTCTTGGCAATATTTATACTCGCGGCTCGGTTCTGTTTTCTTGGTCCACTTGGTTTCGTGTCCACTATTTTCTCCATTCCTGAAATGACAACAAAAACAAACCAAAAACGCGTAATTCTGTTCGAATCAAGCATAATTCAAAATGGATTTAAATGTAACTTAAGTGCAAATCTTGCACTTATTAAACCCCCCAAATTTGAACTTTTACTAGTCCCGAGCAAAATAAAATAAAAACAGGAAGTCAATTAACAAGTAATGGAACTCTTAACAGTCATAGATTCGCAAAAAGTGATATTGGCCTCAGACTTATCTATTTTAATGTAATTCATGATTTCCCAAGAGTCACGTGTGTGTGTGATATGTCAATGTTCGTTTACCCCATCGAGTGCTCAAATAGAGTCATAATGCCCATTAACCTTACAGAATCAAGAAATCCTCAGTTTAGTTCAACTCACACTTCATCAAAATACATCACTTCATTGTTTTCTTCCTCATCATATCCTCCATTTCCCATATTTTCTTTCTTGCTCACCACTTTTGATTCATTCTTTTCATTGTTTTTCTTCTTCCTCTCCTTATCAACTCCTTTTTTTTTTTAAACTCCTTTTAGCACTTTTAACTTTTTCTTTTCTTTTCAAAGAGTATTTGAATCATTACAACACCCATGATCTTATTTCTCTCAAAATTAGGTACGATAGTAAGTGTATAAGCTTCATTAGGTAGTCATTGTGGGAAGTAGAATAAATACAAATGGGGGCTAATTGTATGTCATTGACGTACACCACATGATTTTTTTCAGTAGGCTCAAAATGGGACACTAGGGATATTTCATTTTCGTATGGTAGGCTCGAAGGCTTAAACCGGCTCCAAAGATCGCCTAAATCATTCCTATGTCACATATTATCCGTATTTCGCCTCGAAAAGTGTTCAAACAAGTTCTAGACTTCCGTCAATCCAGTAGTCAACTCATACAAACCAGCCACATGCAATTTTCAATCAAAATGATATATGAGGTAGGTATAAAAGAAATTTTAAGCATCTCAATCACTTCTAGGCCCAAAGGGCTACAATTGACAGTTAGACAAAGAACACATGCCCAAAGATATTGTGAAAAATTGCCTAGATCATTTCTATGTCTGCAAAAGTGTCAATCAATGTCATGCAAGATTTACCAAGAATCGGATCTCCATCGTCTATTTAGCATCATAGACATGCAACTTGTCTCTAAGCAATGATATTATCAACTAACACGACAGTGCAGAATAATTGTGACTCCTAAGTTATCATGAACACATATATTTCAGGATCGCAATTCAATTTTTCATCATCGGCCACACATTTTACTTATCCATGACTCTACCTAACAAGTTCTATCATGCAATAAAAAAAAATCAAATTAACTAATACTACGCAATAAAAAGAAAACTAACGAACAAAGCAATTGCACCCCCCCAAACTTAAAGTATGCATTGTCCTCAATGTATAGAAATGAAGAACATGACAACACATACCTCGCTCCCAAGTGTCAGAACTCGGGGCTCGAGTCATCGTTCGAAGCCTCTTCATCATCATCATCCATGGGCTGCGGTGGTGATAGAACTGGTGGTGGGTACTGTGGTGGCCAGACTGGATGTGGTGGATAGGGAACATCCGCGGGTCCAGTAGGTGGGAAACGGTGGGCGAGCACTGATGTGAAGTCCATCATAAAAGACATGAAGGTACTAATAGTGTGTCGGTGTTCAGCTTGCTCTTGTCGTTCAACCCGCATATCCTGTTCCATTCGGAACATCCTGTCTCGCAAACTGGATCGAGGGATCGATGGTGGTGGTGGTGGATTGCGTGCTCTGGCCCTCTGGTTGTACTCTGTCCTGGCCTCTTGTCGTTCTATTTCGTCTCCAAAGCGCGAACGGGTGACTTTATATGCCGTGATTGGGCCCTTGGGTTTCAAAACCTGTTCGTCTGCACCCCATTGCACACCGGCATGAAGACATAGTGCAGTGATAGTATGTGGACAAGGCAGGCTGACAGTCATAAGCCCCGTACCAGCACGCATGATAAAACTGTGAATGAGCTTCCCAAGATCCACGGTCTTCCCGGTCATTATTGCGTAAATCGACGCCACTTTATCCATTGTAATTTCTTTTTGATGTGATGAGGGCATGATTCGTGATAGAATGAAAGATGCCCAATGGCGTGGGTTACGGCGTAAGTCAGACTTCTTCATAGTGACCAGGGAGCCCTGATTCAAGCGCCACTCTGCACCCTCGATGCATAGGGTCCTGATAATCGCATCGTAATCCATTGCCCCAGTAATCAAATCAGTATACTCGTCATTTTCATAGCCCGACAGATTATAGATTGCATTAATGGTTGCCGAATCGAAATATATCAATTGTCCTCTGACCAAAACTCCGTAATCCTCGTGTTTGATTCGCAGATTCGCATAAAATTCCCGGACTACAGAGATAACCGCATCTGGCGGTGACTGGGCTATGTCGACCCACCTTCTTCGCACAATTTCCGCATTTACAGCGCAGTTCAGGTATGTCAAATCTATCCCTCTTTCGTTAATAATCGACCGAGACAAAGTGCTTTCGTAAACTTGGAATGCTTCCTCGTTCCAAAATTTATGAGCATCATAGGAACGAGAAGAGGAAGCCCCAGCCTTCGATTTCTTTCTAGGCGGCATGATTATGAGCACTATCCACACTTATAATCAACAATATAGACACAAATCCACCAACAATTGCTTGAAATCTGAAAAGTAGCCCAAATGATAACACGTAAAAGAAACTGTACCCTTGAGTGTAGATAATTAACCGGAGATGACGCTCGGCGGTAGCAAGTGGCGGCGGTGAGGGGCGGTGACGGCGGCGGCGTGCTGCTGGATGTACGGCGGCGGCGGCGGTTGAGTGGAGGAGCGGCGGTGGTTGATGCTTGCAGGTGGTTGTAGGAGATGAGTTGTATGAAGGTTGTTTGTGTGAGAAGGAGTTGGATGGAAGGTGGAGGAAAGGAATAGTTGAGAGGAGAGTTTGTGTAGAGAGCATTTGAGGGAGACGGCTGTTTTGAGGGGAGGAGGTGTGTGTGTGTGAATCGTGAGATAGGGTTTTAAATGGGGGGTAAGGACGCGGCGCGCGCGGCCGCGCCACTTCTCGCGCGAGCTTCTGGATACCTGCCAATAATTGAGTGCGCGCCATCGCGCGTAATATGGCGCAGTCGCGCGCGCGTCTCGGGTTTCCTTCATTAATGATGTGCGCGCGGTCGCGCGAGAACTCGCGCTGGGGCGCGAGGGCTTCTGTTTTTTTATGGTCGATGGAGTGCGCGCGGTGGCGCGAGATTTTGCGCGCTGGCGCGCATGCTGCTGTCCCTTCGCCCTTTTTTTTTAATAAATAACCTGCAAAAATAAAACGATTCAAATTAATACTTAAATAGAGAAAATTAAAAATATTAACTAAGAAATTGAAATAAAATAATGAAGCAGAACGAATGCGAAAATAAATAAATGCGGGTTGCCTCCCACACAGCGCTTGGTTTAACGTCATCATCCCGACTACCAGTCCTGTTCAATTGGGCTCACCCAGACTAAGATTGTCAATATTTCTCACTTCAGTTCCATAGTATGCCTTAACCCGCTGTCCATTGACCTTGAAAGTTCGTCCATCACTGCACTTCAACTCGATGGCCCCATGGGGATATACTGTTTCCACTACAAATAGCCCTGACCAACGTGATTTCAGCTTACCAGGAAACAACTTCAGACGAGAGTTGAACAGTAGTACTTGTTGTCCTGGTTTGAGTTCCCTTCGGACAATGATTTTGTCATGCCACTTCTTAGTTTGCTCTTTGTAGATTTTGGCATTTTCATAAGCGTCATTTCGGAATTCATCCATCTCACTTAACTACAGTTTTCTGACATCGCCAAAAGCTTTCAGGTCGAAGTTCAACTTTTTAACTGCCCAAAATGCTCGGTGCTCCAGTTCTAGTGGCAACTGGCATGCTTTCCCAAATACTAGTCTATAGGGAGACATCCCAATAGGCGTCTTGAATGCGGTCCGATAAGCCCATAACGCATCATCCAACTTCATAGCCCAATCCCTCCGGTTGGTGTTGACAGTATTTTCCAGTATTTGCTTAATTTCCCGGTTGGATACTTCAGCTTGTCCATTCGACTGAGGATGATATGCTAGTGCCACTTTGTGCTTCACATTGTATTTAGCCAAAAGTGAGTTGAAAATTCTATTGCAAAAATGCGTACCTTCGTCACTTATGATGGCTCTCGGCGTTCCAAACCTGGTGAAGATGTTTTTATGCACAAATTTCACTACAACATGAGAGTCATTGGTATTGGTGGCGATTGCTTCCACCCATTTCGACACATAATCAACAGCTAATAGAATGTAAGAATTACCAACAGAAGGAGGAAAAGGTCCCATGAAGTCTATACCCCAAACATCAAAAAGTTCCACTTCCAAAACATTTGTCAGTGGTAATTCGTGACGCCTAGAGATGTTTCCTAACCTTTGGCATCTATCACATGATTTTACTAAGGTATAACTATCTTTAAACAAACTAGACCAATAGAAACCAGATTGTAATACCTTAGCTGCTGTTCGTGACGCTCCAAAGTGTCCACCATATGGCGAAGAATGACACTTCTCCAAAATTTGTTGGGCTTCGAGACCCTCCACGCATCTCCTAATCACTTGGTCAGCACACCTCTTGTACACAAATGGGTCATCCCAATAATAAAACTTGATATCATGGACAAACTTCTTCTTCTGATGATAGCTCAAATCTGGAGGAAGGGTACCACAGGACAAGAAATTTGCAATATCAGCAAACCAAGGAATTATAGTGTTTACCTCAAAGAGTTGCTCATCCGGAAAAGTTTCCTGTATAGCTCCCTCTTCTTTCTTCTCCTCCAGCTCAAGCCTCGACAAATGATCAGCTACCTGATTCTCACTACCTTTTTTATCCTTGACCTCAAAGTCAAATTCTTGTAATAGCAAAATTCACCTTATCAAGCGTGGTTTTGCATCTTTCTTGGCGAAAAGGTAGCGAATAGCTGCATGGTCAGTGAAAATGATTACCTTTGTGCCAATCAAATAAGGCCTGAATTTTTCGAAGGCAAATACTACTGCAAGCATCTCCTTCTCGGTCGTAGTGTAATTCTGCTGAGCAGCATCCATCGTGCGGCTTGCGTAGTAAATCGTCCTAAACATCTTGTCCCTTCTTTGGCCTAAGACAGCGCCCACTGCATAATCACTTGCATCACACATTAGCTCAAAGGGCTCCTTCCAGTCCGGCACTATCATGATCGGTGCGGTCACCAATGCCATTTTGATCTTCTCAAATGCCTGCAAACAATCATCATCAAATATAAAAGTCGATTCTTTTTCAAGTAAATTACATAGGGGTTTAGTGATCTTAGAAAAATCTTTAATAAATCTACGATAAAACCCCGCATGTCCTAAGAAGCTCCTTATTCCCTTGATGTTCTTTGGTGGAGGAAGTTTTTCAATGGTAACCACCTTGGCTCTGTCTACCTCTAATCCCCGAGAAGACACTTTATGTCCAAGAACAATGCCCTCTTGGACCATAAAATGACACTTCTCCCAATTAAGAACTAAGTTCTTATCCTGGCATCTCTGCAAAACAAGGGATAGGTTATGCAAACAATGATCAAACGACGAACCGAATACCGAAAATTCTTCCATGATGACTTCCATTATTTCCTCCACCATATCTGCAAAAATGGCCATCATGCACCTCTGGAAAGTGGCAGGTGCATTGCATAGCCCAAACGGCATTCTCCGAAAAGCAAACGTGCCATAGGGACACGTGAAAGTAGTCTTCTCCTGATCTTCTGGCGCTATAGCAATTTGGTTATAACCTGAATAACCATCTAAAAAACAATAATGACAATAGCCAGCAAGTATATCAAGCATTTGATCAATAAAAGGCAGTGGAAAATGATCTTTACGTGTGGCATTGTTCAACTTTCGATAATCAATACATACTCGCCAGCCAGTTACAGTGCGAGTAGATATCAGTTCATCATTTTCGTTTTTCACCACAGTTATTCCACCCTTTTTTGGTACAACTTGTACAGGAGATACCCAACTACTGTCAGAAATAGCATAAATCACACCAGCATTTAGTAATTTCAGTACCTCGTTTTTCACAACCTCTTTCATAGCTGGGTTCAACCTCCTCTGGTGATCCACATAAGGAGTATACGACTCCTCCATCAAAATTTTATGCATGCATATAGTGGAGCTAATTCCCCTAATATCAGAAATCGACCATCCTAAAGCAGTTTTAAATTTCCTCAATACTCTTAATAATTTATCTTTTTCAGTACAAGTAAGTGAGGAAGAGATGATTACCGGATACGTCGACTTTTCACCTAAAAATGCATAGCAAAGGTGACTTGGCAGCTCCTTCAATTCAGGGGAAGGAGGTATTACATTTGTTTGCTCATTTACCTCCAATTCTTCAAGCGGTGTATCTTTTCTCCTTTCTTTCTGCAGTGCCTCAAGGGCCACCCGTTGCTCTTTTACTTCCCAATTTTCTTCATCAATAGCTCCAGCAACACCTATCAAGCAGCTCTCCAAAGGATCTCTAGTTCCTGCACAATCAAGGGACATACATGAGTCTAAAATATCAATGCTTATACAAGTGCTTACCTCATTTGACTCTTTCATGGCGTGATAGATATTAAAAACGACAGCTTCTCCGCCAACTCTCAAGGTGAGTTCACCCTTATGCACATCTATCAATGCCCTTCCAGTTGCCAGAAACGGTCTCCCAAAGATTAGTGGAGCATCGTGATCTTCCTCCATATCTAAAATCACAAAATCAGCAGGAAAAATAAATTTATCTACTTTTACCAGTACATCCTTGACTATCCCACGTGGATACGTGAGACTTCTGTCTGCAAGTTGTTAGGTGATAGTAGTTGGTTTAACCTCTCCAAGATCCAGATCCCTGTAAATAAAAAATGGCATCAAATTAATACTTGCTCCTAAATCACATAAAGCTTTACTTCATTTAGAACCACCAATAAAGCATGGAATAGTAAAACTCCCTGGATCTTTTAATTTCTGTGGTAGCTTCTTCTGCAGTATGGCGCTACACTCTTCGGTAAGGTTCACAGTCTCAAACTCCTGTAGCTTCCTCTTCTTAGACATCACATCTTTAATAAACTTTGCATAATTCGGCATTTGCTCCAAAGCATCAGCAAATGGTATGTTGATGTGTATCTTCTTAAAAATCTCCAAAATTTTTGCAAACTGATCATCCAATTTTTTCTTTTTGAATCTCT